>NC_091064.1:57003229-57313729 GCF_000393655.2 Nicotiana sylvestris
AATGGATCTAACCAAGTCATAAAAATTCCGATCCGAGATCATATAAAAACAAGTCAAATCTTGGCCAAACCTTTCAAATTTCAAGCTTCAAATTAAGAATTGTTCTTCCAAATTCATTCCGATTACCCTGAAAACCAAAACCAACTATTTACATAAGTCATAATACATCACACGGGGCAAGTCATGCCTGGGAACTGGCGAGCAATGTGCAAAAGATCAAAATGACCGATCGGGCCATTACATCCTCCCCCACTTAAATATACGTTCGTCCTCGAACGTGCCTAGAGTTGTTCCAAAAGCCAACCAATCGCTGAATAACCTTACCATGCATATACCCAGGGGTGATCCCACGTCACCCTATCTCATATATGTCCGATAACACAACATAGCTGAAATTCCACAATCCATCCTACCCCATAAACCTTAGAACCGCATTTCCACCCGAAATTATCCACAAGATCAAAATCTCACATCTATACTCCAAATAGGCCCAAACAAGCTGTAATAACCCATACCTGTAACCATCAGGTGCAATTACATGACATACCCCATAACTTAAACACTTGTAGCGATAACTTCTAATCACAACAATTGCACACAACAACTGAATATCGATAGAGAACCTCTTCTCAACTAAAGTCTCATTCCAACACTTTCATATACTGCCAATGATAAATGAAACATGCAGTAAGCCATAACCATTTCCCAGATCAACCGTTCATGAAGCCACTTCTCCTTTGGCAAAGACCATCGCAAATTCCTGAGCTGAACCTCGATATTATCCTTCCAACATGTTGAAATCAAATCCGTTTGTATTCATTAAAGACCCCAAGGATCTCATCTAATCCAACACAATTACTCTGGTGAAATGACACATCAATACAGGCTAAAGTCACAACTTGTGCAACCCGCGCACCAATAAGCAATAATCTGAACATACCCAGATCATGAAAATGATTCAAATGAAAGAGCTGTACCGCAAGCTCACCAGTACCACTACAACACAAGGCTGAGAACCCGTCACACATTGTAGAAATAAAACACACGAATCTAACCCGCAGGATCATACCTCGACATAGCTTCGCTCCAATGCGCGACCTCATCCAAACACTGGTCCGCATGAAACACCTTAAGTCACTATGCTCAAAATCGATAACCTCGCGCAATATGATGTCTAAAGCCAAAATGATCATCATAACCACCGCGAAGCAATTACATAACACCACGCAACTCGAAAGGACATAACTGATATGCCATCCACTGAGAAATACCCAATACTCTTCTCGCTCGAATTCCATTGAGAGGCCCTATTAACACCACACCACATGTGCCTATAACCAACAAATCCTAATAGCCCGCAACACAGAAAGGTAACTCATAGATCCCCCTAATTACTAATAGCTCAATAGCAACCGAATCAATATATCCCTCACCAATAGCATCTCGAAGTCCACAAAACCGTCTTGATGCCGAACACATATCCATATATTTCTACCAATGAACCACACATCAACTCTAGTTACTCACAACAGATAAATAATCCTCCGAAGGTTCACAATGACTGAATCATAGCGCATACTATCATCTGACTAACTTACCTACATCTTTGCCGTCCACAACCACGAGCCAACCTGTATATGAGAACTTCTAGTATCCAAGTCCATAAAGCGCACGAATTACCATATTTAATCCTAATTCCTCCGCTTGCATATATAACATACCTCTAGTACTCAATCATCTCATGAGAGGTACACCTATAATTCTTCTGAGCCACTAAGAAAACTCAAATATCATCCGCCGATCAGACAAGATAGTGCCGCAATACCAATAAAGCATTCGTAACTCAAAAACATCGCCCTTTTTTGAAATGTTATACCCTAATCAAGCCACACCAATCAGTGATCTCATTTATCTAGTCACCTGTAGCTGCCCATGCTATCTAAGAATTTGTGACCTTCCTTTCAAATCTGAACCATATCCTTACACATGCAAATCTCAATCCTACACAATATACCGCATAAACAGTACCATCCTAGGATAACCATGAGAACTTCATATCCCTTCTGAGCCACAAGCAACTATGTACTCCACTAGCCAAGAATTTCCCATTGATCCCATCTAGAAGAAAATCGCTATACATCCCATGCTCCTCTCGCCAATAGGAAAAATATACCTTGTCACTCCCCCTTTTTCCCTCTTTGCATCGGGAGATCAGGTTTATGACATTTTTTGGGTATAGGACAACTCATTCCTTTTGGGAACTAGGTTTTGCATTTGAAGAGTCGCCACCTAATGATTTAAGGTGCATTAGGACACCTATAGGGGTCACTTCTAAGTTTGTTTGATAACCAGAGATTGGGTAAGGGCTTGAAATTATCCTACAGGGAAGGTGTTAGGCACCTCTCAGGATCCACTAGTGTGGTTCCCGGCCAGACAATTTTTTGTAAATTTGTTCAATTTAGAAAACAAATAGGTATAGGCTGAAATAGTAGGGGATTTAAACACATAAGAGTTTGAAAACAGTTAGAATTCAATTTCGAAAAGAGAGAGTTATAGTTCTACAAATACTTGAAAATATATAAAAGAGAAATGGGGGGTCCTAGGTTTATTTATAGTATGGATCACGTCAATGCAATACCCGATATGACACTCCTCAGAAGAGGGACGGGGTATTAGCGCACCAGTCATCATATCCATATCTACCCTCCCCACCACATTAAGATATTAAAATGCGAATTAATCTTGACCACTATAGCATGCTATTACCCGTCCCATTCCTATCAGTCCCGGAGGAACTTAAGACTACTATTCCTAAAAGGGAGGGATATTAGGCTGACTTTAGATTTCAAAAGGTGAAAAATCTAAGGCGACATACAAAAAACACATAGTACTACACATTAGGGGAAGCATGTAAACAAATAAAAGGCTCATGTATACCTCCTCAAGCAAAACACATAAATAACATGACTTAAACATACATTTAGGGTCTGAATTTAAAAATATTAAAGGCGAGGGGATTTTTAATTGTTGAAGCAGACCAGTGTATTACATAACTCAGATAAAAAGTCTGAATCAGAGCTGCCTGCTGGTTGTAGCAATTACCAAGTAACAAAGGCGGATTAAGTTTTATTGTTGTTATCACCTAAGGCTTGCCTAAGTGTTTGGGTGAGATCCTATAAATATGATATCTATTACTGATTCCGAATGTGGCAAAGCATTAACCATTTTAAAACAAACGATTTGAGATCATACAGGAATGCTTTCTAAACCATATTAACAAAAGGTGAGAGAGTTGTTTAAAAACTAGTTGAGAACAATTTGAATTAGGCTAATTTTAAACTAGACTGGTTTCAGATCCTGTAGGCATGATATCTATTAATGCTGATTTAATTCCTATAAACATGATATCTAGTTGAACGTGTAATGAAGCAGGCAGAATTTACTTGCAATTCCTATAGGCATGATTTCTATAAAAGGGTACTGATTTTAAACTACTGGACATGATGCTAGATGATAACTAGTTAGATCCTAAGAACATGGTGTCTAAGTGTGGTAATGTAGAATCTAAGACATGTCCTTTAGACAGGTTCTCTAAATGTAGAGTTAAGCATGCAGAATTTAAACGAGTCCTATAGACAGGTTCTCTAAATGAAGAGTTAAACATGCAGACTTTAGGTCCTATAGGCATATTCTCTAGATGTAGAACATGCAGAATTTTAGTAAAAACAGATCTTATAGGCATGATATCTAAATTGCAGAGTTAAATATGCAAAATTTTAGGTCCTATTGGCATGATATCTACCCTTAAGCATGCACAATTACCCAGCCCTTTTCACTAGCCAAACCCCAACATTTATTACAAATTATTACAAACTGAATAATGAATTACTTTAGAAAAGTGTAAAAAGAAAAAAACGTTACAACCAGAGGAAGCCTGATTCTTGACTTCCTCTCTGAGTTATGGAATAAACCACCTCAAATTCCATTTGTTTCAAAGCCTTTCTCAAACCTAGGTGTGTCAAAGTTCCCTAAGGATCTCATGGGACCCCGGATAGTGCTTACACCCAAGTTTGCATAACCAGACAAGAATGAGTGCAGTGTGGAAGGGCCAACCCTTATGTGTCCTAGTTTAGAGGGAGCTCATGGGTCCCAAGGCAAGGCTCGCACAAGAGGGGCAGAACCTAAGTCTAAGAGTATAGTGGTAGTGCATGAGTAGAGAGTTGTTTAAAACTGGGTTGAGAATAGTAAGGGGTAAGGGTAATTTGAAAACAGTAGTAATAAAGTTAACACTACAAAATCATCATTTTGATACAAAGGGGTTAGGGGTTTGGGAGTTCATTACAAGGAAAATATGACCCTATGAGAGGGTCAGGTTTTGGACATGCACAATAATAGATGATGCTGGCATGCCCTTAAACCAGCCAGAGAATACAACACATAGAGGGGATATGAAGGATATGACCCCAGGGAGGGTCAGGTTTGGGTCATGCACAACAATGTCTAATGCTGACGTGACCTTAAACCAAACAAAGAATACAAACACACAGGGGATATGGGGGTTTGGGATTCATAAGTCATAATAAGTGACTGACAAAATTCATACATAAGGAAAAACATTAATTCAGAAGGGAAAAGGGCATATTACAGCATGCTTAATAATGTAACTCGATTAAACACAAGTAGGAAACAGGCAAGAGTGCAAGAAATAGTAAAGAAACATGTTGTCGTTGATGCTGAAGATTAATTAGAACATACCAGTAAAGAAGCAAATGCTAAAAGAATGTACGCAAATTTCCCCACAACCTAGCCTTGGCTTTCAGCCAGCTAGGTAAGGTAGCAACACAAGTAGTAACAGATAAAGGAGAGTTTTGAGTGAAGTGTGTGTTCTGAACTCAAGTGTTCGTGTCTTTGAAAGAAGAGGGGTGCAGGGTATTTATAGTTTTGAAAATATGTGAGAAATAAGGTAATAAGTAAAGTTTCAATACAAATATTGAAACAACAACAGTCAGAATCAATTAACCAAGTGATTCCCCTTTAATCGAGAGATCACTTCTTTAATGATGGTAACATATTCAAAAAATAAGAAAAGACGAATCAGTTTGTAGGCAGACTGATTATTTCCATAAAAAGGGTAGTAAAAGCATTAAGTAAGAAATCAGGTCTAAATACAGAAATATGCTTATTTTTGGAAAGGATTCAGTAAGGCAAAATATCATAATAAAGGAAAAGAATCAATTAACTTTAAATAGGCGAGTGAAATTAGAGATCATAAAAGAAAAGTTCTGAAATCAGTCACAAGATCAATATCAATCAAGGAAGTAACATGCTTCTGCACTTTAGTATTTAAACAGAGTGAGTAGAGACACCAGACATGCGAGGCCAAACCCATTGGCAAAAGAAACATCATACAGAAATAGGCATAAGGTTCAGTATTAAAGCAAACATTCGAAGCATAGTAATCAAGTAGGTCAAGTCACATTGAGTCAACAATGGAGAAAATAAAGAATCAGAAACATGCAAAGGTCTCATAGTAGCAGACGAGAAAACCTTTTGAAAAGTTAGGATTTCAAGCATAGTCGAGTTTTAAAGATAATAAAACCCAGAATTAGAGGAATCACATCAAGAAAAAGAGATTCTGAAACAAGGAACTTCAAATCGAGTCAGGTATTCAAACGAACAGTTTCAGACCCAAGACATAGCGTTTTTTTACAAAAATGGTCAAGCTTCAAAGATAATAAACAAATAAATCGAACAAAAACTTAACCAGATAAGCACTCATCTAACAAACAGCCAAAAGAAATTAGGATTTTTTAAACATGCTAACTCAGATAGAAGAACAACATGAGCAAAACATAGCAAGATCAGAAACACGTTAAAACCAGAGAATAGATTTTGAAATAACTTAAAAGAAGAACCCTAATCGGAAAATATAAAGAGTCGTTTTGAGAGCAAAGTTAAAGAAACTTTGAGAAAATGCTTAAAATTCCAAGGTAAGCACAGATCTAAGGTAGAGGTGAAAGAAACCGAAAAGATCTTAGAGATTAGGGTTTCAGAAAACCTAGAAAAGGTGAGAAAGGTCCTGAAATTTACTTATCTAACCCGGAGAGTCAAGGATCTGACTCGAGTGGCCATGGCTGGCCGGAGAAAGGTCAAGAATGCCGGAGTAGCTGCGCCCTAGCTTCTAAGCTGTCTACATATCCCTGGTTTTACAGGAATTAGGCCATATGTAGTTCAAGATCTGTTGGCGGAGTATGCCGATGGAGACTCTTCAAGAATGGACGCAATACCCAAGATGGGGTGAGTGGGCGGCTTGCGAGAACGGTTAAGGTTTGATATGGTTACGGGAGCTGGAGCGGGCTTGCTCCTGCCGGGATGGGCATTGCTTGTCGGTGTACCTACAATTAGAAACAATACAGACGTATACTGTGCATGAATTTAAACATGATGCAAGTTCCTATCGGACCATGAATGTTGTCTTTGGATGGTTAGGTTGACGTTCTTTAGACCATGATGTCCTAGGCCATAAAGTATGCAATAGGGATTCGCATGCCATAAAATAATGCTCTCGGGCTATGAGGATGGTGTCTCTAAACCATGACGCCTTTGAATAATGATATGCAAAAGATTAAAATGGGATCCTCGGGCCATGACATGGTGTTCTTGGACTGTGAAAATGGTGCCTCCGAACGATGACGCCTTTGGATAATTTGGCGATCTTTCAGCCTGTGAGATGCAGTATGTGGCGATCTTTCAGCCCATGAAATGTAGTATGAGACAATCTTTCAGCCGTGCGGAGGCGATCTTTCAGCTATGCAAATGCAGTATGCGACGATCTTTCAACCATATAGATGCAGATGGAGGTAGGGCTTAACCTCGGAAAGAAGAATGGTAGCCTTATGCAATGCAAAAATTCAGATGGAGACGACGTTTAGTCACAGAAGGCAGAATGGTAGCCTTATGCAGTGTAGAAATACAGATGGAGACAACATTTAGTCTCGGAAGAAAGAATGGTAGCCTTATGTAGTGAAGAAATGCAGATGGAGACATCATTTAGTCTCGGAAGACAGAATGGTAGCCTTATGCAATAACTAAAATGACAAGTGGTAATAGAGCTTTCTTAGCTGATAGCAGGTTGTGATATTGTGACTATTGGGGACATTGCGACACACGGAATGTCACTGGTGTGTATGTATATCAAATGTGGATAAGTGCAATGGTTCTGAGAGTTGTATTCCTGAACAATGTTCGTCTCGTGAGTGTATAGTATGTTTGATGATTTCGCAATACAAATGGTTGCATCCAAAGAAAAATCATGAGTTTTGTAAATGGGGTGGTTAGTTCGTATCCCCGCTGGCTCTGCTTGACCTGCTCGACTTTGATCTGGTGATACTGTTTGTATTATTGGGGTAGCGTTGCTAAACAAGGCAATTTCAGTAATAAATATACATGATTTAGTAAAAAAATGTGACGTAAGTATATAATTAAGAATAACTTTTTAGATGAACCGACGACTGTGACCCGATTCAGGAAATTGCAACCTCTCTTGCTACAAAATTTGAAGGGTCCTCCTTAAAATTCTACCCCAGTTTACTGGGTTGATGTTTTTGGCCATTTCTTGCGATTATTGGCTGAAATTACTTCGGAGTTTTGAGGGTCCTCCTAAAAATTCTGCCCTAGTTTCCAATTGCGGGGAAAATGAAAATTTTATTGAATTATGACCGAACCAATAGGGCTGCCTACGTATCCCCTATTAAACGAGAATCAGGTCAGGCGTAGTTCAAATTACATCATATAAGGGAAGCATAAGGATTACACATAGTAGCCTTTGACTGCATCTGAGTTGATTGGTTTTGGCTAGACTTCTCTGTCCATTTCTGCAAGTATGAGGTCTCCTCATGTCAAAACCCGGTGAACCATGAATGGACCCTGCCAGTTGGGAGAGAATTTCCCTTGGGCTTCATCCTGATGCGGAAAAATTTTCTTCAACACCAGCTGTCCTGGTGTGAACTGTCTCGGCTTGACTCTTTTGTTGAAAGCTCTGGACATTCTGTTTTGATAGAGTTGACCATGGCAAACTGCATTCATTCTCTTTCCGTCTATAAGGGTTGGTTGCTCATAATGACTTTTCACCCACTCTGCATTGTCGAGCAGAGCTTCATGTATGATCCTTAGGGAAGGAATTTCTACCTCAGCGGGAATGACTTCCTCTGTACCATAAACCAGTATATAGGGGATTTCCCCGGTTGATGTGCGGACTGTGGTGCGATACCCCGATAGAGCAAATAATAACTTCTCATTCCACTGTTTATGCTTCTCTATCATTTTCCTCAATATCTTCTTGATATTCTTGTTGGAGGCTTCTACATTTACATTCATTTGAGGCTTATAGGCTGTGGAATTCTTGTGTTTGATCTTGAAGGTTTCACACATAGCTTTCATCATGTCGCTGTTGAGGTTGGAGCCATTATTAGTAATGACTGACTCTGGAATTCCGAATCGACAAACAATGCAGTCGCGGACAAAGTCTGCCATGACTTTCTTAGTCACTGCTTTGTAAGATGCTGCTTCGACCCATTTGGTGAAATAGTCGATTGCTACTAAGATAAACCTGTGTCTGTTGGATGCAGTAGGCTCAATTGGTCCAATGACATCCATTGCCCAGGCGGCGAATGGCCATGGTGAGCTTGTTGCATTAAGCTCATTTGGAGGCACCTTTATCATGTCTGCATGTATCTGACAGCGGTGGTATTTCCGGACATACTAGATGCAGTCTGATTCCATAGTCATCCAAAAGTAACCAGCTCGGAGTATCTTCTTGGCTAAGACAAAACTGTTCATATGTGGACCGCAGGTCCCAGCGTGAACTTCCTCTAGTAGCCTGGATGCTTACTTTGCATCAACACACCTTAATAATCGATCAGGAGTCCTCCTATACAGGATTCCTCCGTTGTGAAAGAAATTATTGGACAACCTCCAAAGTGTGCATTTCTGAGTAGGTTCGCAAGCTCTGGTTACTCTCCTTTTCCCAAATATTCCTTGATGTCATGAAACCAAGGCTTTCCGTTTGCTTCTTCTTCAACATGGGCACAATAAGCTGACTGATCATGGATCTTTACTGGAATGGGATCAATGAAATTCTTTTCCAGATACTGTATCATAGATGACAGGGTAGCCAATGCATCGACGAACTCATTCTGGATTCTGGGAACATGCTAGAATTTTGTCTTTGTGAACCTCTTTCTCAATTCCTGTACATAATGCAGATACGAGAGTATTTTGGAGTTCTTGGTTGCCCATTCTTCTCGGACCTAATGTATAAGTAGGTCCGAATCTCCAATCACTAGAAACTCTTGAACGTTTATGTCAATGGCCATTTTGAGCCCTAGGATGCAGGCTTCATACTCGGTCATGTTGTTGATGCACGGGAACCTGAGTTTGGCAGACACCGGATAATGCTAATTGGTTTCTAATACTAGGACTTCTCCTATGCCAACTCCTTCAAAATTTGCTGCTCCATCGAAAAACATTCTCTAACCATCATAGGATTTTGCGATGTCTTATCCTATGAATGATACCTCTTCATCAGGAAAATACATTTTCAGGGGTTCGTATTCTCCATCCACGGGATTTTCAGTAAGGTGATCTGCTAGTGCCTGTCCCTTGATTGCCTTCTGAGTCACGTAGACAATGTTAAATTCACTCAACAGGATTTGCCCCTTGGATAGCTTGCTAGTGGGCATGGGCTTCTGGAGGATGTACTTCAACGGATCCATCCTTGATATGTCAAATTCACTCAACAGGATTTGCCACTTGGCTAGCTTGCCAGTGGGCATGGGCTTCTGGAGGATGTACTTCAAAGGATCCATCCTTGATATGAGATATGTGGTATAGGCACAGAAGTAATGTTTCAACTTCTGGCCTACCCAAGTCAAAGCACGCTCTAACAGAGAATACCGGGCCTCGTACAGGGTAAACTTCTTGCTGAGGTAATAAATGGCCTGCTCCTTCCTCCCTGTTTCATCATGCTATCCCAGAACGCAACCGAAAGCTCCATCCAACACTACAAGGTAGAGTAATAAGGGTCTACCTGGCTCGGGCGGGACCAAGACTGGTGGTGTTGACATGTACTCCTTGATTTTGTCGAAGGCCTTTTGGTAGTAATCGGTTGATTAGGTAGCAGCGTCCTTCTTCAACATTTTAAAGATTGGCTCACAGATAACTATAGACTGTGCTATAAACCGGCTGATGTAGTTCAGTCTCCCCAAGAAACTCATCAGATCCTTCCTATTTTTCAACGGTGGCAATTCCTGGATAGCTTTGACTTTTGATGGATCTAGTTCTATTCCTCGGCGACTCATTTTAAAAGGGTACTAATTTTAAACTACTGGACATGATGCCAGATGATAACCAGTTAGATCCTAAGAACATGGTGTCTAAGTGTGGTAATGTAGAATCTAAGACAAGTCCTATAGACAGGTTCTCTAAATGCAGAGTGAAACATGAAGACTTTAGGTCTTATAGGCATATTCTCTAGATGTAGAACATGCAGAATTTTAGTGAAAACAGATTTTATAGGCATGATATCTAAATTGCAGAGTTAAATATGCAGAATTTTAGGTCCTATAGGCATGATATCTACCCTTAAGCATGCACAATTACCCATCCCTTTTCGCTAGCCAAACCCCAACGTTTATTACAAATTATTACAAACTGAATAACGAACTACATTAGAAAAGTGTAAAAAGAAAAAAAAAGTTACAACCAGAGGAAGCCTGATTCTTGACTTCCTCTCTGAGTTATGGAATAAACCACCTCAAATGCCATTTGTTTCAAAGCCTTTCTCAGACCTAGGTGTGTCAAAGTTCCCTAAGGGTCTCAAGGGACCCTGGGCAGTGCTTACACCCAAGTTTGCATAACCAGACAGGAATGAGTGCAGTGTGAAAGAGCCAGCCCTTATGTGTCCGAGTTCAGAGGGAGCTCATGGGTCCCAAGGCAAGGCTCACACAAGAGGGGAAGAACCTAAGTCTAAGAGTATAGTGGAAATGCAGGAGTAGAGAGTTTCTTAAAACTAGGCTGAGAATAGTAAGTGGGTAAGGGTAATTTGAAAATAGTAGTAACAAAGTTAACACAATAGAATCAGCATTTTGATACAAAGGGGTTAGGGGTTTGGGAGTTCATTACAGGGAGCATATGACCCTAGGAGGGGGTCAGGTTTTGGACGTGCACAATAATAGATGATGCTGGCATGCCCATAAACCAGCCAGAGAATACAACACATAGAGGGGATATGAAGGATATGACCCCAGGGAGGATCAGGTTTGGGTCATGCACATCAATGTCTAATGCTGACATGCCCTCAAACCAACCAAAGAATACAAACACATAGGGGATATGTGGGTTTGGTATTAAGTCAAAATAAGTGACTGATAGAATTCATACATAAGGAAAAACATTAATTCATAAGGGAAATGGGCAGATTACAGCATGCTTAATAATGGAACTTGATTAAACACAAGCAGGAAACAGGCAAGAGTGCAAGAAATAGTAAAGAAACATGTTGTTGTTGTTGCTAAAGATTAACTAGAACATACTAGTAAAGAAGCAAATGCAGAAAGAAAGTAAGAAAATTTCCCCACAGCCTAGCCTTGGCTTTCAGCCGGCTAGGTAAGGCAGCAACACAAGTAGTAACAGAGTAAAGAGAGTTTTGAGTGAAGTGTGTGTTCTGAATTCAAGTGTTCGTATCTTTGAAAAAAAGGGGTGCAGGGTATTTATAGTTTTGAAAACATGTGAGAAATAAGGTAATAAGTAAAGTTTTAATACAAAAATGGAATCAACAACAATCAGAATCAATTAACAAAGTGATTCCCCTTTAATCAAGAGATCACTCGTTTAACGGGGGTAACAGATTCAAAAAATAAAGAAAGACGAATCAATTTGTAGGCAGACTGATTATTGCCATAAAAGGGGTAGTGAAAGCATTAAGTAAGCAAGCAGGTCTAAGTACAGAAATATGCTTATTTTGGGAATGGATTCAGTAAGGCAAAATATCATAATAAAGGGAAAAAATCAATTAACTTTAAATAGGCGAGTGAAATTAGAGTTCATAAAAGAAAAGTTCTAAAACCAGTCACGAGATCAAGATCAATCAAGGAAGTAACATGCTTCTGCACTTTAGTATTTAAACAGAGCGAGTAGAGACACCAGAAATGCGAGGCCAAACCCATTGGCAAAAGAAACAACATACAGAAATAGGTATAAGGTTCAGTATTAAAGCAAACATTCGAAGCATAGTAATCAAGTTGGTCAAGTCACATTGTGTCAACAATGGAGAAACACAAAGTATCAGAAACATGCAAAGGTCTCACAGTAGCAGACGAGAAAACCTTTTGAAAAGTTAGGGTTTCAAGCATAGTCGAGTTTTTAATATAATAAAACCCAGAATCCGAGGAATCACATAAAGAAAAAGAGATTCTGAAACAAGGAACTTCAAATCGAGTCAGGTATTCAACGAACAGTTTCAGACCCAAGACATAGGTTTTTTTCCAACAATGGTCGAGGATAAAAGATGATAAACAAATAAATCGAACTAAAACTTAACCAAACAAGCACTCATCTAACAAACTACCAAAAGAAATTAGGGGTTTTTAAACATGCTAACTCAGATAGAAGAACAACATGAGCAAAACATAGCAAGATCAGAAACACGTTAAAATCACAGAATATATTTGAAATAACTTAAAAGAAAAACCCTAATCGGAAAAGATAAAGAGTCGTTTTTAGAGCAAAGTTAAAGAAACTTCGAGAAAATGCTTAAAAGTTCAAGGTAAGCACAGATCTAAGGTAGAGCTGAAAGAAATCGAAAAGATCTTAGAGATTAAGGTTTCAAAAAACCCAAAAAATGTGAGAAAGGTCCTGAAATTTACCGATCTAACCAGGAGAGTCAAGGATCTGACTCGAGCGACCATGGTTGGTCGGAGAAAGGTCAATGATGACCGGAGAAGAGCCATGAACTGAAATCGAACAAGGACTGGACCAGACTCCTTCAAGGTCTGGCCTTGAAACCATAAGAACAAATACATAGAAGCCATAAAAGGCTGGTATATGCCTCAAATGACCACGGAAGGTCATGGATTAGGTAGGTATTAGGGTGGGGTGAGAGGGCGGATGCTAGGGTTCATGAGAGTTTCAGAGAGAGTTGTGAGAGGAGGGGGTTTCAAGGGCGGTAGTAGGTGGGAAGTGAATTAGGTTAAGGGGTTGGTTTGGGTTAAAAATGGTAAGGGCAGCCGGTGGCCGTTGATCTAAATGATCAACGGTTGGGATTTAAATGGTTAGGTAGGGATCCGGATCTGGGTCGGTTTAATTTGAAATTGGGTCGGGGTAAATTGGGTTCAAATTGGAGTTCAAATTAGGCTGAAATTAAAATAAAATATGGCTAGATTTTAAATAGCCATTTTTCCCATTTATTTTATAAACAATAGCAAATTAAATTCTGGAAATAAATTGAAGGTACTAGAATGATTTGTAACATATAATTATCAATTTAAAAATACTGGACTTATGTTTTATAACCATAAACACAATTAAATCTTAAAGAGGCCAATACTGCAATTATATGCAATTCTTTTTTAAAAAATACTAAATAAATTTGTAAAAATATGCAAAAATTATCTTAGCTATAGTTTAGTATAAATTTAAAAGTCCAATAAACGAATTACCAAAAATAATAAGTTTGGAAATAATTAATGGGTTTTATGGATAAAATATAGAGAAATAAATTGGTTTAAAACCTTTAAAAATTAAGGAAAAATAATAAAACAGTTGGACATATTTATATATGCATATAAATTCTATTTTGAAGGTATTTGAATATTACAAAATATATAAGGAAAAATTGGGTATCAACATACCTCTCTAACTGTGGTGGAAACCATCTAGAACTCTCCAAATTCCATTTGCACAACTCTTAATCATCAGGACTGAGTCCTTCTAACTCAACTGAGCTACGCAGGTCACTAAGACCCAAAAGAAATGCCTCGAAACACCTATAGAAACTCATTACCTCATAAGCATCTAAGAACTAATCATATCCTTGCCATACCGATTCGGCCTACTATCAAGCTATCCCATCTATCCGAGTTCCCTTCTGATTTACCTTCAACTTGATACTCCTTGTTGCTATAACATCACAATTCCTCAACCCAGACTTACCACACGAGCCCCAAGCATAAAGCCACACCGTCATACGAGCCATAAGCCGCTGAATACTCTCTAGATATTCCCAACAACACCACGTTCAAAATGCTTACTCTGAAGAGACTTCCTACGAATCCAAAGCCATTACCTTCACCTTCCTGATATTTATATATATAATCCTATAATTAATATAGAAATACCACAAATCTTGACATCTTCCAATTAAAACTAAGTTTCTATCCACATATATAACTTGAAAATACCCAATTGTTACATGTAAAATCTTGAACACATTAAAACCATTCTCGAGAGTCATTCACTCTATTCAAACTGCAATTATCCTGATCAAGTGAATAGAACAACCCGTGCCTCAATAGCACTCCAACACCTCAAAGTGTAACCTCATCCTAGAACAACCAAACAACTTCCTGCTCTATGCACCGAGAATCCATTACTAACAACAACTCAAGACATTCCGTGATTCTCATACACCTATGAAGCATGACATAACCTTTGTCAAAATTTTCCTTTACTCGAGCCATCCTCGGTCTCAATCTTCGTAAACCATAACTAATTCACCCACATGCCTCAAACTGGAACCAACATAGCACATAACCGTGCAATCGACTAATTAATAGTGGACTCCCTCACTTGGCTCGAAGCCATAGACCAAAACATACACAATAACTCATAATGCATATACTTTATTACTGCCATAATATCATAGTGAGATTAAACTCAATCCTTCATAAGCTCGTGAAACACAGACCATCTGGTACTTTATATCTTCTACAAATCTCGCATTCACTATCGTAGTAGTCAAGTCTACTCTCTTGAGCAACCCAAATTCAAATTGTAAAACATATATTTCTGTGATAATAGAGATCTTCCAATAAATGACATGAGGGATTACGCAAACTTTAGAACAATCTGCAGGAGATAACCCACCTGCCTTGTCTCAAACTAATATTTCTGTATACCTTCCACCGTCATAGACATTACGTAGTCGCTTGATCTCCTTAAGTCTGAACTCATACCGCAAAATGAGATTTACCTTACTCCCAGCTAGGAAACATGAAAAGATTCTTCACACGCCCGTAACTCAGGGCTATACCTCAAATTGAGATGAAAATCAAGTACCTAATATTTCTTGCTACCCCAAAGCAGACCCTTCTCGCCTCATTCGATTCATATGAACACATCTCGCAGTCACTTCACCCTCATCACACAGCTATCCAATCATTACTTCCCTTAATAGGGATACCACAGAACATATAGATCTAGAAACATGCACTCACGCAATCAACAGCCCTTGGCTCAAGCTATAGGCGAAAATTCGGCCCCAAGTCTTCCAAATTGGCCCAACATCAACACACAGAGATGACATCTCGCCCCTTGTTCAGGGAATCACAAGCCATCGATGCATATCCGATACTGATTGCTCATGCGCACATACGAATGCGTGGAAGGAATTCAAATAGTTACATTCCAAGCTGAATCAAGGGCTCATGATTTCAAGAATGTGAAGTTTTTCCTAAAGGTTCTGCAGCCTCCCGAGGATAAGTACAGACGTCTCTGTACCGATCTGCGAGACTTTACTAAACCTGCTCATGACTCATGAGACCTATGTAACCTAGGCTCTGATACCAACTTCTCACGACCCAAAAACCAACCCGGTCGTGATGACGCCTATCGTGAAACTAGGCCAGCCGACACAACTCCCGAATCAACCATTTTCCAATAAAAGTTGTTTTTATACCATTTATAAACCAATAATCTCATAATAAAACTTAAAAGAAAAGTATAGAACAATTACACAAGCCCGACATCGGGGTGTCACTAGTCATGAGCATCTATCAAGGTCTGAATACAATAAGAATCAAAAAAATGTACTAAATATAGTAATGAAAATGAGAGGAAGGAAAGTAGTGCTGCAAACGTCGTGCAGCCACCTTGCTAACTCTGATGACTCTGCCTCTGAGCAATCAACACCCGCTACCAGGTTCCGAAATACCTGAATCTACACACGAGGTGTCGACGCCCCCTTTTTCTCTAACCGTGGGGTCATAAATTGGGTATACCACATTGGGAGGACAACTCTATTCCCTTTCGTGAATTGGGTTTAGAAGTTGAAGAGTCACCACCTAATGATTATAGTGCATTAGGACACTTTTTGGAAGAGTTTGAGATGAAGAGACCAGAGATTAGGGTAAGGGATAGAAATTATCCCGAGGGGAATGTGTTAGGCACCCCTCAGGATCCACAAGTGTGGTTCCCGGCCATGCTACAATTGTGACTTTACAAGTAAACAGTCAAGGCTCAAATAAGGACTTGCATACAACATTGCAATTAGGTTGAAACTTATGAAAGTAAGTAGAAAGAGAGCAAAGATTTGAAAAGTTTAAACAACTCTAAAGGAAGCGAATAAAGAAAAGGGGGTCCTAGGTTTGTGATTAATATGGATCACTTCAATGCAATATCCAGCAATCACTCCTCAGAAGAGGGGTCGCACGTGATATTAGCGCACCGGTCATCATATCCATATTCTACCCTTCCTGCCCCGTTAAGGTATTAAAGCGCAGAATGGTATCGTTACTTATTGCATGCTATTACCCGTACCAATCCTATCAATCTCGGAGGCATTGAGACTACTAATCCTGAAAGGAAGAGAGTTGGGGCTTTTATGGATTTAAAAGGATAAAATTCTAGGGCGACAAACAAAACACATAAAGCAGATATGGTAAAACATATAACAGTTAAAAGGCTCAAATAAACCTCCTCAAGTCAGAAAAGCATAGAGTTTAGAAGTGCAGAAGTCCTATAGGCCTGGTGTCTAAAATACTGATTCTTATTTAAACCTATATACATGTTTGCCTAATGATAGATGCATATGCAGAATACAGAAAGTCCTATAGGCATGGTGTCTATATAAGAATGTAGAAAATCTTATGGACATGGTATCTATATGAGAATGCAGAATTTCAATGATTTATAAAATGCAGAACTTTAAAACATAGTAATTCCTATAGGCATGATCTCTAGATGAGATGCAGAATTTTATAAATGATAACCCCTGTAGGCATGATATCTAACCCTTGCATGCATAGTTCCCCACCCTTTTCCACTAGCCGACCCCAAATAACAAGATTATTACAAACCAGAATTGATAAAAGAAAAAATAAAATAAAAATTACATCAGAAAACTAAAAGTCCCAACCAAGGAGAGTCTGATTCGTACTTCTGTCTGAAGCATGAATTAAACCAACTCCAAAGATCAAGTTCCAAAGCCTTTCTCTTATTTGGGATGTGTCAAAGTTCCCAAGAGTCTCAAAGGGGCTCCGGGCAATGCTTAACCCCAAATATATTTCTGAATCAAGGACATAGTGCAGTGTGGAAGGGCCAGCCCTCAAATGTCCAAGTTCAGAGGGAACTCAAGGTCCCAAAGCAAGGCTCACAAGAGGGGGGCAGAACTTAAAATCTAAGAGTAGGTGCAAGTGCAGGGGAGGGGAAGTGATGAGCTGGTGGTCATGCCCAGCAACTTGAAGTACTTGCACACCCCTGACCAACTTGTCATTTCAAGTTGAGGAGTTAGGGCTTATTGAAAGCCAGGCTCAGGCCTGGGCAGCCATTTAAGAGGCTACCAGATTATGAGTCTTAACTCAGCATACATAGGGGGTAAGGGTAGGGGATTCATAACAGTAACAGTAGACAAAGGAAAAGTGGGCAAAGGACATGATCAGCAATAAAACCTACTGACACCCTTTACTTGGGGTTAAAATTCCGTTCATGGACAACAACTCATGTTGCCATGCCCTGAATCCCCATTTACAAACACATAAAGGGTAAAGGTATAGGGATCAAGCATTCGCAAGAAAGTAAAGCAAACAGCAGCATATGAACATGTCAAACTTTGCAGGTAATAGGCATAGATGTAAAGGTTCTAAGTAAACACATTAGGATGATTGCTAGGAAATGAATCAAGACATACCAGTAAAAGAGCAAGAGTAGGATGCAAAGACAAAGTAGTAGTAGTAGTAGTATATTAGCCTTGACTTTCACCCAGCTAATAATAAGCAGGAGCAGAGAACAACAGTAGAGAAGAGAGCAAGAGGGAATGCAGGTTTTGAAAGTAGTAGTAGTGTGTAAGAGTATGCAATTCGAAGTGTGTTATAAAAGTATTGAATTGTAAGTTAAGGATCTAAAGTGCAGAAGGGTCGTGCCCCTTTTATAGTGCAGAAAACAAGTGAGAAAAGGTAAGGAAATAACATTGAAATCAATCTCTCTTTAGTTAAGGGATTCTGATTTCAATGGGTAAAAGCCAATTAAGGAAAGCAGTTTTGATTAAAACCTTTTCAAAGTAGCACAAAAGGGGTAAATACAGAGAAGTTATTAAAGGAAAGAATTCAATAGTACACGGCTTGGAAAAAATAAGGAAAGGGAATCAATCAAACAACCAGGGAAATCAAAATTACAATTTAATTCGAATGAACCAAGCCAAGAAAAGGTAAAGGAGGTTCAATTAAAAAAAATCAGTAACAATCAATCAAACCCCATTAGAGGATTTCAGAATCAATCAAAAACCTTTGAAAGTAGAGTCCTTATATATAAAGCACACAAATATGTGAATACCAGAGGGGTTTGTCAAATTATTTAGAAGAGAGTTTAACAAAGAAAGGTTTAGAATCATAAGCAAGAAGAGGTATAAGTCTAGTTCGCAGACTCACAATGAGTCTGAGAGTCCAGGGTCCCGAAGTGGAACCTAACTCGCACACAAAAGATCAAAATGCCAAGAAATCCCCGAACCTTAGGGTTTCGAGTTGAGTCAGACAATAGAGATGAGAAGGCAAACCATTCAATAGAGGCTCAGGAGTCTTTTCCAAAGACTTATAAGAAACAAACAGACATGATACACAGTCAAAAGCATGGAGAACACGTTTTGAGAAAAACTCAGAACTTAAACAAGTTCAGAAGAAAAAGTGATACAAATTTAAGAAGCAGTAGATGAAACACATTTAGCAAGAACACGAACAGAGTTCAGTAAAGCAAACAAAAATCGAAGAACTTAACAGTAAACACATATAGTAGAAGAGTAATAAAAAGATAACAAGGATAATCATGTGAGCACATGAGTAACATGTATAAAAGAAAAGTAGAAGGACAATACAGGCGTGGTAGAAAAGAAAACATACGAACGTAGTATAGACACATACATACAAAGAAAAGAAAAGGAAGATCCAGAAAAACATTTTAAGCTTTCAGAAACCCTAGATCGGAAAGAAGTAATTTTTGAAAGAAAAATTGGGGAAAGCGTTTTAAAACTCCAGTAAAGCACAGATATAGCATATATTTAAAAGAACAATCAGAGAAAACCTCGAATAGCTAGGGATCCAGAGGAACCCTGGAATGAGAAAGGCTTGGAAAGATGTCCGATCTAAGTCGGATGAGGTCAGAAACAGGCTCAGAAAACCAAGAGCCACCGGAGCAAAGTCGGAGATGGCCGGAATCTTCGAATCGGTGAAGGTCTGAGTGAAGACCTTCGAGGTCTGGCCTCGAACCTTCGAGGTCTGGCCTCGAACCTTC
Organism: Nicotiana sylvestris; assembly: GCF_000393655.2. NCBI lineage: Eukaryota > Viridiplantae > Streptophyta > Magnoliopsida > Solanales > Solanaceae > Nicotiana > Nicotiana sylvestris. The sequence goes on from NC_091064.1 coordinate 57,023,003, forward strand.
GAGCATCAGGCATGCAAGAGCCGTAGGAGGTGAATATAGGTTGTCCATGGCCTGAGAAGCCATGAATTCCGGTGAAAACACGGTGGAACAAGGTAGGAGGAGGCTAGGATTTGAGATAGTGGAGGGTTGCAGAGGTGGAGGTTGGTGAGAATGAGGTAGGTTAAAGGGGTCGTTTGAATTAAAAAAGGAAGGGGTTGAGGGGAGCCGTTGATCTAAAAGATCAACGGTTGAGATTAAAAGAAAACCGGGTGGGTCGGATAAATGGGTAAAGGGGTTGGATTAAATTGGAATTGGGCAGGTCCAATTAGGTTTCAGAATTGGGTCAATTAGAGTGATCAATTTGGCTATGATTGAAATACTATGGGCCAGATTTTAAATAGCCAGTTTTTCCCTTTTTATTTTATAACAATGGTAATGATCTTGAAAGCAAATTAAAATTACTGAGCCAACAAACAATATATAAATATTAATTTAAAAATATTGGAACCAATTTTACAATTATAAAATGCTATTAATCTTAAAGTAGGCTACAATTGCAATTATATGCAATTTAACTTTTAACATACAAAATAAATTTGTAAAAATGTACAAAAATTATCTTAACTATATTTTGGTATAAATATGGGAATAAAATAAATTATTCACCAAAATTGATGATTTTGGGAATAATTATGGATTATGCACTGCTAAAATAGACAATAAATTAATTTCAAAAATCTTAAAGATTTAGAAAAAATACCAAAACTCTTAGGGCATGCTTATATATGCATGTACATGCTATTTTGAAAGTATTTTGTATAAAAATACATAGAAAGAAATTGGGTATCAACAACTACCCCTCTTTACCCAGGAAGGATGAAAGAATTGTCGGGTAAAGATAAGATGACCAATTTTTGACTGGAAGTGGCGATTTGAAAGGAGTTTTGATCGAGCTCTGGTTCCTGCGCTGCCTACATATCCCTGGTCTCACAGAAGTCAGGCCATATGTAGTTCAGGATCCATTGACGGAATAAGCTGATGGAGATTTTCGAAAGGAACAAACGCGATGTTTATGTTGCGAAAGGTGGTTGAAATCTAATAGACTGCGGGAACCGGAGCGGGATCGCTCCTGCTGAGACGGATGTTGATAGTTGGTGTACCTGCAAGTGAGCAATACAAACATATATCGTGCATACACTTAAACGTGATACAAGTTCCCGTTGGACCATGAATGCTGTCTCCGGACGGGTAGGATGATGTCCTCGGGCCATGATGTCCTGGGCCATGAAGCGTATGATAAAGGATTCGCAGGCTATGAAATGATGTTCTTGGGCTATGAGAATGATACCTCTGAACTATGATGCCTTTGAATAATGATATGCAAAAGATAAAATGGGGTCCTTAGGCCTTGGCATGGCGTTTTCGGGCTATGCAAATGGTGCCTCCGAACAATGACGCCTTTGGACAATTTGGCGATCTTTCAGCCCATGAAATGCAGAAGGTGGCGATATTTCAGCCCATGAAATGTAGGATTCGGCAATATTTCAGTCGATGCAAGACGTAAATAAAAGGTGGCGATATTTCAGCCATGCGAGAAAGATAAAGTGGCGATCTTTCAGCCGATGCAGGATGGAGACAGAGCTTAGTCTTGGAAAGCAGAAAGGTAGCCTTATGCAAAATGCAGAAAAATGCAGGATGGAGACAATGCTTAGTCTCTAAAGGCATAAAGGTAGCCTTATGCGATGCATATGGAGGTAGAGCTTAACCTCGGAAGGCAGAAAGGTAACTTTATGCAATGCAGAGAAATTCAGATGGAGGTAGAGCTTAACCTCGGAAGGCAGAAAGGTAGCCTTATGCAAAATGCAGATGGAGACAGAGCTTAGTCTCCAAAGGCAGAAAGGGTAGCCTTATGCGATGATGATGGAGGTAGAGCTTAACCTCGGAAGGCAGAAAGGTAGCCTTATGCGATGATGATGGAGGTAGAGCTTAACCTCGGAAGGCAGAAAGGTAGCCTTATGCAAAAATGCTGATGGAGGTAGAGCTTAACCTCGGAAGGCAGAAAGGTAGCCTTATGCAATGCAGAGAAATGCATATGGAGGCAGGGCTTAACCTCAAAAGGCAGAAAGGTAGCCTTATGCAATGCAGGAAATGCAGATGGAGACAGAGCTTAGCCTCGAAATGCGGATAAGTATCCTTATGCAGATGATGATGGAGGTAGAGCTTAACCTCGGAAGGAAGAAAGGTAGCCTTATGCAAAATGCAGATGGAGGTAGAGCTTAACCTCGGAAGGCAAAAAGGTAGCCTTATGCAGTGCATGAATGTAAAAGGATGATCAGTAGTAAGATCTCTTAGCTGATAGCCGATTACGACAATATGACTGCTGGGGAGATTGTGTATGGATAGCAGTTGCGGGCAAGTGATAATTCTGAGAAGTTGCATTCTTGGGAAAGTATGCGTACATAAATATACCTGACGATATTGCGAGTCGAGTGCCTGCATCCAAAGAAAATCGTGAGTTCTGTGAGGGGAAAGGTTAGTTCATCTTCCCCAGGCTCTTGATGTTATGTGTCATTGGGGTAGCATCACTAAACAAGAGCAATCCGGATAATAGTTATGCATGATTTAGTAAATATAACGCAAGTATATAATCAAAAATAGTTTTCTTTAGATGATCCAACGACTGTGACGTGGTTCAGGACATTGCGACCTCTTTTCTCCGGAATTTTGAGGGTTCTCCTCAAAATTCTGCCCCAGTTTGCTGAGCGGACATTTCTGATGGTTGTGCTAAATGACTAAAAACATCTTTGGATTTTTGAGGGTCCTCCTCAAAATTCTTCCTCAGTTTGCTGGGCCGGTGCTTCTGGCGATACATGAACTAAAATTAACTTTGGAATTTTGAGGGCCCTCCTCAAAATTCTGCCCCGGTTTCAATAGCGGGGGAAAATGGAATTTTTATTAAATTATGACCGAACCCATAGGGCTGCCTATCTATCCCCTCTTAAATGGGAATCAGGTCAGGCGTAGTTCAAATTACATTGTTAAGGGAATCATAAGTGGTTACACATAATATCGTTTCACTGCATCTGAATTGATTGGCTTCGGCCAGACTTCCCCATCCATTTCTGCAAGAATAAGGGCTCCTCCAGTTAGAACCCGGTGGACCATGTACGGACCCTGCCAATTGGGAGAGAACTTCCCCTTGGCTTCGTCTTGATGTGGGAATATTTTCTTCAACACCAGCTGCCCCAGTGTAAACTTCCTTGACTTAACCTTTTTGTTGAAGGCTCTGGACATTCTGTTCTAATACAACTGACCGTGGCAAACCGCATTCATCCTTTTTCCATCTATAAGGGCTAACTGCTCGTAGCGACCTTTTACCCATTCTGCATCATCCAATTCTACTTCTTGTATGATCCTTAAAGAGGGGATTTCTACCTCGGCGGGGATGACCGCCTCTGTACCATAAACCAGCATGTAGGGAGTTGCTCCGGTCGATGTGCAGACTGTAGTGCGGTATCCCAATAAGGCGAATGATAACTTCTCATGCCATTCTTTGTGCCTTTCGACCATCTTCCTTAGTATCTTCTTGATATTCTTGTTGGCTGCTTCCACAGCTCCATTCATCTGAGGCCTGTAGGCTGTAGAGTTCTTGTGTTTGATCTTGAAAGTTTCACACATTGCTTTCATCAAGTCGCTGTTGAGATTGGAACCATTATCGGTGATGATTGATTCCGGAACCCCGAACAGACAAACAATGCGGTCGCGGATGAAACCCGCCACAACATTCTTAGTGACCGCCCTGTATGATGCTGCTTCAACCCATTTGGTAAAATAATCGATTGCCACTAGGATGAACCTGTGCCCATTTGATGCGGCAGGCTCTATAGGTCCGATAACATCCATTCCCCAAGCGGCGAATGGCCATGGTGAGCTTGTCGCAGTGAGCTCGTTTGGAGGTGCCTTTATCATGTCTGCATGTATCTGACAGCGATGGCATTTGCGAACATACTGGATACAGTCTGTTTCCATAGTCATCCAAAAATACCCTGCTCAGAGTATCTTCTTTGCTAAGACAAAACCATTCATGTGCGGCCCACAGATCCCTGTATGCACTTCGCCCAATAGCCTGGACGCTTCTTTTGCTTCGACACACCTTAGTAAAGCCAAATCGGGAGTCCTCCTGTACAGGATACCTCCACTGTGGAAAAAGTTGCTGGATAGCCTACGAAGTGTACGCTTCTGAGTAGCATTGGCAAGTCCTGGATATGCCCCTGTTATCAAGTACTCCTTGATGTCATGGAACCATGGTTTTCCATCCGCTTCCTCCTCAATGTGGGCATAATAAGCTGGCTGATCATGAATCTTTACTGGGATGGGATCAATGAAATTTGTATCTGGATGCTGGATCATGGACGATAAAGTAGCTAAGGCATCCGCAAACTCATTCTGGACTCTTGGGACGTACTGAAATTCTGTCTTAGTAAACCTTTTCCTCAACTCCTGTATATGATGCAAGTAGGGAAGTATCTTAGAGTTCTTGGTTGCCCACTCTCCTCGAACCTGATGTATGAGCAAGTCTGAATCCCCGATCACTAGCAACTCCTGAACGTTCATGTTAATGGCCATTTTGAGCCCCACGATGCAGGCTTCATATTCGGCCATATTATTGGTGCAAGGGAACCTGAGCTTGGCGGATACCGGGTAGTGTTGTCCGGTTTCTGATACTAAGACTGCTCCTATGCCAACTCCTTTAAAATTTGCAGCTCCGTCGGAAAACAACCTCCAACCATCATAGGATTCTGCAATATCTTCTCCTATGAAAGATACCTCTTTATCGGGAAAATATGTTTTTAGGGGCTCGTATATTCCGTCCACGGGATTCTCGGCGAGATGGTCCGCCAAAGCTTGCCCTTTGATTGCTTTCTGGGTCACGTAAACAATGTCTAATTAACTTAGCAGGATCTGCCACTTGGCGAGCTTGCCAGTTGGCATGGGCTTCTGGAAGATATACTTCAGAGGGTCCATTCTGGATATGAGATAAGTAGTGTAAGCACAGAAATAATGCCTCAACTTCTGTGCAACCCAAGTCAGAGCACAACAAGTGCGTTCTAAAAGAGAATATCGGGCCTCATACGGTGTGAACTTCTTACTGAGATAGTAGATGGCTTGCTCCTTCCTCTCTGTTTCATCATGTTGTCCTAGAACACAACCGAATGCTCTATCCAATACCGCAAGGTAAAGCAATAGGGGTCTTCCTGGCTCAGGCGGAACCAAGACCGGCGGAGTTGATAGGTATTCCTTGATTCGGTCAAAAACTTTCTGACAATCATCAGTCCATTTGGTAGCAAGCGTCCTTCTTCAACATTTTGAAGATAGTTTCACAAATGACCATGGATTGAGCTATGAACCGGCTGATATAGTTGAGTTTTCCCAGGAAATTCATCACGTCCTTCTTATTCTTTGGCAGTGGCAATTCTTGGATAGCTTTGACCTTTGATGGATCCAATTCTATTCCTCGACGACTCACGATGAAACCCAATAATTTTCCAGCAGGAACCTCGAATGCACACTTAGTAGGATTCAGTTTCAGATTGTACCTCCTTAGTCTGTTGAAGAACTTTCTTAGATCTGCCATGTGATCCTTGGCTTTCTTGGATTTGATGATGACGTCATCCACATATACCTCGATCTCCTTGTGTATAATGTCATGAAAGATGGTAGTCATGACTCTCATGTAGGTGGCACCAACGTTCTTCAAACCGAATGGCATCATTTTGTAACAGTACATTCCCCATGGCATGATGAAAGCCGTTTTTCTCTGCATCTTCCTCATCCATCCATATCTGATGATACCCAGCAAAACAATCAACAAAAGACTACAACTCATGCTTGGCGCAGTTGTCGATAATAATGTGTATGTTAGGCAAGGGGAAGTCGTCTTTGGGGCTGGCCCGATTAAGATCCCGGTAGTCAACACACACTCTAACTTTCCCATCCTTTTTTGGCACTGGCACAATGTTGGCTAACCATGTCGGATACTCTACTACCCTGAGAACCTTGGCTTTGACTAGCTTGGTAACCTCTTCTTTGATTTTCACACTCATGTTGGGTTTGAATTTCCTGAGCTTTTGCTTTATCGGCGGGCATGTTGGATCTGTTGGCAGTTTGTGAGCTACAATGGATGTGCTGAGACCTGTCATATCATCATATGACCAGGCGAATATGTCTTCATATTCCTTTAGGAACTCCGTGTACTCTTTCTTTTTTAATGGTGACAGGTGAACACTGATGCGCGTTTCTTTGACATTCTATGTATCTCCCAGATTAATGACCTCAGTTTCGTCCAAGTTAGACTTAGGCCTATTTTCAAAATTCTCAACTCCTCTGACGACCTCTTCTGGTATATCATCCTCTTCTGAGTCCGTATCCGTTTGTTGCGTTGTCTCGTTGCAAGTCACAATCGTTGGTTCATCATCAAGGCAAGTAATAGTAATGCTATGTAAAAATAAAGTGAATGATAGAAAAATAATAAGAGCGAGATATATAATAAACTGAAATGCTTCGATTAAATTCATAATTGTTTTGAATATCAAAGCTCTTTTTAGAATTAAAGACAATGCGGAAAAAAAATCAGTTGGTAAAAAGTAAAATGTGATGCATGGTGCTTTTGTTTAGCCTTGCTACCCTGAAGCCTTCCGGGCCCTGGTTGTTCTGATTGACCAATTGCTGAGGCGCTCTCCTCGGTTCACAACTTGTATAGAAGGGCCTTCCTCCCCTTCCTCCTCGAAAATAACACTGCAATCCATATCATCATCCTCCAGGAACAGATTCTTCACGGCTGCCAATGCTTCATCTTCCTCTGACCCATATATAATATCTGCCGGCTGGAAAGTCTGCTCCAGGTGAGGTATCGGGTGCTCCAGTGGGTAGTAGGGACCGCGCCATGGTGGCGACCAGTGATTGAACTCTTCCCAAGTGTACTCATACCCCAAACCAAATGTAGTGCCATATTTCTTCAACTTGATGGGTTTGGCGATTCCTTGGAGGTTTTTGCCGAGTCCCTTTCTAGGTTTGTATCCACACCAATTCAGGAATCTTTCAATCTTGTTATCCCACCATTTATCTTTGTCTACAGCGTTGACTCTTTCAATGTGGTGTTATGTTTCTCCGCCTATTCTCCTTTTGCCTCCAATCATCGGGATGGTCTGGCGATTATATATGGGGTTGCTACCATCGCCATGAATGATCACCTCTTGGTGATTCCATTCGAACTTTACTGCCTGATGCAGGGTCAATGCTACAGCTCTAGCGGTATGGATCCATGGTCGTCCCAACAGCAAATTGTAGGATGCTAGGACATCTATCACTTGAAAGTCAACGTCGAACCAGGTTAGCCCCATTTTCAAGCATAGGCTGATCTCTCCGATAGTAGACCTTTGGGACCCATCGAAGGCTTTGACATTGGTGGCCCCATCTTTGATCTCGTGCAGGCTCTTTCCCAATGTTCTGAGAGTTATTAATGGACAGAAGTTGAGGCTGGAGCCTCCATCGATCAAGACTCTAGTGATAAAGTAATCTTCGCATTGCACGGTGATATGTAGGGCCATGTTGTGACTCAGTCCTTCCGGCGGCAGTTCATCTTCGTGGAAGGTGATTTTGTGTCTTTCCATTATTTGTCGTACCATATTTGCCATTTCGCCCCCAGTTATGTTGTTGGGCACATAAGCTTCGCTCAATATTTTCATCAAGGCATTTTTGTGTGCGTCAGAGCTTTGTAGAAGAGCTAAGATGGAGATCTGTGCTGGTGTTTTGTTCAACTGCTCCACGACCGAATACTCCTAATCTTGTATTTTCCTCCAAAGATCATCGGGACCAGTTTTAGTAGTCCGTCCTGAGGCTTGCTTATTGGACTCAGCTAGGTGCTCTCGAGAGTAAACCCTACCTGTTCTGGTCATACCCTGCGCAGCAATTGCTTCTCCCGTCTTGGTCTTTCCTTTCCTCCTTGCTTCAGCTGTATAATCCCATGGTATGGCATTTAAGTGGAACAGTGTTACATCTGACATTGCTACAGGAATGGGTACCCTCGGTGGTAACACAACAACTTTAAAGGGTACAAGTGCCTTTGAAACCCCAAACTCAACCTCAATTGGCCCGGCCACTTTCACATAAGAAGGTGCTTCAAATTCGAGGGGTATAGACATGTTTACTTCATCGCCCCTGGAGGGTTGGTTCTGTACAACCATCGGGTTAAGTGTGAATGTCAGTTTCTTTGGTTCATCATCCTCAGCAATCAATCCTATCGATCCCTTGGAGTCGCAGTCATCTTCGATCTCGATCATGTGAATTTCCCCACCTTTGTGATCAGGCAGAGGGTTGTTGCGGACATTAGGAGTAGGCTCCTTTGCTATGATAACCTTATTGTCGATCAGAGTTTAAATCTTGTCCTTCAACGAGCGGCACTCATCAATGGTATGAACCTTGATGCCGGAGTGGTACGCACATGTCTTATTAGGGTTGACCCACTAGGAAGGATTTTCTAGAGTTATGGCGGGTATAGGGGAGACATAACCAACAGCTTTAAGTTTCTCATACAGCTGGTCAATTGGCTCAGCGATGGCTGTATATTGTCTGGGAGGTCAGTGATCAAAATTTGGTCTGGGTCTGGGGAGATTTTGGTGAGTGGGAGGTGCTTGGTAGTGAGAGGGTTGGACATTATAGGCTTGGTAAACAGGTGCAGGTTGAAAGTATCTGGACAAAGTGGGTTGATATGAGGGAGGTGGAGATGATTGGTAAACGGGTGATGGATTTTGGTAAGAGGGTGCGGGTGCTTGGTAATTTGGGACAGGCTGATATGTAAGTAGAGGTGACGGGTAAGTGTGGTATTTTAGTGGTAATTTGGCTCCCTGTGCGACCATCACGGCATTGATGTCCTTCTTCTTGGACGTGCCACCAGACTGTAAAACCTTGTTGGTGGCCTGCAATGCTTCAAGATTAGTAACCATACCATTCTTAATGCCTTCCTCAATTATCTCTCCCAGCTTGATGATATCGGAGAATTTCTGGCCCTCGATCAACATCAACCTCTCATAATATTGTGGGTCCTGAGCCCGGATGAAGAATCTGTTCATCTATTCCTCTTCTAAGGCCGGCCTGACCTTAGCAGCCTCTGATCTCCAACGAGTAGCATACTCGTGGAATGTCTCTGTAGGCTTCTTCTTCAGATTCTGGATGTTGAATACATCCGGTGCATTCTCTGTATTGAATCGGAACCTATCCATGAAATCCAATGCCATACCTACCCAGCTTATCCATTTCTTGGGGTCTTGACTGATGTACCAGGATAAAGCATCCCCCTTCAGGCTTCTGATGAAGAGTTTCATACGGACTTTCTCATTCCTTCCGACTCCAACCAGCTTATCACAATATGTCCTCAAATGGACTCTGGGATCTCCCATGTCATCAAACATTTCGAACTTGGGAGGTTTGTATCCCTCCGGAAGTTCAACATCTGGCTGAATGCAGAGGTCTTCATAATTCAGCCTCTCTATGCCTTTGTTTCCTTCCATGCCCTGGACCCGGCTGGTCAATTTCTTGAGTTTTGCTGCCAAGTTTCTGATAAGAGAGTCCTTATCATCAGACTCAGGTGCACTTGAGATTGGTTGAGTGTAGTGGGGTATGGTATCTACGTAGATGGAAGTGTTGTGGGTGTGGTCATTTGGGGTGTTTAGTGGTTCAGGAATGGGTAGTGGGGTGTGGCATGTGTTGCAGTGTTGAGCATGAGTGGGTTGCATCTGTGGTTGTGGGGTGTTCTATGGAGGTGCGGGATTTTGAGCATTTGGAGTGTTGACATCAGGAGGGTGAGAGTGAATGATAAATTTGCCAAGTTGCGAACTTGATCTAGTTCTTCTTGGATCTTCAACAGTTTCTGCTCAAGTTGGGCAGCAGTTTCCTTAGCAACCGGGGTACCCTGTGGAATCTCAATTCTTTCAATTTCCTTTCTGGCGCTTGAATCTCCCATTCTACCTTTGCTCTTGTTCCGGATAGGACTTGGAGGAGGAGGAGTTGGAGGGCCCTTGGATCTCGTACTATATGATGATGGTGCCAAAATGCGCGAACTAACCTTTGGGAGGGGAATAAAAATAAAGAAAACAAAAGTAACAAGTTAGTGCGGGTTATGAGAAGAAAATGTTGCAATATTTAAACACATTGTGTAAGAATATAAATCGCGTCCTAATTTGGGTGCCTCGTTGTGCCCGAGGTAGGCCTAGCGACAAATTAATTTGGAAAACTTATAATGCTAAATGCCTCATTTTATTGATAAAAATAAGACGAATTCACAACGATGCTAAGAAAATAAAATGTCACTAGTGGCCATTGGCCTTATTACATCACTAAAAGCAAAATAAAAGACTCCTAACTACTTGGTCCCAGAAGGACCTTCCCCAGATTTGGCATCTTTATTCCCCTCGAACAGCTTCACCAGCTCGCGCAGTCCTAGCAGTAGATAAGCTTGGACCAAATGTCTGCCTGCATTCCCTTCAGCGTTCCGACAATCTTCAATCCTCTTGAGGAACTTTTCTTTTAGCTCCACTAGACCCCGCTCCAAATACCCTAGTCGTTTGTTGGCGCTGATAGCCATATCCTTCCATTCCTCGATCAACTTTTGATGGGCTTCTTGTATTTCCCGATGCTCACTTTCACACTCTCGAATTCTCTTGCGCAGTTGATTGTACTTAACCCGTGCTTCAGTTTTCTCGTCGATGATTCTGTGTCCGTGAATGAACCCGGGCTGACCCATACCATTATGATTATCTTCCAATCAACCCGAATAGTGCGGCACGCAACCAACGTGATACCTGTCTGTCTCAATAGATTCTTTCCCCAAAACAAGCTTGCAATGCCACATGTGTTGAGCTTGACATTTGTGAGGGCTATCTTCGTCCTGGAAATCGGCCATAAAATGACTCACTTTGTCGACCCTTGGTATGATTTGCTTTCTTCCAGCCTGCCTCATGACTCGGAGGGGAACGTAAGGATAAGTTCCTCTTAGACCAATGAGTATAAGAAATGGTGCATCTCGGGATCGAACAATGAATTCTTCAGTAAGGAACCATTCGACCATCCACTGTACCTGGTCTTCTTTTAGATTCTCAAATAGCTCCACCCATCTTCCAGCATCCTCTGGTTGAGCGAACATGTTAGGCATATAATTCATACGCCTTGGCTGGTGGAAGGAATGTGATCATCCCAGTCTCTGCGTAAGATCTCTTGTCAGTATTCTCCTTTCTGGAGGTGCTCCATGAGCCAAAGCTGAAGTAACAAATTGCATCCCTCCAAATGACTGGCCTTTCGCTGGTAGTTGTCCAGAGCCCGGTATATCTCAACTACAATCATGGGCACTATACTGAAAGGCTGTCCGCCAATTCCTTCCATCAGAGTCTTGGTTACCATGGCTAGTCTAGTATGGATCCTAGACTTCTTCATAGGGAACACTATCATCCCCAGGAAACAAAACATGAATATGACGACCCTTCTGTGAATATGCCCCAGTGAGGTAAGGGCAAATTCATATGAGTAAGTGTGGTATGACTTGCTATAGCCGTACCTCTCGTACAGATAGTCAAATGGGATGTAGGAGTCTTTCAAACAGGTCAAGTCTGGGTTCTTCATCAGTCCCATCATCTTAAGGAAACCCCTACCCTTGCGATTCTCTGGCATAAGCAAACCCGGAGTCTACCAAGGAATACCAGCTAAGCCTCCTATTTTTTCGAGCAAAGGAGTCATTTCAAGGTTCCCGAAGCGGAATACGGACCTGTCACTATCCCAGAATAGAGTTGCAGCCTCTATAATTTTGTTGTCAAGCTGGATTTCTAGAAGAGAAGGAAGATTCCCTAAGTATTTGGGGATGAGTGTCTGATCACTGGAGTGGAGATCTTCCCACCAATTCAGTAGCCTTGGATGAATGTTGGTTACCATGCCAAATCTGGGGACTTCGTGCCTCATTTTCTACAAAACAGAGTGTTATACCCTTACCCTGCCAGACTCGACTATTTAAACCAATAATTAGCATAAAAAGTATTTAGTTCTCCAAATAAATGCACAGAACATGTAGGTGTCCGTTTGGGTTTCAGGGAAACCCGATGGACTTTGGACAAGGCTATCTTAATGAGTCATTATGTGGACAACATAACTGACTCGACTAGGTTTGACCATGATACATGCACAGTTAGATAGAGTAAGGTTTCTATTAGGGTATTATACAGGTACCCTTGAGCGGACAACTCAAGAGGAAAAGGCACGGAACCGTCGACTACACCGCTAATCGACTGGTTTTACCGCAAATACGCCTCTGCCAAATTTAAAGGGTGATAATATTGGAAGAGCACAACCACTCATTATAAGCGTTGCTATGGTGTTTATTTGGCACGAGTGGAATATGATGTTGAAGATGCAGTTTACAAGAATGAAACAAATTGACATGTATCTTCACGTTCATAAGATGAATGAATTCAATAATTGCAGTAATTACAACAACATTGAAACAAAGTAGTAAAGGAAAGCAGCTAAAGGAAAGAAAAGACATGAAGAGCCAAGTCAGTTTCGTAGTGAAAGAATAAAAGATAGTAAGTAAAGCAATTAATGAGATAATAAAGTCACAAGCAATGTGAAATGGTAAAAGCCTAAAGAAAATCCCCAGCGGAGTCGCCATGCTGTCGACGCCCCATTTTTTCTCTAAACGTGGGGTCAAAAATCGGGTATACGACATTGGGAGGACAACTCTATTCCCTTTCGAGAATTGGGTTTAGAAGTTGAAGAGTCGCCACCTAATGATTATAGTGCATTAGGACACTTTTTGGAAGAGTTTGAGATGAAGAAACCAGAGATTAGGGTAAGGGCTAGAAATTATCCCGAGGGGAAGGTGTTAGGCACCCCTCAGGATCCACAAGTGTGGTTCCCGGCCATGATACAATTGTGACTTTACAAGTAAACAATCAAGGCTCAAATAAGGACTTGCATACAACATTGCAATTAGGTTGAAACTTGTGAAAGTAAGTAGAAAGAGAGCAAGGATTTGAAAAGTTTAAACAACTCTAAAGAAGCGAATAAAGAAAAGGGGGTCCTAGGTTTGTGATTAATATGGATCACTTCAATGCAATATCCAACAATCACTCCTCAGAAGAGGGGCCACACGTGATATTAGCGCACCGGTCATCATATCCATATTCTACCCTTCCCGCCCTGTTAAGGTATTAAAGCACAAAATGATATCGTTACTTATTGCATGCTCTTACCCGTCCCAATCCTATCAATCTCGGAGGCATTGAGACTACTAATCATGAAGGGAAGGGAGTTGGGGCTTTTATGATTTTAAAAGGATAAAATTCTAGGGCGACAAACAAAACACATAAAGCAGATTTGGTAAAACACATAACAGTTGAAAGGCTCAAATAAACCTCCTCAAGTCAGAAAAGCATAGAGTTTAGCATGTCTTACATGTAGTGATTAGGTCTGAATTAAACTTAAAAAATGCGTGAGGCAGACTGATTTATTACATACTTCAGATAAGAAATCCGAATCAGACCTGCCTACTGGTTGGAATTGTCAAAGACTGATGCACTTATGGCTTTTACCCTAAAGCTTGCCTAGGTGAAACTTATAAGAATGATATCTAATAATACAAAGTATACTAATTTTAAGGAAAAGCTTTACTGATTTTAGAAAAAAATGATCCGCAGATTTTAAGACGGGTTTTAGATTCGAAACGAGGTTGATTTAATTAACTGATCCTATAGGCATGGTTTCTAAGTGTCATTGATCTTAAACAGTTGCAAGAATCCTATAGACATGATATCTAGGCGTTACTAATTTTTAAACATTTATAGAAGTGCAGAAGTCCTATAGGCCTGGTGTCTAAAATACTGATTCTTATTTAAACCTATATACATGTTTACCTAATGATAGATGCATATGCAGAATACAGAAAGTCCTATAGGCATGGTGTCTATATGAGAATGTAGAAAATCTTATGGACATGGTATCTATGTGAGAATGCAGAGTTTCAATGATTTATAAAATGCAGAACTTTAAAACATAGTAATTCCTATAGGCATGATCTCTAGATGAGATGCAGAATTTTATAAATGATAACCACTGTAGGCATGATAGCTAACCCTTGCATGCATAGTTCCCCACCTTTTTCCACTAGCCGATCCCAAATTACAAGATTATTACAAACCAGAATTGATAAAAGAAAAAATAAAATAAAAATTACATCAGAAAACTAAAAGTCCCAACCAAGGAGAGCCTGATTCGTACTTCTGTCTGAAGCATGAAGTAAACCAACTCCAAAGATCAAGTTCCAAAGCCTTTCTCTTATTTGGGATGTGTCAAAGTTCCCAAGAGTCTCAAAGGGTCTCCGGGCAATGCTTAACCCCAAATATATTTCAGAATCAAGGACATAGTGCAGTGTGGAAGGGTCAGCCCTCAAATGTCCAAGTTCAGAAGGAACTCAAAGTCCCAAAGCAAGGCTCACAGGAGGGGGGCAGAACTTAAAATCTAAGAGTAGGTGCAAGTGCATGGGAGGGGAAGTGATGAGCTGGTGGTCATGCCCAACAACTTGAAGTACTGGCACACCCCTGACCAACTTGTCATTTCAAGTTGAGGAGTTGGGGCTTATTGAAAGCCAGGCTCAGGCCTGGGCAACCATTTAAGAGGCTACCAGATTATGAGCCTTAACTCAGCATACATAGGGGGTAAGGGTAGGGGATTCATAACAGAAACAGTAGACAAAGGAAAAGTAGGCAAAGGACATGATCAGCAATAAAACCTACTGACACCCTTTACTTGGGGTTAAAATTCCGTTCATGGACAACAACTCATGTTGCCATGCCCTGAATCCCCATTTACAAACACATAGAGGGTAAAGGTATAGGGATCAAGCATTCGCAAGAAAATAAAGCAAACAGCAGCATATGAACATGTCAAACTTTGCAGGTAATAGGCATAGATGTAAAGGTTCTAAGTAAACACATTAGGATGATTGCTAGGAAATGAATAAATACATACCAGTAAAAGAGCAAGAGCAGGATGCAAAGACAAAGTAGTAGTAGTATATTAGCCTTGACTTTCACCCAGCTAATAATAAGCAGGAGTAGAGAACATCAGTAGAGAAGAGAGCAAGAGGGAATGCAGGTTTTGAAAGTAGTAGTAGTGTGTAAGAGTATGCAATTCGAAGTGTGTTGTAAAAGTATTGAATTGTAAGTTAAGGATCCAAAGTGCAGAAAGGTCGTGCCCCTTTTATAGTGCATAAAACAAGTGAGAAAAGGTAAGGAAATAACATTGAAATCAATCTCTCTTTAGTTAAGGGATTCTGATTTCAATGGGTAAAAGCCAATTAAGGAAAACAGTTTTGATTAAAACCTTTTTCAAAGTAGCACAAAAGGGGTAAATATAGAGAAGTTATTAAAGGAAAGAATTCAATAGTACACGTGTTCGGAAAAATAAGGAAAGGGAATCAATCAAATAGCCAGGGAAATCAAAATTACAATTCAATTCGAATGAACCAAGTCAGGAAAAGGTAAAGGAGGTTCAATTAAAAAAAATCAGTAACAATCAATCAAATCCCATTAGAGGATTTCAGAATCAATCAAAAACCTTTAAAGGCAGAGTCCTTATATATAAAACACACAAATATGTGAATACCAGAGGGGCTTGTCAAATTATTTAGAAGAGAGTTTAACAAAAAAAGGTTCAGAATCATAAGTAAGAAGAGGTATAAGTCTAGTTCGCGGACTCACAATGAGTCTGAGAGTCCAGGGTCCCGAAATGGAACCTAACTCGCACACAAAAGATCAAAATGCCAAGAAATCTCCGAACCTTAGGGTTTCGAGTTGAGTCAAACAATAGAGATGAGAAGGAAAACTATTCAATAGAGGCTCAGGAGTCTTTTTCAAAGACTTATGAGAAACAAAAAGACATGATACACAGTCAAAAGCATGGAGAACACGTTTTGAGAAAAACTCAGAACTTAAACAAGTTCAGAAGAAAAAGTTATACAAACTTAAGAAGCAGTAGATGAAACACATTTAGCAAGAACACGGACAGAGTTCAGTAAAGCAAACAAAAATCGAAGAACTTAACAGTAAACACATATAGTAGAAGAGTAATGAAAACATAACAAGGATAATCATGTGAGCACAGGAGTAACATGTATAAAAGAAAATTAGAAGGACAATACAGGCGTGGTAGAAAATAAAACATACAAACGTAGTATAGACGCATACATACAAAGAAAAGAAACGGAAGAGCCAGAAAAACATTTTAAGCTTTTAGAAACCCTAGATCGAAAAAAGTAATTTTTGAAAGAAAAATTGGGGAAAGCATTTTAAAACTCCAGTAAAGCACATATATAGCATAGATTTAAAAGAACAATCAGAGAAAACCTCGAATAGCTAGGGTTTCAGAGGAACCCTGGAATGAGAAAGGCTTGGAAAGATGTCCGATCTAAGTCGGATGAGGTCAGAAACAGGCTCAGAAAACCAAGAGCCACCGGAACAAAGTCGGAGATGGCCGGAATCTTCGAATCGGTGAAGGTCTGAGTGAAGACCTTCGAGGTCTGGCCTCGAACCTTCGAGCATCAGGCATGCAAGAGCCGGACGAGGTGAATATAGGTTGTCCATGGCTTGAGAAGCCATGGATTCCGGTGAAAACACGGTGGAACAAGGCAGGAGAAGGCTAGGGTTTGAGATAGTGGAAGGTTGCAGAGGCGGCGGTTGGTGAGAATGAGTTAGGGTAAAGGGGTCGTTTGAATTAAAAAAGGAAGGGGATGAGGGGAGATCAACGGCTGGGATTAAAAGAAAACCGGGCGGGTCGGATAAATGGGTAAAGGGGTTGGGTTAAATCGGAATTGGGCCGGTCCAATTGGGTTTCGGAATTGGGTCAATTAGAGTGATCAATTTGGCTATGATTGAAATACAATGGGCTAGATTTTAAATAGCCAGTTTTTCCCTTTTTATTTTTATAACAATGGTAAAATGATCTTGAAAGCAAATTAAAAGTACTGAGCCAACAAACAATATATAAATAAATAATTAATATTGGAACCAATTTTACAATTATAAAATGCTATTAATCTTAAAGTAGGCTACAATTGCAATTATATGCAATTTAGCTTTTAACATACCAAATAAATTTGTTAAAATGTACAAAAATTATATTAACTATATTTTGGTATAAATATGAGAATAAAATAAATTATTCACCAAAACTGATGATTTTGGGAATAATTATGGATTTTGCACTGCTAAAATAGACAATAAATTGATTTCAAAAATCTTAAAGATTTAGAAAAAATACCAAAACTCTTGGTGCATGCTTATATGTGTATATACATGCTATTTTGAAAGTATTTTGTATAAAAATACATAGGAAAAAATTGGGTATCAACACAAGGTGTAGGGAGTAATGTGAGTACTCCGACCCAATAAGTAATAAGAGTAAATAAAAACTGAGCAGTAAGAAAATACGTCAGCCACATCATAGCACCACAGTGATTACAACATGTTCCCAAATCAGGATACCATTCAAATCATTTCGTTAAAATCCCAATTTCAGTAAAATCCTTTAAAATTATCTTTCTAAACTTTCCAATATCAGTTTAATGAAATATATACATAGTGAAAGTGATGAAAATCATAATCGGCCCCTCGGGCAAAGCATAGTTCGTATACAGTCCCTTGGCAAAATAGAAATTCATAACCATTTCATAACTTAAAAACTTCAGTTTAAATGAAAGTTGCTTAAAGCATTTGTTCAACATTTTCAATAGAAGCTCGGTCTAAAGATTAGTGAAAGAAGTAATTAAATCAACATATTCGATAGGAAATTACTTTAAGGAGGAGTGAAAAATAGTAAACTCATAAATAGGCCCCTCAGGCAAAGCATCACTCATGTACATGTATATCTATAGCCCCTCGACCAAGCCTCTCAGTAACTCATGACTCAACTCTTACCGGTTAGCGCTCACACTCAGCCCTCACACTCAATGGGTACCATATAGTAACCGCTGCGGCATACAACCCGATTCATATATTGCTGCGGCGTGCAACCCAATCAATATATATAGTTGACTGCGCTCACTGGGGGTGTGCAGACTTCGGAGGCGCTCCTACAGCCCAAGCGTTATATCGTTGCGGTGTGCAGCCCAATCCAATATATTACTGCGGCGTGCAGCCCGATCCATAAATGTATAATCCTCACAACCAAGCCCTCGGCCTCTCTCAGTCATTAACCTCACAATCAGATCCTCGGTCTATCTCAGTCATCAATATCACGATCACTCGGACTATCAGTAAAACAGGGAACTCAGCCCAAACAGTTTTCATATTTTAAGAAGTAAAGTGATAAAACCAGATTTAAATAATAAACAGGTAAAACATGACTGAGGATATGCTTTCAAAACAAATAGAGTGAGGAAAAAATAGTGAAGGTGCCCTTGAGGGTCTCAAAAGGTCGGCCTAAACATGGCATACAACCCAAAATATAAAATAAATCTCTAAAATATGGAATATCATAACATTTCAAATCAAATACGTGACTTAATAGTCGTACCAGACGGACCAAGTCACAATCCCCAACGGTGCACGACTCCACGCTCGTCATCTAGCGTGTGCATCACCTCAACGTAGCACAACGATGTGAAATCTAGGGTTTCAAACCCTGAAGACAATATTTACAATCAATACTTACCTCGATCCGGTCCAAACTCTAGCCCGCAATGCCTTTGCCCTCACGAATCAACCTCCGGATGCTCCAAATCTAGCCATAGTCAGTGCATAACTATTAAAATATGCTAAGGGAACAAAGCTCACTCGAAAATATCCAATTTACATTAAAAATCCCGAAATTGCTCAAACCCGGCCCTGGGCCCATGCCTCGGAATTTGATAAAAGTCACATCAATAGAATCCTCATCCTCTCACGAGTCTACACATACCAAGAATATCAAAATCGGACCTCAATTGCCCCTTCAAATTCCCAATTTACACTATCCAAATCCAAGACCTAATTCCCCAATTTTTAGGCTTTAATTTCCACATTTTTTCATGATTAAACAAGTAAGAAGTAACATAGGATCGAGTATTGAGTTCAAAAATCTTACCTCCGGGTGTTATCTCTTGAATCCCTCTTCAAATCCTCTGAAAATCTCCAAACTCGCCCAAAAATGGTGAAAGTTAGCCCCAAAATCGCGGACAATGGCTATTTAAACATTCTGCCCAGTCATCAAAACCTTCTTCGTGAGCGCAGTCAAAGCCTCGCGTTCGTGAAGCACAATCCAGCTTTGACCAAAAATCCTTCTTCGCGATCGCGTCTTTCCACTCGCGAACGTGATGCTTCCTCAGACTAACCCTTCGCGATCGCATAGCCTCTCTCGCGAATGCGATGAACAGACACCCTGAAGTTCAATTGCCCAATTCCTCTTACGTGAACGTGGTCCATTTCACGCGAACGCGATGACCAATCACATAGCCTTTCGTGAACGCGGAGCCTGTCTCACAAACGCGAATGTTAAAATTCCAGCCTTCACCAGCTAACCCTTCGCGAACGCGATGGCCTACCCACGAATGCGAAGGTCAATTTTCTACAACACAGATTGGCAATTTTCTGCAATTCCAAACAATATGAAATGGTCTGACTGACCACCCGAAACTCACCCGAGGCCCTCGGGACCTCAACGAAATATGTTAACATATCCCATAACCTCATTAAAACTTTTTCCAACCTTCGGAACACTCAAAACAACATCAACACACCAAAATCACATTGGATTCAATCCTAAGAATTTCAAGAACTTCCAAATTACTCTTTTAATCAAAAACCCGACCAAACCACGTCCGAATGACCTGAAATTTTGCACACACATCACAAATGACACAACGGAGCTACTGCAACTTCAGGAATACCATTCCGACACCTATATCAAAATCTCACATATCAACCGGAAAACGCCAAAATCTCAATTTCGCCAATTCAAGCCTAAGCCTTCCACGGACATCCAAAATGCATTCCGATCATGCTCCGAAGTCTCAAATAACCTAACAGAGCTAACCAAGTCCTAAAAATTCTAATCCGAGATCATATACAAACACGTCAAATCTTGGTCGAACCTTAAAAATTTCAAGCTTCAAACTGAGAATTGTTCTTCCAAATTCATTTCGATTACCCTGAAAACCAAAACCAATGATTTACATAAGTCATAATACATCACACGGGGCAAGTCATGCCTGGGAACTGGTGGGCAAAGTGCAAAAGCTCAAAACGACTGGTCGGGTCGTTACAGGTATTGATGACAAAGTAAATCAACGGTCGGTGACAAAGTGCATCAACGGGAGTTGGAGTTAGATGCTTCAACAAAATAGGGTATTGGTGACAAAGTGCATCAACGAGAGTTGGAGACAGGTGCTTCAACAAAAAGAGTGTTGGTAACAAAGTGCATCAATGGGTGTTGAATACAGGTGCTTCAACGAAATTGGGTGTTGGCGACAAAGTGCAACAACAGTTTGTGACAAAGTGCATCAACATGAGTTGGAGATAGGTGCTTCATTAAAATTGGGTGTTGGTGACAAAGTGCATCAACGAGGGGTTGGATACATGTGCTTCAACAAAGATAGAAGTTGGAGAGAAGTGCTCTAATACAGAACATATAACTTTGAATTACGAGAAAATATTGGATAACTAATTCAAAGTTATAGTATGATACCAAAATTATTTAGGATTTGGTATATTTAATTCATGTCTAAATAGGATTTGCAGTTAATTAGAATAAATATAGGAATATGTTTTCCTGTTTCTAGTTGAAATACGTTTCACACTATTATAAATAAGGGTATTGATAGCTTATTTAACTTCACGACCCCAAATACCCCGGTCGTGATGGTGCCTATCACAGTACCTAGGCCAACCAATACAACTTTTACCACAACGAACTCTTTTTATAAATTCAGTTTTCCAAAACAAGTTAGGTCTCAATTCTTTCATATGCAATATATATATATATATATATATATATATATCAAAAGAAATATGCGGAAACCAGTACGAAAATACACTAGCACAGCCCGAATCTGGTGCCACTAGTTATGAGCCTCTAAGTACAACCCAACATTATCTGAATAATACATAATAAGCCTGAAAAACAAAGTACTAAGATAGGAAGAAGGAAGGCATGACTGTGAACACTGTGCAGCTACCTTGCGATCTCCGGATAAGACTTTGAGAGTGCTGGAAGCTCTCACTCTGATGCTCGGGCACCTGGATCTGCACACAAGGTGCAGGGAGTAACGTGAGTATGCCAACTTAGTAAGTAACTAAAGTAAATAAAGTCTGAGTGCAATGACGAGCATTTAAAGTCATATGCATACTTATAAAGAAAACTAAACAATAATATCAAGTCAAAATCTGGATTCATAGCCAATTATCTCGTACTCCAGTTTCAGTTAGAAATCTTTTGAAAACATTTATTCAATATTTTTCAACAGAAGCTCAGTATAAAAAAGAGTGAAAATAGAGAAAGTGTCATAAACAAGCACCTCGGGCAAGGTATCACTCATAAGTATAGCCTCTTAGTCACTTGTGACTCAACAATCGTCAATCAGTACTCACACTCAGCACTCCGGCTCTATAGATATCTCATGATAATAATATTAACCTATGTTGTGTGAAGCCCGATCCATAATATATAGTCGACTATGCTCACTGGGGGTGTGCATACTCCGGAGGGGCTCCTACATCCCAAGCGTCAAATCGCTACGTTGCGCAGCCCAATCCATAATTTATGTATATATAATATCTCTTTGGCGTGAAGCCCGATCCATTCTATATATGTAATCCTTACCATTAGGTCCTCAACCTCTCTTAGTCATTAACCTCACGGCCACTCGGGCATATCAGTGAAAAACAAGGAAACTCAACCCAAATAGTATTCATATATTAAGAAATAGAGTGATGAAACCAGATTTAAATAGTAAACAGGTAAAATAGGACTGAGGATATGCTTTCAAATCAATTAGAGTGAGGAAAGTAGTAAAAATACCCCTAAGGGTCTAAACAGGTCGGCACAAAGGCCTCAAACAGGGCATTCAGCCCAAGTTAACAAACCAATTTCTAAAACACATGGATAGCATATACATATATCAAAATATGCAACTATACAATCGCTACGGGATAGACCAAGTCACAATCCCTACGGGTGCACGCCCGTCACCTAGCATGTACGTCACCTTATTTATTAAAATAGTACAAAATTCTGGGGTTTCATACCCTCAGGTCTAGATTTACAATCGTTACTTACCTCAAACCGGATGAAATCCTACTCCACGACGCCCTTGCCTCTCGACTCGGCCTCAACTCTCATCGAAGTTATCAAAAATCAGAATCATAACATCAATATATGTTAAGGGAACGAAGCCCATGCAAAAATAATCAAATTACATCAAGAATCCCGAAATTGGTCAAACCCGACCCCTAGGCCCACATCTCGAAATTCGATAAAAATCATTTCAATAGAATCCTTATCCTCCCACGATTCCATACTTACCAAGAACATCGAAATCAGACCTCAAATGGCCCCCCAAATCCCCAATTTTCGCCTCCCCAATCTCAAGCCTTAACTTCCCAATTTTTCACCCTTAATCTCATAAATTTCATGCTTAAATAATTAAAAATCATCATAGTATCGAGTGTTTGGTCCAAGAAACTCACCTCAATGAAAACCCCCTTGATTCCCTCTTCAAAACTCTCCAAAAAGCTTCAACCCCAGATAAAAATGGTGGAAAACAACTCAAATTTCGCGAAGGAGAACTTATAGACTTTCTGACCCAGGGATATCGCACCTGCGGTCCTTTTCCCGCTCCTGCAATATCGCTTCTACAGTCAAACCAACCGTTTATGCGGTTTTCACTTAAGTCCCTGAACCGCACCTGCGCCTCACTTTCCGCACCTACGATCATGCATATTCAATCAACCTTCCGCACATTCGACTTCTGGCCTTCCTTCTCATGGCCGCATCTGCGGCTGCTCTAACACTTCTGCGATCTCACACCTGCGGTCCCCAATCCACAGGTGTAGTTACGATAGGAGCTTAGCAGCTTCAGCTGCAAACTCTAACTTCCAACTTTCCGATAACCATCCAAAATCATCCCAAGGCACCCCGGGACCTCAACCAAAAGTACGAACAAATCATATATCACTATTCAAAAGTCTATCAAACCTTGTCTGAATGACCTGAAATTTTGCACACACGCCACAAATGACCCAGTGGACCTACTCCAATTTCCAAAATTCCATTCCGACCCGTATATCAAAATCTCCACTACCAACCGGAAAGCGTCAAAATTCCAATTTCGTTAATTCAAGCCTAAATCTTCCACAGACCTCCAAAATACATTCCGATCACGCTCGTAAGTCCTAAATAACCTAAAGAAGCTATCTAAACCATCAGAATTCACATCCGAGACCTTTTTCACATGAGTCAACATCCGGTTGACTTTTCCAACTCAAGCTTACTCAAAAGAGACTAAGTGTCTCCTTTCTCTACAAAACCACTCCAAACCCAAACTAACCAACACGATACCACATAATACAACTAAACAAGACATAAAGAAGCAGAAATGGGGAAACGGAGCAGTAACTCATGAAATGACCAGTTGGGTCGTTACATCCTCCCCCTCTTAAACAAACGTTCATCCTCGAACGGGTCAAGAAACATACCTGAAGCCTCAAATAGGTAAGGATATCTGCTCTACATCTCCCGGTTGGTCTCCCAAGTAGCCTCCTCAATGGGTCGACATGTCCACTGCACTTTCACTGAAGCTATATCCTTTGATCTCAACTTTCGGACTTGCGGCTCCAAAATAGCCACTGGTTCCACATCATAAGCCAAATCACCGTCCAACTGAACCTTGCTGAAATCAAAACATAGGACGGATTGCCAATATACTTCTAGAGCATAGAAACATGAAATACCGGATGCACACTCAACAAGCTGGGTGGAAAAGCAAGCTCATAAGCCACCTCCTCAGTCCTCTGAGGCTCCTCAAAAGGCCCAATGAACCGATGACTCAATTTACCCTTCTTCATAAATATCATAACACCCTTCATAGGTGAAACCATTAGTAAAACCTTCTCCCTAACCATGGAAGACACATCATAGACCTTCCTGTCAGCATAACTCTTTTGTCTGGACTGCGCCGTACGAAGCCGCTCCTGAATCACTTTCACCTTGTCCAAAACATCCTGCACCAAGTCTGTACCCAAAAGCCAAGCCTCACCCGGCTCAAACCAACAAACTGGAGATGTACAATATCTCCAATATAAAGCCTCATATGGGGCCATCTAAATACTCAACTGATAACTGTTATTGTAAGCAAACTCCACGAGCGGTAGAAACTGATCCCATGATCCTCCAAAATCAATGACACAAGCGCACAACATGTCCTCCAATATCTGAATAGTGTGCTCGGACTGCCCGTTAGTCTGACGGTGAAACGTTATGCTCAACTAAACCTGAGTACCCAACTCTCGATGCACGACCCTCCAAGCTATGAAGTAAATTGAGTACCTCTATCTGAAATTATGGAAACTGGGACACCATGAAAGCAAACAATCTCTCGGATATAGATCTCTGCTAACTGCTCTGAAGAATAGGTAGTACACAGAGGATTGAAGTGTGCAGTCTTGGTCAGCCGATCCACAATCACCCAAATAGCATCAAACATCTTCCAAGTCCATGGGAGCCCAACTACGAAGTCCATGGTGATCCGCTCCCATTTCCACTCTGGAATATGCATCTGCTGAAGCAAGCCACCCGGTCTCTGATGCTCATATTTCACCTGCTGATAATTGAGACACCGAGCTACAAATCCCACAATATCCTTCTTCATTATTCTCCACCAATAATGCTATCTCAAATCCTGATACATCTTTGCAGCACCCAGATGGATGAAATACAGCGAGCCATGGGCCTCCTCTAAGATCAAATCCCAAAGCCCATCTACATTGGGCACACATATCCGACCCTGCATCCTCAATACTCCATCATCATCAACAGTCAAATCTCTGGCATCATCGGGCTGAACTCTGTCCTTAAGGACAAGCAAATGAGGATCATCATACTGGCGCTCTCTAATGCGATCAAATAAGGAAGTCCCATAAATCACACAAGCCAATACCCGACTAGGCTCCGAAATATCCAACCTCACAAACTAATTAGCTAAGGCCTGAACATCAACTGCAAGAGGTCTCTCCCCAACAAGAATATATACCAAACTCCCCATACTCACCGCCTTCCTACTCAAAGCATCGGCCACTATATTGGCCTTCCCCGGATGGTACAAGATAGTAATACTATAATCCTTTAGCTGCTCCAACCATCTCCGCTGCCTCAAATTTAGATCCTTCTGCTTGAACAAGTGTTGGAGGCTACGATGATCAGTAAACACCTCACAAGACACACTATACAAATAATGCCTCCAAATATTCAACGCGTGAACAATGGTAGACAACTCTAGATCATGAACAGGGTAGCTTTTCTCATGGGACTTCAACTGACGAGAAGCATAAGCAATCACTCTACCCTTCTGCATCAACACACACCCAATACCAACTCTCAAGTTGATGGCAAAACTAATACTGGAGTTGTGGTCAAGGCATTCTTGAGCTTCTGAAAGCTCGCCTCACACTCGTCCGACCACCTGAATAAAGCACCCTTTTTAAGTTAGTTTGATCAAGGGTGAAGTAATAGCTGAAAATCCCTAAACGAACCGACGGTAATAGCCCGCCAAACCAAGAAAGTTGGGAATCTCTGTGGCTGAGGACGGTTTGGGCCAACTCTGAACCGCCTGTATCTTCTTCGGATCAACCTGAATACCCTCACTGGACACCACGTGCCCCAAGAAAGCCACTGAACTGAGCCAAAACTCAAACTTTGCATAAATCTTCTCCTCCCTCAATCTCTACAACACAACTCTCAAATACTCTGTGTGTTCCTCCTGACTGCACGAGTATACCAGGATATCACCAGTGAATACAATAATGAATGAGTCGAGATAAGGCAAAAACATGATGTTCATCAAATGCATATACGCTGCTGGGGCATTGGTCAGCCCAAAAAATATCACAAGGAACTCATAATGACCATATTGGGTCCTAAAAGTTGTCTTAAGAATATCCGAGTCCCTGATCTTCAACTGGTGATACCCTGACCGAAGATTAATCTTGGAGAACACTCTCACTCCCTGAAGCTGGTCAAATAAATCATCGATACAGGGCAAAAGATACTTGTTCTTGATTGTAACTTTGTTCAACTGCGTGTAATCAATGCACATCCTCATCATGCCATCCTTCTTCTTCACAAATAGAACAGGCTCACCCTAATGTAAAACAGTAGGCCGAATAAACCTCTTATCAAGGAGTTCCTGAAGCTGCTCCTTCAACTCTTTCAACTCCATCGGTGCCATACAATATAGTGGAATAGAAATGAGCTGAGTGCCCGACACTAAATAAATAGCAAAGTCAATATCCCTGTCTGGTGGTATGCCCGACAAGTCTGTAGGAAACTTAACGGGAAAATCCTCACTATAGGAACGGAATCAATACTAGGAGTCTCTGCACTGACATCCCTCACAAAGGCTAAGTATGAAAGACAACCTTTCCCAACCATCTGCTAGGCCTTCAAGAACGAAAACACCCTACTAGGAACAAAAAATCAGTTGAACCTCGCCACTCAATCCGTGGAACACCAAACATAGCCAACATCACTGTCTTAGCATGATAGTCCAATATAGCACGACATAGAGATAATCAATCCATGCCCAATATCACATCAAAATCCACCTCACAAAGCAACAAAAGGTCCACTCGGGTCTCCAGACCCCCAATAGTCACTACACATGACCGGTATACACGGTTCACAACTATAGTATCGCCCACTAGAGTAGATACATGAATAGGTGACACAAAAGACTCACGGGGCGTATCCAAATAACGAGCAAAATATGATGACACATATGAAAAAGTGAAACCGAGATCAAATAATATAGAGGCATCTCTGTGGCAGACTGAGACAATACCTATGATCATAGTATCTGAAGCAATAGCATCTGGTCTGGCTGGGAGTGCATAGAAATGGGCCTGACCACCACCTCATCGACCTTCCCCTCTAGAGCGACTCCTAGCTGCCTGAGCGGGTGGTGAAGTAACTGGAGCTGAAGTCGAGGGCTGACTCCTCTGCTGAGACGGACCCTCAAGAAGACGAGGGCATTACCACCTCATATGTCCAAACTCTCTACACTCGTAACAACTCCTTGGTGCGGGGTACGCGGACTGAAGGGAATCCCTAGCACCGGAATGACCAGTAGAAAGACCTGGCATGGAAGAACCCTAAACCGATGGAGCACGGGACAAACTATGGGATGGTAGGGCACTGAGTGATGAATGACCCTGATGTGAGTTGTGAGAACCATGGCCCAATGATGCCCCACGATGAACTGGGCGAGCTGACTAAGCATGTCTGAATGAATGACCTCTGTCGTGCTGAAACTAACCTCTCGAAGGAGCATCACCAAAACTACCAAATCCCCGAGGCCTCTTGGCCTCCCTCTAATATCGCTCATGGCGAAGAACTAATTCAATCTCGCGAGTGATATCAACAACCTCCTCAAAAGTATCACACAAAACCCTCTCACTGGTCATGAGAATCCGAAGCTGATATGTGAGGCCATGAACGAATCTCCTGATCCTTTCTCTATCCGTAGGAACCAACCAAACAACATGACGAGCCAACCCCGAGAACCTCATCTCATACTACATCACAGTCATATCTCCCTGACGCAACTGCTTGAATTGCCTGCGTAGCTCCTCTCTACGAGACTGTGGCACATACTTCTCCAAAAAGAGAACGGAGAACTACTGCTAGGTAAGGGGCGCTGCATCAACAGGCCTACACCTCTCATTAGAGTCCCACCAAGTAAAGGCAGCTCCAGAAAACTAAAAAGTAGTAAATGCGACCCCACTGGTCTCCAGAATACCCGCTGTACGAAGAATCCTCTAACACTTGTACAAGAAACCCTGGGCATACTCTCCCTCTGTACCACTAAAAGTCAGAGGATAAAGTCTACTAAAGCTCTCCAATTGATGTTGTTCATCGTCAAGCATAACTGGCACCACATAATCCTAGGCTGGTGCAACCGGTTGGGCTGGAGGTGCCCCTAGTATCTGAAGTCCCTGCACAACCTTCTCAGGTGTGCGAGCAGTAGGAGTCTGAGTACCTCCCCCACCCTGAGAAGTAGCTGTGGCCATAGTAATTGAGACCGCCTGAGCCAGGCCAGTGCACCCTGATAGAATCTGGTCTAGGGCCTCCTAAAGGCCTAGAATGACAATCGGCACAACCGGTGCCTGAGCTGGTCCAGCTAGAGCGTCCGCAACTGGGACCTAATCCTGAACTAGGGTAGCTGGTGGATCTGCAGGTGCTGACCTAGCTGTTGTGTGGGCTACACCCCTGCCCCTACTATGATCTTGACCGCGTCCTCGGCCTCTAGTGGCCCTAACTGGTGGTCGTCTATCCTGACCGATAACACGTGTCCTCAACATCTGTGAGAGAATAGAATAACAGAAGTTTACTACTAGAATCAACATATTCATACGACAGGAATTTCAAGAATGTGAAGTTTTCTAAAGGTTCTGCATCCTCCCGAGGATAAGTACAGAAGTCTTCGTACTGATCTGCGAGACTCTACTAAACTGGCTCATGACCTTTGAGACCTATGTAACCTAAGCTCTGATACCAACTTGTCACGATCCCAAATATCCTGGTCGTGATGGCGCTTATCACAGTACTAGGCCAGCCAATTCAACTTTTACCACAACGAACTCTTTTTATAAGTTCATTTTTCCAAAACAGGTTAGGTCTCAATTCTTTCATATGCAATATATATATCAACAGAAATATACGGAAACCAATACAAAAATACACTAGCACAGCCCAAATCTGGTGTCACTAGTCATGAGCCTCTAAGTACAACCCAACAATGTCTGAATAATACATAATAAGTTTGAAAATATAAAGTACTAAGATAGGAAGGAGTAAGGCAAGGCTGCAAACGCCGTGCAACTACCTTGCGATCTCAGGATAAGATTCTGAGAGTGCTGGAAGCTCTCACTCTGATGCTCGGGCACCTGAATTTTCACACAAGGTGCAGGGAGTAACGTGAGTACGCCAACTCAGTAAGTAACTAAAGTAAATAAAGTCTGAGTGCAGTGACGAGCATTTAAAGTCATATGCATACTTATCAAAAAAACTCAACAGAAATATCACGTCAAAATCTAAAGTTCAATAGCCAATTATCTTGTAAACCTCCAGTTTCAATTAGAAATCTTTTGAAAACATTTATTCAATATTTTCAACAGAGGCTCAGTATAAAAGAAGAGTGAAAACAAAGAAAATGTCATAAACAAGCCCCTCGAGCAAAGTATCACTCATACGTAGCCTCTCAATCACTCGTGACTAAGCTCTCATCAATCAGTACGCACACTCAGCACTCCAGCTCAATAGATATCTCATAATAATAATAATAGTAACCGCTGGGGCGTGCAGCCTGGTCCATAATATATAGTCAACTATGCTCGCAGGGGGTGTGCAAACTCCGGAGGGGTTCCTACAGCCCAAGCGTCATATCGTTACAGCGCGCAACCCGATCCAATATATATCGATGCGGCATGCAACTCGATCAATATAAATATCGCTGCGGTGCGCAGCCCGATCCATAATTTATGTATATATAATATCGGTGCGGCATGCAGCCCGATCCATAATATATATGTAATCCTCACCATTACTTCCTCAACCTCTCTCAGTAATTAACCTCATGGCCACTCGGGCATATAAGTGAAAATCAGGAAAACTCAGCCCAAACAGTTTTCATATATTAAGAAATACAGTGATGAAATTGGATTTAAATAATAAACAGGTAAAATGTTACTGAGGATGTGCTTTCAAATCAAATAGAGTGAGGAAAGTAGTAAAATACTCCTAAGGGTCTAAACAGTTTGGCACAAAGGCCCCAAACATGGCATTCAGCCCAAGTTAACAAACCAATTTCTAAAACACATAGATAGCATATACATATATCAAAATATTCAACTATACAGTCGCCACGGGACAGACCAAGTCACAATCCCTACAAGTGCATGCCCACACGCCCATCACCTAGCATGTGCGTCACCTCATTTATCAAAACAATATGAAATTTCAGGGTTTCATGCCCTCAGGTCTAGATTTACAATCGTTACTTACCTCAAACCGGATGAAATCCTACTCCCGATGCCCTTTCCTTTTGACTCGGCCTCAACTCGTGTCGAATCTATCCAAAATCAGAATCCTAACATCCATTTATGCTAAGGGAACGAAGCCTATGCGAAAATAATCAAATTACATCAAGAATCCCGAAATTGGCAAACCTGACCCTGGGCTCATGTCTCGAAATTCGATAAAAATCACATCAATAGAATCCTTATCCTCCCACGAGTCCATACATACCAGGAACATTGAAATGGGACCTCAAATGACCCCTGAAATCCCTAATTTTAACCTCTCCAATCTCAAGCCCTAACTTCCGAATTTTTCACCCTTAATCTCATAAATTTCATGCTTAAATAATTAAAAATCATCGTAGAATCGAGTTTTAGGTCCAAGAAACTCACCTCAATGAAAACCCCCTTAATTACCTCTACAGAACCCTCCAAAAAGCTTCAACTCCGGATATAAATGGTGGAAAACAACTCAAATTTCACGAAGGAGAACTTATATACTTTCTGACCCAGGGATTTCGCACCTGCTGCCCTTTTTCCGCTCCTGCGGTACCGCTTCTGCGGTCAAACCAACCGCTTATGCGGTTTTCACTTAAGTTCTTCGAATCGCACCTGCGCCTCACTTTCCGCACCTGCGGTCACGCAGTTGCGTTCAACCTTCCGCACCTGCGACTTCTGGACTTCCTGATCATGGCCACATCTGCGGCTGATCTAATGATTCTGCAATCTCGCACCTGAGTTCTCCAATCCGTAGGTGCGGTTATGACAGAAGCTCAGCAGCTTCAGCTGCAAAATCTAACTTCCAACTTCCCGATAACGATCCGAAATCATCCCGAGGCCCCCGGGACCTCAACTAAAAATATGAAAAAATCATATACAATTATTAAAACTTATACCAATCTTCGAAGCATATAAAACAACATCGAATCATCAAAACACCCTCGGATTCAAGCCTAAGGTTTCCAAACTTCCAAATTCTGCTTCCGATCAAAAAGTCTATCAAACCTTGTCCAAATGACCTGAAATTTTGCACACACATCAAAAATGACCCAACAGACCTACTCCAATTTCCACAATTCCATTCTGACCCCTTTATTGAAAACTCCACTACTAACCGGAAAGCGTCAAAATTCCAATTTCGTCAATTCAAGCCTAAATCTTCCACGAAACTCCAAAATACATTCTGATCATGCTCCTAAGTCCCAAATCACCTAACAAAGCTATCCGAACCCTCAGATTTCACATCAGAGACCTTTTTCACATGAGTTAATATTTGGTTGACTTTTCCAACTCAAGCTTACTCAAAAGAGACTAAGTGTCTTATTTCTCTACAAAATCACTCTGAACCCAAACTAACCAACACGATACCATATAATACAGCTGAACAAGATATAAAGAAGCAAAAATAGAGAAAAAAGAGTGGTAACTCATGAAACGACCGACTGAGTCATTACATTTAATGTGGGGAGAAAATAAAAATTTGTAGAGAGCTTTTAGAGATTCATAATAAAAATATTTTTCCTTCATTGAGAAGGTCATATTTGTAAAAATAAGCAATATATTGGTGCGTTTGGTATGGCGGAAAACATTTTCGGAAAATTATTTTCTCAATTTCCACTGTTTGGTTGCACAAAATAATTTGGAAAATATTTTCCTAGATATCACATTTTCCTGAAATTGGAGGAAAATGACTTCCCTAGAAAAAGTTAGGAAAATATTTTTCTAAAACTCGACCTACCGTCACATCTAACCCCAATCCCCTCCATCTTCTCTCCCCTATCCCACCTCTCCCGCCCCCTCTCTCCCAAAAGGCTATCTACCCTACTAACCCCTTCCCCCTTCGAATTATTTTTTTTTTATTTTTTTTTTGTTTTTTTCAATTTTCTGTTTTTTTTTTGTTTTTCTGCACCACACGCCCATCTCAACCCAATCAACCCCCCCTGCGGATCGTTATTATGGCACGAGGTTTCTACCGTATGGATGTTATTGTGGAACGAGATTTATGTCGTGCGGTCGTTATTGTTGCACGAGGTTTCTGACGTGCGGTTGTTATTGTTTGCATGAGGTTTTTGCCTTACCATTGTGATTCATTTTACGATTGAGACTACGAGGTTGTACCTCGAGAGGACCCTTTTGTCATTTCCTCTTTTCTGTGCACTTATCTTTGAATGTTGTTTTCCTTAGTATATTACTAATTATTTTCCTCTGTATTTCTCTATTCGCTTAGTTCCATGCAACTAATCTTGTTGTGCTTGTCATAATACCCACTTCATTGTTGTCTTAATTACACTGTATATTTCATGGTGACCATTTCTTATGAGCCATTCATTGTCTTTACTCTTGTTTGTTGACTTGTATCGTGGTAGAACACTTGCACAAACATACATGTAGATTATTCACCCATATTAGTTAGGGGGATGAATCCTGATGCTATTGACCATTACATTTATCCTTGTCTAATTGCCTTCTGTATGAGAAATGTTCTCTCGGCATGTAAGTCGCCCATGTGGTTACGAATTGAAATGTGGGCACAAGATGTCATGTGATTTAGGGTTCAAGAATTGGGATTCGTGAGCTGTGATTATGAGGTTAGGCACCTCATGGAAAGACTTGAACAGATTTGGTGTGAAAGTGGTTGTTCTTATTGAGTTGTTGTTGGCTTTCCCTTTTATTTGGTTTTTCCCCAGACTTAGACTATGATCAGTTACTCTATAGCATTATTACATGACTGCTTCATGTTGCCTATTGTTGTTACTAGTGCTTCATTGCAAGTATTGTTTTGTATTCCTTATCTAATCTAGCTTTATATTAATATTGTTATCTGTTAGTTCATCTACATACTTGTTCAAGTTGTTTAGTCCAGTAGGTGTCTTGACTGTCTCTCGTCACTACTCCACCGTCTTGATACTTACTGGGTACCACTGTGGTGAACTCATACTACGCTTCTGCACATTTTTGTGCAGATCTAGGTGCTACGGTTGTTGTTGAATATTAACTAGTAGGTCGAGCTGTGGAGATTCAAGGTAAACCTGTCGTCGCGTTTGTTAGGATATACTATAAATCATGTGTATTGTTATAGTATTCTTTATGGAACAGTTACCTATTCATTTATTCAATTAAATCAATTTTTATTTTAAATAGATAATGTATTTGTCTGTGTGTCCATTGCTTATAGTAACACGGCAGAAGACTATGGAGGTTTTGCTGAGGTCGCGGTCTTGCAACTCTAGAACTAGAGGCCGAGATTAATCTGCTTTGTTCATGCTTCTAGAGGTAATTCAAATAATCTACATATGTGCTAATTGTTTAATTCACAAGTAAATATGATACTGTAATTGCTTCCGCTGTGATATATAATCCAACAGCGTTCGCATGCCTCGGAATCACCTTTTGATTTCATTTTTGTACTGTTTGATTTCCATTCCGAACAGTTGTACTTAAGGATTTCCTTAACGAGCTTAGTAGAGCTTATGACTTGTACTATCAGTTTTGGGATTGTAAGTTCGTATAGAGATTTCTATTTCGTATTTGTTAGTCGTTGGTTGAATATTGTTATTATTTCAGTAAAGGTTAGGCTTACCTAATCCATAAGACTAGGTGTCATCACAACATCCTACAGAGGAAAATTTGGATCGTGACAGTAAAGTTGAAAGTATATTTCACAAAAGGCTTTACGGCGAGATTTTATTCAATTTGATGTATAGTCTGTTATCATGACAAGAGAAGGTAATCACGAACCATATTTGGCCCTCTGTATACCATGCCAATCTAAATTAGATGATCGCCATGGACAAACGATATGCTGGTTGACATTCCCTTCTGTTCATCGTTTGATTGAGAATCCATTCTGGGTAAGAAAACTAAGTAGCACAGACAAGTACAACAACAATAATAATAACAAATCCAGTGGAATTTCACAAATGGGGTGTACTGGAAATAACAAGTACATATATCGAACTTGTCTGACAGTTTTGTTGCTCTATCTTATTCGAAATCATTCAGAATTTAGAAGTTCAGGGTTTATAATCTTTGTTTTATGTCTTCTTTCGTGTTATTTAATTCAAATTAATTTTCCATAAGATGGTTGTCGCCTTTTTATGTTCTTGAGTATAAGAAGTCAGAATTATTTACCCTGATCATTAATTTTGCGGTCCTGCAAATGGGACCTAGCAAAGCTTACTCTAGATATCCCAAAATAAATTGAACACAATATTCATAATACAAAAATTCGTATGAAAGGTCCATCGGTTGATATTGCCATTTGGTCCCTTAATCAGAAGGGTATCTTCACTAGCAAAAGCTATTATAAACTTATAGAGAATTATGAGGAAAGAGACCACACAAATTATGATTGGGTGTGGTCTCTACATTGTCCAAACAAAATTAAATTTCTATTATGGCAATGTATGCATAACAGACTCCCGTGTAGAAGTTACCTTTCCCATATTGGCATTAACATTGAGAAAATTTGCCTTATATGCAATAAAGGGGAGTAGAATCCATAGAACACATCTTCCTTACATGCTCCATTAGTCAAGCTCTTTGGAAAGAAATAGGAGGACCTCCTCTTCACGACCCCTCTAAAGGGCATTGGCTAACCCAACTAAAAACACAAAAGATTGTCTTAAACCATAGTCTACTCGATTGGAATAGTCTACTCACTTTTGCTATTTGGAACATATGGACTACTAGAAATTCCAACAATCACAATAATGTTAAGAATAGGATCAACCTCCACAATACCTTGCAAAGAGCTATTGAGTACAAATTAATGATTTCACTTAATCCCCTACCAACGAAAAAAATCCAACTCAGTTATAAATGGCACCCCCCTAAAGGTTGTTATAAGCTTAATGTGGATGCTAGTCACAACAACTTCAAAAGTTGCATAGGAGGAGTTTTCTGAAATAGCTCTAGTTAGTGGATTGTAGATTATACCAAAAGCATTAGAGCAATGGGGTCCCTAAATGCTGAAATAAAAGCTATTAAAGAAGGGTTAAAAATGGCCATGGAATGGAACCTTCTACCACTACACATTGAATCAGATTGCGCAGAAGCCATTAAGGCCATTCTTTTTGGACAGAATTTTATTGACAAAAATGTTTCCACATGCAAGTTGTTAATGCACCAAGGGAAGGAGATGACCCTCCAGCACACGTTTAGGGAGTGCAACAAAGTAGCCCACGAATTATCCAGGATGGAAGGAAGTGATGAAGTGAAGAAGAAAGTTTTTGTAAAAGCTCCTTTTGTAGTATCTAACTTTGTTACTTATGATCTGGACAAGGATCGCTCTATATTAAGTACTTACCTATGGATGCTTGCAATATGTTAGCAAGCCTAGGAAATCAAAGTGTTCTAAGTGACACTGTTTTTGGCAATGTTGTAACAAACGGTATTTAGCTTCCTTAATATATGCATTCTTATTTGCTAAGAAAAAAAAAAATTGCGGTCCTGCTCATGTGCCTACTTTATCTATATATTATTGTTTTACGATTTTCTTTTAATAATTATAGTTGATGACGTGATTATATGTGATGAACAATTAGAGTTATATGTAAGATTGTTTTTGCTTGCTTCGTAAACTGATAAAAGTTCAATTTTCTACTAAGGCGATATTTTTCATTGGTAAGGTGTTGTAAGTTATAATCTTATTTCTAGGATCATATTGGTATTAATCATGAGACAACATTCTCTTTTACATGCACCTCATATGAAAATGGTAAGGCCAAAATTAATAATCTCCATATTCTCGATATTACTCGTGCTTTGTCGAATGGTGTGCTCATATGCATCCTAATACTTAGAGTTCAATTTATCTTATGATTAATATATGTAGTAGTATTCTCTATTTAAAAGTTTCTTTAGAAGAACTTTCTGCTTATGTTAATATCTATAACTTTAGCTCCTTGGTTTGGATATTGCTCTCATACAAAAGGATACAAGTGCCTATCTTCCCCCTTATTAGGATGTTCTTTTTGACTATGGATGCTACCTTCTTTGCAACAACAATGTATTTCTCCCTAATTATTTCGAATGCTTCAAGGGGAAACGGGTGGTTAAGAGTAGAATTGGCATGGATGGTTGTACTACTAGATATACTAGTGATGGTCTAGAATATGCGAATTGACAGAATGCCTACAAACTAGTCATGTTTCAAGCAAGGAATCAATCATCATGCCTAACTTAATATACACGTTTTGTAGAACTTATGCCCCTTCTCTCTTTAAGTAGAATCAGGCTGAGCGATCTAGTGTCAATAGATACAGGATTATGGTGATGATTAAATTTTACTGATCTAACAATACTCATGAAGAATCTCTCTCTACATCGACAGTACCAATCAATGGTTTTTCTTCTAATGATATACCTGAGGTAAGTAGGGGCGGCCCTTCCATAAAGCAGGTAAATCAAGTGATTTAGGCCACACATTTTTGAATGCCCCCATTTGTTTTACACCTAACTATATATAAGTTAAAAAAATTAAGTGAAGTGAAAAAGTTTATTTTTTTTTAACAAATATAAAGACGAAGGATTTGCAACTGCTATGAGTTCTATCAAGGAAATTGCATTTGAAATGAATATCGAACCCGAATTTCGTAAGAAACATGTGATATGAAGAAACAATTTGATGAGAATGTTGATAATGGAATCTCAAAATCTCTCGAAGATTCCTTTGAAGTTGATTACTTTTTATACATACCCCCTCTGGTCCATAATAAGTGACATTTTGACCTTTGGCACACCCCTTAAGAAAATACTGACCCCTAGAGCAAAAATGGTATTTCGATTAAGTTATCCTTAACTAAAATTTGTATGTTGTTAACTTGACACATTGAGATATGTTACGTACAAATTTTAGAGCAATAAAGTTTATTCCTTCTCGATTATATAAAAGGATACTTATTTCGGACCAAATTAAATGCCAAAACAGTCACTTATTATGGATCTAAGAGAGTAGTAGACAAGGTTATTTTTCACTTCAAAAAAACTTGAACAATTACAAGCATATGAAAATATTTTTTTTATTTTCTATTTAGCGGTAAAAACTGAGATCACAAGATGATGAAAATTTGAAAAAGTATTGTCTTAATCTTGAATGTTCCTTAATACATAATAATCAACCTGATATTGATAGTTTAGATTTATTTCTGAGTTAAAAGTGTTATGGAAAATAGTACAATTAAAAGATAACAGTTTAATATATATAATCAATTAAATAAAATAAAATTGATTCTTTTCCAAATGTCTATATTACTTATCGAATTATGTTAATAACTATTGTTGCTTTAGCAGAAAGAAATGTTTCAGAATTAAAATTAGTAAAACCTTACCTAAGATCAACAATGTCTCAAGAAAAATTAAATGAATTAACTATATTGTTAGTTGAGAAAAATTTATTAGGAGAAATTGATTATAAAAATTATTAATAATTTTGCATCTAAAAAAAACTAGAAAAATAGACTTCAAATAAAAATATAATATTATCTTTTTAATAAAAAAGTTAAGACCCCTCGTAAAATTTGACTTTAGGTCACGAAATTCGTCGGGCCGCCCCGAAGGTACGTACGAATTTTGAGGATAACACAAACATATTAGCCGATGATCCATTATTAGTTGGTGATAAAATGTACTGTATTCACATGGTTATTTAAAAGGTGCTGAGGTATCCTATTTTGCTTGTTATGTCTCTATTGAGTGCTTAATATATACAAGATTTTGTGAACCAAATGACTATTTTCACCATTCCCACAAAGACTAATTGTTTACCGTAAAAATGGTAATAAAAATTAAATTTGATTGTGTGGTTCTAAAAATACGTGATCTATTTATATGCTAGTTGTTAGGCAATGAATGCTAAATAAAAGATTAGAAAGCAAGATTATAGCTTAGAGACGATATGATAATCGAACCAACTGGAGATTGGGGCCTCGAGCTGTCGTATATGAAGCCTCGACGTTGAGTTGGGCTGACGACTTAGAGCGACCGAGGGCGGACTAACAGTTATGAGAGCTACGATGATGGATCTTTATGATCAATGATAAGCAATAAATGATGAACAATAAATAGAACACAATGAATATAAGCAATAAATGGAAGTAATGAGATCAAGAGAATATGTTAGAGAGCAGAGAGAATGTTCTTATATTTTTTTGTATTGAATATCAGATAGCCTACAAAATGACAAGGATCCCCTTTATATATATGGGGGGAATTCCAACATAGTACAAATTTATTTATTACAAAGACATGGGGCTGGAACAGCCATTTAATGCCATGGTTTTGGACTAGCATAATAGACCTTGTCAGCTCTAGTCACATGCCTTGGGAACCTCACACCGATCCATCGACGTTACTAATTTACCCTGCCTCGAGGCCGACCGTTGCTTACTCTACCTCGATGTAGATTGCCGATAACCCTCGAGGCCAGGGCGTGAGCTAAGCTTCAATCATTCAGGGAAGGCAGTTCCTTTGAGGTTCCTTGGTGACCGTAAAATCGAACCACCGATTTTTGCCGTATACAGATAGTCCCCGCATTTCCTAAAATAAAATGATAGGAAACGGTTTTGAACTCCTACTCCTTAGGCACTATCATCATGATGTTAGCCTATCAGAGCATTAAATGCCATAACCCAAAAGCGACGCAAGGGTT
The DNA here is from genome assembly GCF_000393655.2 of Nicotiana sylvestris. Classification (NCBI taxonomy): domain Eukaryota; kingdom Viridiplantae; phylum Streptophyta; class Magnoliopsida; order Solanales; family Solanaceae; genus Nicotiana; species Nicotiana sylvestris. Next base: position 57,061,991 of record NC_091064.1, read on the forward strand.
GTCGTCAGCACGACTATCGAGAAGCCCACGAACCGTTTTTTGGTTCGTTTTCTCCGCTGCCCATATGGCTTCTATAAATACCCCAATTGCTTCATGACTCACACTTTGGTGATTCCTTCAAGCGTTCAGAGCCCAAATCCATCTTCCTCTACGCCCCTCTTTCTGTTGCTCTTGGTTTCCTGCCTTCTTTCTCGAGAAAAGAAAACCTTTGGTTTCCATGGCTAGAACCTCCAAGATAGTGCCTCGGAAAAATGAGGCTGTCTCTTCATCTCGAACATCCAAGAATAAATCCAAGGGTAAGCCCAAAGTGGCTCCTACCGCTGAACAATGTACACCCATCGAGTTCAATAGTATGAAGGATTTTTCTATCGAGAGGCCTTCATCTATGCCGGGCCGATGCGAACACGTGTCCCGGTTCATTAGCATTGTGAAAGATATAGACAGACTGCGGACGGACAGCCGATGGGAGAAAAAAGTGCTGGTTGAGATCCCTAGCTCTAATGAGAGCATAACGAACCATAGGGCCGATTTTCTTTATGTGTACACATACCCGTTCACCTTGGGCCATGTCGACTCCTCAGACCCTTCTTCTCCGGCTATAGACCCGGTCATTCTCGATTTCTGTCGTAAATACCAGATGACACTTGGCCAAATTTACCCCTATTTCTGGAGGATAGTTTACATTCTTCGCTACTTCTCTAGCAAAGCCAAGAGTGTGACTTTTACCCTTGATCATCTGATCAGGCGGTACGGCCTCCGTCTTTTTCGAGGCTTGATCAAGCTTCACCCTCGGTCTTTGAAACCCTTTTTCTCGAGTATCAATAAACACAAAGATCGGGGGTGGATGAGCCAGTTTATCCGGGTAAGGACCTCGGACATTATTCCGGCTGAGTGGATGCCGTTCCTAGAGGAGTGGAACATGAAGCCTAAGTTCCTCTTCTTTGAGTATGCTTTATTGTCTTCTTATTTTCTTCTCAAAAAGCTAACTTTCCCTTTTCTCACGCAGCCGCCCTTTGGTATTCCGAATCCGTTCCGGACCTGTTGGGTGGATTAAGGGATTAAATTCCTCGTTCCCCTATCCCGAGCGTTCTTGGCCTGAGTTGGCTAAAACAGAGTGGGTGGCCAAGAATCATGGTAAACTCCTTCTTGCCACCTCTATCATGTTTTATATTTCTTCCCCATATCCTCCGTGTTGATAAACTTTGATTACTATGTTTGCGCAGGCCTTGGCGATGGAGTGCAAATGAGTGTCGCGCCCCCTTTTTCTCGCGAAATCGGGTTTATGACATTTGAGAGGACAACTCGTTCCCTTTCGGGAATTGGGTTTGAAGTGAAGAGTTGCCACCTAATGATTTGAGTGCATTAGGACACTAGGGAAGGTTTGATTTGAACAACCAGAGATTGGGTAAGGGCTTGAAATTATCTCAAGGGGAAGGTGTTAGGCACCCCTCAAGATCCACTACTATGGTTCCCGGCCAAGCTATTATTATGACTTTAGTGAAAATAACACATAGGTAAATAAAGGCTTTAAATAAGAGGGGATTTTCACGTAATAAACAAAACTAAGAAAAAGGAACTAAAAGAGTTGATTTTCTTAAAAGAAATGGTTTAAAAAGATTTAAAAAAAACAAAGAAAACAAAGGAAGGGAGGTCCTAGGTTTATTAATAATATGGATCACCCCACACAACATCCGGTAATCACTCCTCAGTGAGGGGCTACACGTGATGTTATTATATGGTCATCATAACCATATCTACCCTTTCCCACCTTGTTAAGGTATTAAATCGCGGAATGGTCTCGTTCACTTATTGCATGCTATTACCCGCCCCAATCCTATCAGTCCCGGAGGCATTTAGGACTACTAATCATAAAAGGAGGAGGTATTGGGCTTATTTGTGGTTTCAAAAGGTAAAATACTAAGTAGACAAACAAAACACATATAGCAAGTTTGGGGAAAGCATATAAACAAATAAAAGGGCTCAAACAGACCTCTTTTAAACCAAAGAAAGCACATAATGTAGCATGACTTGCATGCACTGTTTAAGGTCTGATTAAAACTTAAAGGGTCGAGGCAGACTGATTTATTACATAGTTCAGATTAAAAGCTCGAATTAGGCCTGCTTGCTGGTTGTAGCATATAAAATCTGATTCAGTTTATAAATTTTCACCTTATAGCTTGCCTAGGTGTTAGACGAAGACCCTATAGGCATGATATCTACTAATTCTAGAAATAATGAAGTAAACATGAATACATACTGGTTTAAGGAAAAAAAATCGTTTGTTATTAAAGAAAGACGAATTTTAGCAAAAGAGCACAAGTCATTTGTGACTGGTTTTAAACTTATAAGCAAATGAAGCAGTTCATATTCGATTAAAGCTCCTATAGGCATGCTTTCTATGTGTTGTCAATTTTGGACACTTTTACATACATAGCAAGAGTGCAGAAATCCTATAGGCATAGCATCTAAATGTTGTACTTCGTTTAAGCCTATGAACATGATATCTAGATGCAATTAGTTATTTAAGCCCTATAAACAGGTTTGCCTAGTGACAGATACGTATGCAGGATTTAGATTTTCAGTTAACTACGAGCATGGTATCTATATGAGAGATGCAGAAATTTAACTATAGGCAGGATATCCATATGAATGCAGAATTTCGAAAAACTATAGGCAGGATATCTATATGGGTGCAGAATTCCTTATAGGCATAGTATCTACATATGAAAGTGCAGAATTCCTATAGGCAGGATATCTCTGTGATATGTAGAGATCAGAAATTCCCTATGAGCAGGATATCTACCCCTTATACATATATAGTTATTCCCCCATTTTTTCACTACCCATCCCCAATAGTTTATTACAAAGTTATTACAGTCCAGAAAAAATAAAGTAAAGAAAATACATCAGAAGTTGAAAATTACAACCAAGGAGAGCCTGATTCAAACTTCCTGTCTAAATTATGAAGTAAACCAACTCCAAAGATCATGTTTCAAAGACTTTCTACCACTTGGGTATGTCAGAGTTCCCTAAGAGTTTCATAAGAACTCCGGGAAATGCTTACATCCAAATGTATTGCCATATTAAGCCAAAGTGCAGTGTGGAAGGGCCAGCCCTCAGGTGTCCAAGTTCAGAGGGAACTCAAGGTCCCAAGGCAAGGCTCATAAGAGGGAGGGGGCAGAACTTAGAGACTAGGAGAGAGTGCAACTGCAAAATTCTGAAAAGGGAAAAAAGGAAGGGAAACAATACACATAAGGATATAGGGAATGGGGGATTGTGAGAGCACAAGAAGAGCAAGCTGATGGGCATACCCGGTAATGGGATGTGCAGGCACACCCTCCAACCTATTTAGAGGTTAAGACCCCATTGGTTCAAAGCTCAGTTTATGGACAACAACTCATATTGTCATGCCCTAAGCCACCATTTACAAACACATAGGGGTAATGGGTAGGGAGCAATGATTCACAACAAAAACATGCAGTAGAACATAGGCATACTAAGCTAAATGTCGAACTCTACCGAAAATAATAAAGTAGACATGGATACAAAGACTGTAAGTAAACACATTGGGGTGATGCTGAAACTTAAATCAGGACATGCCAGTTTTGAAGAAATAAGTAAAAAAAAGTAGTAGTCTTGTAAAAGACAAAGTGCAAACAGGAAGACAAAATACTATAAGTGTGAGTTCAGAAGAGATTGTGAAATTGTGAAGTCTGAAGTGTGTGTTTTGTGAAAAGGGTCGTACCTTTTATAGTGTAGAAAGCAGGCAGAAATAAGGTAAGAAAATAGTTTGAAAACTGATTGTCAATCAATTACACAAAGCTTCCCTTAATTAAGGGAGTCAGATTCAAAACTAGTAAAACCATTTAAGGAAAGGAATTGAATAAACACTTTGTGTAAAGCATGCAATTGAGGGAAAATACATAAAGATTATTTAAGGACAGGGTTTTGACAGTACACAGTTTGTGAAAATAAGGTAAGGGAGTCAATTAACAGCCAGTAAATCATAAGGTCTGAGATTTGGTATGAATGAACCAAGTCAGAAAAGATGAAGAAAGGTTTTTACTTAAGTCGAGTAACAGAGGAAATCAGTAAAAGATGGAAAGAAATCAATCAAGCTATATTAAGAAGGAAGTTTGCACTAATTGCAAATTTGAAAACCATTTAGAGGAAAATTCATCATATATAAGGAATGTGTAAGCATGAAAGAAGATTGTCGTGTAAATCAGTAGAAAAATCCAATGTAGAACAGTTTAGCAAAAAACTCAGCATTGTATGAAAACAAAGATGTCCAAACTCAGTTCAAAGACTCAAAGTCAGTCTAAAAGAGTTAAGGATTCTTAAATAAAACCCTAGTTCAATCAAACCTTGGCAGAACCCCCAAATTGTAGGGTTTCCACCTTGAATCAAGTACAGAGATGATGAGGCAAGTAGTCGAATCGAAACATGTTTAGAGGTTTCAGAAAAGAATTGAAACTTCTAACATGCTTCTTCCAGCAACAGAACTCGTGAACAACATGTAAATACAATAGAGGGGTTCAAGGCAAACAGAGTAAAGAAACTAATTCGAAAAATGATGAGAAAAGACTGATAAGAACAGTTGAAGAAAGCATGCTTAGAAGATCCTTCTAAAAGAAACTTTAAAAAAGTTCAATAGAAGAAAAATAGTAAGAATACTTAAGAACACGGTAGAAGAATACAGTAGGCGAAACATACCAGAACATAGTAGAAGAAAATAGCAGGACATAGTAGAAAAGCATACAAGAACATAGTATAGAAAGCACAGTAGAGGAACATACAAGAACGGAATATAGAAAGCAGAGTAGAAGAACATACATGGTAGAAGGAAAACATAGAACACAGTAGAGGAAAATACACAAAAAATAAAAGGAAAAGAAAGTCAGAGAAACACTTAAGCATTTTCAGAAAACCCTAAATCGTAAAAGAAAGACTTTGAAAAGTAATTTTCGAAAGAAAAGTTAGGGAGATCGTTTGAAAACTCAAAGAGAGCACAGATATAAAACAGATCTAAAGAGATCGGAGAAAACCTCAAAGGGTTAGGGTTTCAGAAGAACCCTAGAAATGAGAAAGGCTTTGAAAAAGGTCACCGATCTGAGTCGGAGAGGTCAGAACTAGGCTCAAAACACCATGGTACACCGAAGCAAGGCCGACGATGACTCTGGAACATTGAATCGGCAGAGTTCAGGGTGCAACCCTTCGAGGCCTGGCCTCGAATCTTCAGGTATCAGGTGTGTAAGAGCAAATGGGAGGTGAGTATAGGGCCCTCACAGCTTGGGAAGCCATGGTTTCCGGTGGGTTTCGAGGTGGAAGATGATGAGAGGCGGCTAGGTTTAGGGAAGGTTCGAGAGATTTTGAGAGAGGAGAGGGGTTCCAGAGGCGACGGGTGAATGGAAATGATTTAGGGTTGGGATGTTTGTGAATTAAAAAAGGAAAGGTAAAATCGTGGCCGTTGATCATTTTGATCAGCGGCCTGGATCAAAAGGGGAGTCGGGCGGGTTGGATAAAAGGGTCAGGTGTCGGGTAATTTAGAATTGCAAATGGGTTTAATTGGGGGATTGATTTGGGCTACAATTGAAATGAAATAGGGCTAGTATTTAAATAGCCACTTTTTCCCTTTTCATTTTATAAAAATAGTAAATGATTTTTGGAAATAAATTAAAGGTACAAAACTAATTAATAATGTATAAATATTAATTAAAAAATACTGGAATCAATTTTGTAATTATAAACGCAATTAAATCTTACAATTGGCTGAAATTGCAATTATATGCAATTTAGCTTTAAAAATACTAAATAAATTTGTAAAAATGTGTAAAAATTACATTAACTATATTTTGGTATAAATATGAGAATAAAATAAGTTAATGACCAAAATGATAATTTGAAGAATAATTATTGGTTTTTGTACTGCTAAAATAGGGCAATAAATTGATTTAAAAATCTTTTAAAAAATTAGAAAAAATACTAAAATATTGGGACACACTTATATATGCATACATATGCTATTTTAAAAGTATTTTGCATTTATAAAAAAATATACAGGGAAAATTGGGTATCAACAATGAGACTGCCTCCTGCCGGCGAGGGAGAGTCTTCTAAGCCCGATGAGGGTAAGAAGAGAAAAAAGGCACCAGCTGCCGATTCCCCCGTATCAATGAAACCCAAGTCTCGCAGGCCTCGAGCTAAGGTTGAGGTATCGTCTTCAGCTTTTGGAGCGGGTTTCGATGACGAGGATGAGGATGACGACAATAACCCTTTAGTACAAAGGAAGAGGTCGAGCACGGATGCCTCCCAAGTGTCTGTGCCGAGGGCCGCTGAGTCGGGAATGGCTGATTGGCTTAAGACCATGCTTCGGAGGGCCTCGAGGAGGGCACGAATACGGTCCTTGAGCCCTTGGCCGGACTTGGTGCAACCCCTGCCGAGGAGGCCAATGCTACTGGTTCCAAAGGGCCTGGGCCCGGAGCTTCTCGGGGATAGAATTTTCCCCTTGGCAATATCGACACCCTGGGTGGCCTTAATTTGGGTCCTCGATTCTCGCCCGGGAAATTTAGGGATGCTCAAGACCCAAAGGCTACCAATGTGAAGGTCTTGTCGAAGGGGGAGATGAGCTTGACAACTATATTGATGGCATTGATGATGTCAGCGAGGACATTGATCTCGACGCTCCCAACACTATCGAGGAAGAGGAGAAGTTCCAGTAGAAGGTGATAGCTTTTTATGTACACTTTTCTAGTCCTACGTACCTTCCTCGTTTTCCTAACTCTTCTGTTTTGTTGTAGGCTAAGAAGATGTATGATCACGCCTTCTCTAGGCTCAGATGAGCTTTCATGCCATGGAAAAGAGATCGAGAAGCTCACCTTGGGACTGTAGGAGTCGGAGGCCTCCTCTGCCCGAAAGGAGGAGGAGTTAAGTGAGCTTCGAGTGAATTTGGAGGGAGCGCTCCAAGAAAAGGCTGGCCTTGTTGAGTAGGTAAATTGTTATTCATAAATTCGTTCGCCATTATCATAATTCGAGGTTTACCGACTTATCTTTTCCTTTGCAGATTGGGCAGAAGGATGTTCTCACGGGGCGACTTCGGGAAGTAGTTGCTACTATAAACACTGAGATCCTTGAGCTGAGGAGGCGAAACGAGGTTGTGACCTCGAAGTTGGAATCGACCTAGGGTCTTCTCCAAAATGCTCGAGAAGAGGTTGCTGCGCTATCTGTGGTCAAGTCTGAGGTCGAAGAGAAGGACGCTATCTATCTGAGGGACGCTGCCACTGTGAATCAACTAGCCCGAGAGATATTAGAGGAGGCTGAGCAAAAGCTGACTCGGACTGTCGCTTACGCCCGTGCAAAGGCAAGGAGGCAAGCCTTAGAGGAAGCCAGTGCTAAAGGTGCCCATCTCTTAGCTGAGTGGAGGACCGAGATTCAGTTGAAGAATTGGCACTCTTGGTCACTTTGGATGAAGATCTCGGAGATGGTTTAGAGGGTAATGGCGATGAAGAGTAGGTCTGTGTCGCCTTTCCTTCTCTTTTTTATTGTTGTGTATGTATTCCCAGGGAGACGGGTCTTGTATAGGTGCCCCTCACAAACATATTTTTTGTTATGTAAAAAAAAGTTTTTTGTGTCCAGCCCTGCATTCTTTATTTTCCAATGATCATGCGGAATTCAATCTTCAAATTTTGATGTCGACTTTTAGGAGTCCGTATTTGGGGGAAATCGGGACCCTCGAGATCGGGCACTACCTCGAGATTAGGTCGATAGCTCCTTTGGGACCGATGCTTATAATAGCAGAAATCCTCGGGGTATCAATATTTCCTGAGCACCGCGTGACAACATTATTCATATGCCACGATAGTGGGGCCCCCGGGGTGGTCCCACCAGTACATTTCCCAAAAAGTGGTGCTATCATGGTTAGACTAATTGGTCTTTTGGATAGGTGAACAGTCGTCGCTCGCCTCTATATATGCATTCGCTCATTTCTTAACTGGGGAATCTGCTACTCTGGGTAACTATCCCTCTCATATAACTTTTGTTCTTTGTGCTAGTTCTCTCGTCATTTCAACTCAAAGCCTTCACCCAAATCTTCATCCTCCACTTCTTATTTTACCATAGCCATGGCTGCTACATAAATCCGTTCATCAAGGAGAGGAGAGTTCTGCCTCTGTTTCGCGTTCGGTCAGTGGTATACCACCGGTATCCGATGACCTGACCTCAAGGTGCTTTGTCTCGAGAAGAGACTTTACGTTGGAAATACCTCCGAACGTTCAAAGGCATCGGGAGCATGCATCGAGGTTCATCTCCTCAATAGGGGAGGAACATCTCGAGATGATTAGGAAAGACTGCGGATGGGGAGAAGAAGTGGTACTGCAGGTACCTTCCCCGAAGGAGAGCATTATGACCCATGTCGAGGGGTTTCTGAATATGTATACGTATCCCTTTAGGTTGGGCTCCCCTGATAGGGTTGTGCTTGAGTTATGTAGGAGGTATCAGGTTACCCTGGCACAGGCTCACCCATCCCTTTGGAAGATAGTGCTGATGATAAGGTACTTCGCGGATAAGGCCAGACTCGAATTCACCCTTAGGCATCTCGTTAGGTTATATAGTCCTCTGCATTACCGGGGCTTGATTACTATGCGACGTCGATCCACCCGGTCTCCTGCTGCTAACGATGAAGAGGACAAGGACTGAGGGTGGATGAGCCAGTTTGTTCGAGCACAGACAGTCGATATTATCCCTAGAGATGTTCTGCCATTTCTTGAAAAATGGAATTTCACACGTAAGTGGTATACTTATATTTTTATCACTTTGTCTATAGTGGAGGTGGGCTCCGTAAAGATGTTTTTTTCATTTAATTCTCTTTTGCAATTCCTTGGTTGTCGAACAGGGTTCCTGACCTGGCTGAATAGTCTCGTAAGCTGGCAGCTTGCTCGACCTATGATAAGCGCAAATCGCGAGACCTGTCCAAGGGGAGATAGGAGGCAAAGCATCATGGTATGTGTTTAGTGGCTTCTTTCCTCAGAAAAGGTACTTTTGTTTTAGAGCACTAACTATACGGCCGCAGATGTTGGAGGTTTTTTCGGGATGAGGTCGTGTCCCCGGGGGAGGAGGAGAGATTTCCGACCTCGGGGTCGAGGATCGATAATAAACCGAAAGAGTCTTTGAGGTGTGAGGATTCTCGCGGCGGGGCGAGTCCCTCTCTGAAGTTCAAAAGAGACGAGTCGGCCGATCTTTTGGCTTCAGAGGCCTCTATTTTCGAAAAAACATTTCCCGTTCCCATTGAAGGTACTTCGAGGAATAAGGGTCATCCGATGCCTCCCTCGTCTCCTACCAAAGGCACTTCGGGGGAAACTAAGCCATCAGATGTATGCTCGAACTTTGGTGAGGCTCATCGGCTTAGCTTCATGGTAAGTTTTGGTAGCTAGTATAGGCTTCTTTCAGTTTCGCGTCTTTCTTATTGAGCTTTCTTTTGCAGGCTTTAACAAGCTTAAGTCCGAGCTGCTTCACCGTGAGGCTAGGCTGCGGAAAGCTTTGGATGTGGAGAAGTCCCTTAGGCTTCGTTGCATGAAAAAGGAAGATGAGCTGGTATACCTGCAGTATGAGGCGGATCGAAGTCAGAACTACGAAAGCCATCTCAAAAGATTGATAATCTACACTTCATGTCGATGTATGCTCCCCCTTTCGCTTTCGGAGATTAATATTCCGATATTTCAGTTGAAGAACAAAACGGAGGAGCTGGAATGACTTTGGGACGAAGTTGGCCGGGTTAAACATGAGTGTAACAAGTTGAAGGCTCAGGCAGATGCCCAAGTTGCAACCAAGGAGGATGCGTTGGCTAAGGCTTCTGCCCTCGAGGTGCAACTCCGGAATGCTCATGCAAACAATTCTGTCTGAGCGAATATGATTACAAAGCTCGAGTCTGAGTTTTTGAAGATAAAGGCCGAAGTTGTGATTGCTCGGGCCGAAGCCGTAATGAGCCGCACTAAGGCTGATAAGAAAGTGGCGGTCTATTTGAAGGGCGCTGCCAATGCTCGAGCTGAGCTGAAAAGGGCTCTTGACTATGAGAGCAGAAGAAAGGAATATGGTCGGTATAAATCTTGAAGGGAAACCCTCCAGGAGATCCATGCTAGAGGGTTTGACCTCGTAGAAGAGGTGAAGCAGGTAAAGGAAGATGAACATGACACGGGGTACCTTCTGTCTGATGCCGACGAGAAAGAGGCCAGTGGGCCATAGTCCCAGAGGGGGGCGTAGATTAGTCTTTTTGATTCTGCGTAAAGAACATTTGTAAATGGAGCTTGTATTTTCATGCATACATGTATAAAAGGAAGCCTTGCGGTTTTATTTTTCATGCATTTCTTTTTGCTTTGATTTTAGCTAGATGAACTGGTCTTCGAGTTAAAAGGAAACCTTAGATTCATGGTATGACCCTGGGGCTTATTGAGCTGGCCCGTAGGCTCTTACTCGCTTGGTCGGTACGACCTTTTAGTATAAGCCGGCGTTTGAGCTCTTATGCTTTTGCTCTTAGGCATATTTAATCAACTGTTTTGGGTTCAGTCTCCGAGTCGGGTATCGACACGAGCGCATTCGGCCCTCATGTTTTTGAATTTCAAGCTTGACCTTAGGCTCTTACGCGTTGGGTCGGTACGACCTCTTGTATGGGCTGGCGATAGTGGCTCTTTTGCATTAGGTTGGTACGACCTCTTTGTGTGGGCTGGTGATAGTGGCTCTTACGTATTGGTTCAGTACGACCTTTTATATGGGCTTTATTTTTCCCTTGTTAAAGACTTTTTAAATTGTGTTTGCTTGACTCTTCGACGGTTCGATTAAAACCTCGATTGTGAATTGTTGTATGGCGATGATCGAGCGCCTCGGGAGGTTGGCTCAGTGGCTGAGTATCTCGAAGCCTATAGTTTGGAGTTGACATGGTCGAAGCTCTTTTGCCTATGTTGAGGGTAACCTAATTAACCGGTTCTTTTCGAAGTATTTTCGAAGTAACTAAAGTCCTATGATTTTATAGCGACGTCGGGCGTCCCCGAGTCGCGTTAGTTTGGCTGGTACAGCCTTGTGACCATAGTCATTGTGTTTGGCAGGAGCCTTTCGGTTCCCGAGTGAAGTAGTTTCGGTATCTATATCGATGGTATGCCTTTTTAGGGGTCTTACAAGTTCGATATATAGCCTTAACTTTAAGATTGGGATTATGCCTTTAGTAAGGTCTTACAAGTTTTACATGCCTTTGAGGTCTCATAGTTCTGGTTACTTGGTACAAGTATGGTTCATGCCTTGCTTGAGGTCTTACAGATAATGTTATTGCCTTATATAGGTCTTACGATACCGAGGCTAGCCGCATGTAGTCTTATGGCCTCAGGTTTTGATAAGTCGATGGGGGTGGAGATTGGCAGCAGTCCACGAGTCATCGAGGGTTTCTTGGCTCGGGAGCCATTATTTGTGAACTTGGTATTGCCTTATTGAGGGCTTACGATTTCGGGGTTTCCGACTCGGAGGTCATGTGGCCTTGAGTTTTTGAAGCCAGTCTCTGAGTGTTCGGGACGTTTTTAGCTCTAGAGCTTTTTTGTGATCTTGATGTTGCCTCATTGAGGGCTTACAAGTTTGAAGCTCCGACCCGGGGGTTGCATTGTTTCGAGTTGTTGATGCCAGTCCCCGAATGTTTGGGACATATTTTCTTGACAGAAATGCAAAATGTTTTTTGAAAGTATTCTTTGATTACTTCGTACAAGTATACATGTCTTTGCTATTAAGGGCTCAGTTATTCTATATGGACATGATTCATTCGACCGTTTGGCCCGGTGCATTATTTTCCTATCGAGACCTTATTTAGCGCATTTTGGCTTCTCCTAGTAGGCGACCTTCTGGGGGGATGTCCCCCAGTATTCGAGGTTGATTGCAAAAGAAGACTTGAATACTTGTTGATTTTTCTTTAGGTAGTATATAGATGTTGCCTCGTTCAAAACCTTGCCACTTAAACCCTTTTCAGGATAAAAACACGATCGAAGGAAAATAGTGCAACGTATGCTTTGAAACTTTAAGGTCTTCGAGTTGGATTAGCGCTTCGACTATCTCAGTCGGACACCTGTATAGAGGTTAGTGTGAAGTGTAAATTAAAAGGGAGATGGTTATACCTTAGTGGCGATGGCACTTTGAGCCTCGGTAGGCATTCAGTATTTGCTCTGAGGACACGGTACGGTCCTTTATTTGTTCATTCGGGTATAGCTGAGAACATGTCTCATGATTGCTATTTCGCTATTTGTTTGTCCTGCGGTTTCTTCGGCATTGAAGGCGTCGGTGTTGGCGCCATGTCATGCACTACGAACATCTCTTTTACTGTATATTGTTCCCTGTACACGGTTTTCATTCCGTCCTTTGTCGGAAACTTCATCATTTGATAAAGGGTTGATGGTACTACTCTCATGCAGTGTATCCATGGCCTTCCGAGCAAAGCGTTGTACCTCATGTCTCCTTCGATGACGTGGAATTTGGCATTTTGGATAGTGCCTGCTAGGTTGAGCGGGAGGGTGATATCCCCTTTGGTTGTCTCGCTTTCCATATTGAATCCGTTATGGACTCAATAGGCAGGCACGATCCGGTCGAGCAGTCTGAGCTGCTCCACGACCCTTGACCTGATGATGTTGGCCTAGCTACCTGGATCCACAAGTACACGTTTAATTTGAAATGTATTAACAAGGAAATAAATTACTAGTGCGGCGTTTTGAGGCTGAGATGAGGTCTCGATGTCCTCATCGCTGAATGTGAGGGCGTCCTCGGGTATGTAACCTGGAGTTCTCTTTTCTTTGGTGATGGATATTTTCATTCTTCTGATAGTGGGTTCTTGTAGGGTGTCGACCCCTCCCATGATCATGTGGAGAACATGTTGCGGCGCATCTGCTTTATTCTTTTTGGTCGCCTCTCTTTCCCGGAACTGATTTTTGGCTCGGTCGCTGAGGAATTCCCGGAGGTGACCTTTGCTGAGTAGTCGAGCTACCTCTTCCCAGAGTTGCCAGCAATCTTCGGTCATGTGACCGTGTGTGTTGTGAAATTCACACACTAAGTTATGGTTCCTTTGTGAAGGATTTGATTGTACAGGCCTTGGCCACCTGGTGTCTCTGATCTTACTGATGGCGAACACGATATCTGAAATATCAATGTTGAAGTTAAACTCCGACAAGTGGGGTGCCTCCATCGGCCCTGTGTTCCTATCAAACCCGGATCTACTAACGATTCCCAGAGGGTTCTTCCCTCGGTCCATTTTTTGATCATTCCGGTGTATGTTACGCCTCGGGGCATTTATCTTGTCTTGGATGTATGGTTGGTACCTTTCTTTCTTTAGCTTTGACTCCTTTTCCAGTAGCCTGCTTGGGTATACTAAGCCCGAGGGGGCTCCTAATTGGTTGTCCTTGACCCTGATTTTCGATTGATATCGGTTGTGAACATCCGACCAAGTCACGACGGGGTATTCAGCCAAATTCTGCTTCAGCTATTTCGAAGCCATCGAGCTTCGTTCATTCAAACCTTGAGCAAAGGCCTGCACTTCCCAGTCATCGAAAACCGGTGGTAGTTCCATTCGTTCCATTTAAAAGCAGGATATTAACTCTCGCATCATTTCATTCTCCCTCTGCTTGATCTTAAAGACATCGGATTTCCTTGTTGCTTCTTTGATGGCACCAGCATGTGCCTTTATGAAAGAATCTGCTAGCATGGCAAATGAATCTATCGCGTTTGGGGCCAGGTTGTGATACCACATCATTGCCCCTTTTGAAAGCGTTTCTCCGAATTTTTCAAGTAGGACGGACTCAATCTCGTCGTCCTTTAGGTCGTTGCCCTTCACTGCATAAGTGTAAGCAGTAACATGTTCATTAGAGTCTGAGGTTCCGTTGTACTTCGGAAGGTCTAACATTCTGAACTTTTTTGGAATGGGTTTTGGAGCTGCTTCTTGTGGGAATGGCTTCTGTACGAATTTCTTTGAATCCACACCTTTCAGGATTGGGGGTGCACTTGGAATTTGGTTGACCCTAGAATTGTAGGTCTCGACCTTCTTGTCGTTAGCTTATATCTTCTCTTCGCTCGACTTGATCCTCCTTGTGAAGTCCTCAAGCATCTTTATGATGGTGGGGTCAGATGCCGACCCGTTGTTGCTTGATATTTCCGGTACCTGTTCAGTTTGCGGGACCGTTCCCGGGGCCGCTGTACTTGGGGTTTTTTGGTGGCTATGAAACTGAGTGATTGCCAGCTGTTGTGCCTTCTACATCTCAAAAATAATGTGAAGGCTAACCTCCTGTTCCTCCCGAGCTGGGGTTTTTTGGACTTCTTGTTGGTCTCCTTGATGTACACTCCTATTAGTATGGGAGTTTATATCAACGTGTTGGGTATCACGTGAGACCGCATCCACGGGAATTGGTTCTAGTGCATTCTCAGGGTTTCGTGGTGGTACACCAACACCCGTAACATCCACACCATTCTCTTTTTGGTCTTCAAGATTGTTGTTTTCACGTGCATTTACTGAGTTAGACATTCTGACCTGAAATCAAAGAACTTTGACAAGAAAAGGTATGAAAGGTAACTTGCGTTATGTAGTTAAACCAACAAAAAAATAATCACTATTATTTTTAGCCCCACGGTGGGCGCCAGACTGTTTACCGATGGTAATAACAACTAAATTTGATTGTGTAGTTCTAAAAATTCGTTATCTATTTTTATGCTAGTTGTTAGGCAAATGATGCTAAGTAAAAGATTAGAAAGCAAGATTATTGCTAGAGACGATATGATAATCGAACCAAACGACTGGAGATCGGGTCCTCGAGCTGTCGTATATGAAGCCTCGAGGTCGAGTTGGATGGCCGACTTAGAGCGATCGAGGGCGGACTAACAGTTATGAGAGCTACGATGATGGCTCTTTACGATCAATGATAAGCAATAAATGATGAACAATAAATAGAACGCAATGAATATAAGCAATAAATGGAAGTAACGATATCAAGAGAATATGTTAGAGAGCAGAGAGAATGTTCTTGTATTATTTTGTATTGAATATCAGATAGCCAACAAAATGACAAGGATCCCCTTTATATATATATGAGGGGGAATCCCAACATAGTACAAATGTATTTATTACAAAGATGCGGGGCTGGTACAACCATTTAATACCACGGTACGGGTTTGGACTAGCCTAATAGACCTTGTCTGCTATAGTCACATGCCTTGGGAACCTCACACTGATCCATCAACATTACTGATTTACCCTGCCTCGAGGCCGATCGCTGCTTACGCTACCTCGAAGTAGATTGCCGAGAACCCTTAAGGCTAGGGCCCAAGCTAAGCTTCGACCTTCAGGGGAGGCATTTCTTTCGAGGTGCCTTGGTGACCGTAAATTCGAACCGCCGATTTTTGCCGTATACACGAATGTTGGGACCAAACACACATACAAGTATACATGGCCGTCAAGTAATAAAGTGATTCGAAATTCGGATGCCACACCCACAAAGATTTAGATTAACCTTTAACTAGGCAAACTAAAATCAATTTAATGTCCAAGATAATAGAAACTATTAGTTTTTTATTACAACTATTATTGCGAAATTTAAACGCGTAACCAAGGGAGATATAGATTCCAGGGTTGTGGTCTGTTTATCAATCTTATTAAGTTTGTAATCACACCTGTTAATCCGAATTATCTATGAATGCTAGTTGACCTGATCATTGTCGTGCCCCCTTTTCCCTTCGCGGAGAAGTCCGGATTTCGACATTCCTATGGGAACAACTCATTTCCTTTTGGGAATTGGGTATTTAAAGAGTCGCAACCTAACGGATTAAGGTGCGTTAGGGCACCTAGAGCAATTAACTCATATGACCAGATTGCATTACCAGAGATTAGGGTAAGGGCTCGAAATAACCTTGAAGGGAAGGTGTTAGGCACCCCTCGCGATCCACAACAGTGGGTTCCGACCGAACTTAAACTATATGAATTAGTCAATTAATAAGTAAGCAGTCTTAGCACATATTTACAAATAAAGGTAGTTTTCATAGTCTAAATACATATATGATCAAGGAAGTTTAGATAGTCCAATGCACATATATAAAAGTAAAATAGGTTTGGACAGTTTAAACCCATACATGTAAAGAAAAAGAAATTTAGATAGTTTTAACACACATGTGAAATGGGAAAGGGAAGTCCTAAGTTGATTAGCTTATAGGATCAATCTGTGCAATGCCCGATAGTCCTCCTCAACTAGAGAGGCTACACGTGATATTAGCGCGTAGGCCATCATATTCTTTTACTACCCATTACCCGCCCCTTAATGGTTATATAAGCGAATTTGATTAACGACCTCTAAGAGTGTTGTTACCCATCCCTTCCTTATGGTCCAGAGGAGTTTAGGACCTCTAGACTTAGGTAGTTGTAGACAATCCTGAGGTGTTTAAAAGGCAAAAGTCTAGGCGACAATGTATAACACATAGGACTGTCAATTGAGGAAGTAGATAAAAGGATAATATTTACCTCCACATATACATAGGAAAATAAGCAGCACGTCTCAAACAGCTGATTTTAAAGAAATTCAGAAAGCCTAGGAACATGATATCTAGATGAACATTACAGATACACGGTATGCATCGCTTGTTTTAAGGGAAGTGGCAGAATCCTAACTAGTTTGCCAACTGGTTTTATAAATGTTAAGCCCGGACAATTTCACACATAAACAGAACCTGATTTCACAGTTATTTAACGGCCTAAGACTTGCCTAGGTGTGTATATGCAGTCATAATCTGGGAATTACTTAAACAATTTGAAGTTCTTTCATCCTATAGTCATGCTGTACGTCAAGGTATCAAATACACAAATTTTGCATGGTTTAATACAAGTAAGCATAGCAATCCTAAAGCATGATATCTAATGCGTCATACAAACTAAGAACATGATTTCTACACAACTCAAAATAATGTAAAACCTAAAACATGGTTTCTACCCAATTTACCCCACAAATTCATATAACTACCCTCCTTTTTTTACTAGTTACCCCAATATATGTTTAGAGAGGATTATTACAGACTAGGATTGAGTAAATTACATAAATAAAATTTAAACTTATACTATAGGGAGCCTGAAACAGGCCCAAAGTAAACCTGGGAGCACCAGTCATTCAAAGTAGTCTCAAATGCCCGAAAATCTCATAGCAAATTTATTTCCAGGTGTGTCAGAGTTACATAAGGACCTCAAGGATCTGGGGTAGTGCTCACACCAAAACTTTTCTCAAATAAGGACTGGTTATGTGCAGCGTGGAAAGGCCAACCCTAGTATACCAGAGTTCAGAGAGATCTCAAGGATCCCTAAGCAGTACACAAACCAGAGGGGCGGAACTTAATAATCTAAGAGTAAAGTGAGAGTGCTTGACACAGTTTGAAAGATTCAGTGAAAAACAGTATAAAGATGACTCTAAGAATGAAAAGGTTTTCTGAAATACAAACTAGTTTGGTAGTGAAAACAGTTTGAGAAGAGTACCAGAACACTTTTGAAAACAACAAACAATCAATTGGTCATAAAACACCCAGATTCAGAAACACTCAGCGAACAGATCTCACATCGGGGTAAAGGTATTGGAGGCACATAGAATTTACATTTAAGAG
The DNA here is from genome assembly GCF_000393655.2 of Nicotiana sylvestris. NCBI lineage: Eukaryota > Viridiplantae > Streptophyta > Magnoliopsida > Solanales > Solanaceae > Nicotiana > Nicotiana sylvestris. The sequence goes on from NC_091064.1 coordinate 57,079,625, forward strand.
AACACGTGATAGGGATCAGGGAGGCATATAGTCAACAAAATGCATAGAACACTTAGGAGCTTTTAGAATTAACAGGTTAGTCATGATGGTAGGTAATAGAGCCATGTTGAAAGCAAGGAAACACTGGACAGAATCACACACACAACTAGAGTCAGTAAAATGCCTTAAAATATTAGGTAACTAACATGATTTCCTCAGGGAAGGGGAATAGACATGCTGGACAAACATCAAATGGACAACTATAGTTGGTTCATGCTAATTACATAATGAACAAAGCAGGATGAGACATGCTATGTAAGGCAGTAAACAAGAACATGAATTGAATTTATAACTAATGAGCTGGTACTGTAATAAAACACATAGAGTTTAGGTTTCAAAATTTAACTGAGATATACCAGTCCAGGAAAAGAAATGTAGAATACGAAAGAATATGTGCAATTCCACTATCTAGCCTTGGCTTTCAGCCGGCTAAACCCACAATAGCACAAGTAGCAAATAAGGAGAAAAGTTTAAATATATGTGTGTGTTGTGAACTGATGTTCGTGTCTTAAGAAGTAAAACATAGGAGTTTATATAGTAGTTCAAGAGTAGAGCAAATAAGGTAAAAGAATCAACTTCAGTTAATCAAGGAAAGATCACAGAACCAATTACACGAAAAATCAGCATAGTCTTCCCTTAATTAAGGGTAATTAACCAACGGTAAGGACAAGAAATATTTAAGGAAAGAAATTCAAATCAGACTTAGGCAAAGAGTGAATAATTAAGAATCTAATTAAGGAAATAATCGTGCAAGGAATCAGTAGGTACTACAGGCAATTAAATAAGGCAAGAAGACTAATTAAAGTCATCAACAAGGTAATAATCAAGAATCATACACATGAATTTTAACAGAGCAAATCACTCAATAATTCTGGAAAGAATATATCGATTTCCATAAACAAAATAGGCTGAATAAAACTTTAGGGACACAAAGAAATAGGCGGAAAATAATTCAAAAACCCTAATAGAGATTAATTAGGATAAAAATCACAAAGCAAGGAATTTGACTAAGGGAAGCGTGTAAATTAGAATACGGAATGAACCAATACGACTAGTCCCTTGAAAAGCTCAGAATCGAAACAAAACATCAGACAGTTAGAGTTTCAACATAAATCAACTAGGGCTTATACAACTTTAGCATAAATCAGTCAAGAACACTTAAGAACAAACGATTAAGAATTCAAATATCAGAAAAAAATCTTTTGAGAAGATGACTTAGGGTAAACCCTAGTTTAGGAAAAACGGGAAATTAGTTGAAAACCAAAAAAATTTCTTGGAAAACATGTGAGATATGTTCGATTTGTCCCATATTTATATAGATCTGAGATCGGAGATAAAAATTATGGTTTTTTAGAAAGTATGACAGAGACGAGAACATAGGCCTAGAAAAACATGGATTCATATCAAAATAAGAGAGGTTTCTTACTCATGGTCGGGCAAACCTGAAATAGGCAAAGAAATCAAAGGTACAAACCAGGCCGCTGAGGTCCCTTGAGATCTTCCCAAGGATCTAAGAAACTGATGAGCCATAGCAAGTAGGAAGCCAGAATAGGCCTGAGACGACAAAAAACATCATAGAACAGCGGGCCGAACCGGTGACGGCGCCCGAGGATTAGGGTTTGGATAGAGACCATTTGAGAGAAAAGGAAAGGGTGACGACAGGGTATGGTGGAAATGAATTAGGTTAGGAAGGGGGTAATTTGGAATTAAAATGGTAAGAATCAATACGGGCCATTGATCTCAGAGATCAACGACCAGGATTTGGGGGGCTGGGTCGGGTTTAGATTAATTGGGGTTGGGTTTGACCGATTTGGGCCTGATCTTAGTGGGTTAGGGGTTGAAATTGGGCTGTTCAATTAGGCTAAATCTGAAATAAGAGGGCTATTTGTTAAATACCCAAGTATTTGAATAAAAATTATTTTATAAAATAATTAACAATGAGAAAAAATAATTTTCATGCATGAAGATGATTTAAAATAGATATTCAATATTTTAAAAATATAACGGGCTAATTTCTGGTAAAATAATATTGTGATGTATGCATGGGCTATAATTTCAAAATTATTGCAATTGTAACCAAAATGTGTGAATCTTGCCATTTGTGAAATAATTGGAACTTAATAGGCCCATAAATGGCAATATTAAAACAAGAGATGTTTTAAAATCATCTCTAATGCAATTTTGTAATTATTTATATGAATAAAATATTGAGATAAATTAATTTAAAAAATGCAAAATTATGGAAAAATACCAATTGATGTAAATGCATAGTTTAAAGGTATGTATGCATTTCAAAAAATATTATAGGGAAAAGTTGGGTATCAACAATCGTTATATAAATAGCATGTTCCCACAATACTATCCGTATATCCAGAATATATTAACCCTATATTCCTTTGGTTTTGAATCTATCATGAACCAATATAATACGATATTCAACTAAGCAAGATCGTTAGGTATATCCTAACCGTGAAATCTTTTCCCGAGCCACAGGTTCAGAAACAAGCTCTCTCTAATTCTACTCTAATCTAAACACAATTTTTTCAAGCATAGCATAAATAGTAAATAGAATTCAACTGCTGGCCAAACAATTAAGTAATTATGCACCGAATTAGAAAAACAACCAAAGATGATAACTCGAATTAGTGGCAATATAATTAATAAACTATAATATTCATGACAACCACAACCCTAGAACGTGAAGCTTAGCTCCACGTAGACATGATAGCAAAACAACAAATAATCAAGAAAAAGTAAAGATTACTAAGTTTGATGGAAAAAAAATGGAATCTGATGAATTCCGACCTCCACGACGACTCTATGTTTTCCCTAGGTCTAAAGTCTATGTAAAAATAGTGTTTAAAGACTATTTATAGGTGTAGGCAAAAGGAATAGACGAAATAATCAATTCCAAAACCAAAAAGAAGACAAAATAGGGTTAAAACTCGGACCACCCTCACTACAGACCTCGCGGCGCGAGGCAAAACGCGAGCTTCATCTCTCTTTACCCCTGGCGGCAGAAGCTCTAACGCAAGCAATTTCCCTCGCCTCGCCTGCTGCTTTGTTTATTTCCTCCAAGGTGGTTTTTGCCTAACCTTTCTTTTGCAATGTCTTATTTAGTTTGCTGCTTCAATTAATTGAAAGATCTCAACTAAACTCCAATGCCTTATAATCAAGTCTACGTTACTCTCATTCTTTATTGCACTTGGTTTCCTTCATATTGAATGATTTTGATCTTTAACGTAAAGACTCTATTTAATATTAGTTCACCATATACTCCAAATTCATCATTTTGTTTAAAATTCATCTCCAAAATACCTACACATAAAATAAACTCAATTAAACATACATATAGTATAGTTTAGCATGAAAGCACCTAAATGTAAAGCAAGTAATGCACTAAAAATATGCAATTATAGTCAAATATCACTACCCCACACTTAAACGTTGTTTGTCCTCGAGCAATCAAACTATATTTTATGTAGATACGACCTTTTTAAATAATTATCCTAACTCATCACACCAATAATCTTTAAAATAAACTAAGCGCATGGGGGTAACATCTTCACCTCAAGATGTGACTCACAAGTATCCTACATTATTCACAACTCACTCTCTTACTCTAATATAGAGGTAAATGACATTACCTTTCCTTCTTGAATCAAGTACCCTCACCCAACAAAAGAGATAAGTTCCACACACAATAAAATTTAAGAACAATTAGGAACTAAAAATAGAAAAAATTCACTTACTCTCAGAAACAACATTCATATGTCACAAAAGATGCACCATAGGATTGCCCATAGTGTACTACTCTACTAATCGAGCTCATTCAGTCTAGGATCAAGTAGGACTTTAATTGGTTGTAATGTAAGCTACGGGTCGGGTAGGATACATTTGGATAGAAGAGTGATTACACCTCCCTAAGCACTTTGATATATACACTTTAACATTTAAACCCCAAACTTATGTCAAACCATTACTCCACTTTCACATCAATGTATATTAACTCATACTTCTTTAAGCACAATTACATCAAGAGTTACCACTATTAAGTAATATTTTTCACAGGAATACAACTATTTTTTTCTTTTTCTCAATTCAAGTGGCTCTTACTTTTTCAAAACAGTGTACCTTTCTCCTTATTTCATTAGTATCATTCAAAAGCCAAACCAATCACCCCACACTTTAATTTTTACAAAGTTCATAACAATTCAAGTGCTCATGAGAGGTGAAAAGGTCCAAATAGATGGTTAATTCAAACAAATGGATAAGGCTTATAATGTGGTTTCCAAAAAAATAGGATTACAAGCTTGAATGGGTTAACTACGTTACACAACAATTAGGCAGGTAACTATATATATCTGGCTCAACAAAGAAATGCTTATATCACTTCCAAGACTGAACAACACTACTATTTCGTTTTGCAAACACACGTGGCAAGTTCTAAACATCAAATGCTATGCACCGAATAACACACAAACCTCACACACACATGGCACATAACTCACTCAGGATTAGACTAATCAAGACACTCTAGTCAAAGCAGTTAAGCAAATTTAAGATTATACAATTTAAGGTACTTATACAAGAGTCAAAATCTAAGCCTAAGAGTCACAACCAAAGTACTCACTATTCTCAAGGCATAACAAAGCCAAGAGATATTTCTTCAATTCAATTCATCTCACAATGACTCCTACTCCTAAAAAAACTAACTACACCCAGTTCAAACAAAATCCTTCGAAAAGAACCGCGACACAAAGAAAAACCAAGGGGAAATTGCTACACTACCTATAAAGAAAATCTTTTTTTCTTTTTTCTTTAGACTTAAATCTCTCAAGTAAACTGTCTAGGAGATCCATCTTCGAGAAAAGTCCATTTTTTGTACTTTTTTTTCCATAGCTACTAACATACTACACAACTACGAAAACAAAAATAAGAAGTTAATATTTCTCTAACATCCTACTATTAATTATCTAGAGAATTCTTCCACCCCACACTTAAAAAATTGTAGTGTCTCCAATTCACAAATAAAGTAAAATAATAACGAGGGAGGACAAGAAACTCCCTGAAAGGCCAAAGGCCGAAGCAATAGCGGCTCACGAGGTACTCAGACTTTCCATAAGCATGGTCCTTCGTGTGGGCATCCCACACTTAGTTCTCACCATCTAGCTTGCTTTTGTATTCTTCCAATAATTTTTCCTTCTATGCTCGTAATCCTACAAAATCAAAACAAACACTACAAAAATAATAAATAAATAAATAATCCAAAAAAAAAAAGTAAAGCTTGGTTGCCTCCCAACAAGCGCCCAATTTAACATCGCGGCGTGGCTTGAACCACTTTTTACCTCCACCCCGAACTTATGAATTGAGCCCCCAATTTGGTTTCAAGCTTTTTTCTATGCTCGCGGGGTGGTGGGATAAATGTAATTGTGCCAAGTAACCAATATCGCTTTCTACACTTCTTGGTATTCAGATGAGGTATGTAATTCTTTCTCTCTAGCACAATAAATTCCAGAATGTAAGCATCATATTCCTCGTCCAATCGCTAATCCAAAGGCTCGAACGACTCAATTCCCATATCATCATCCAAACACAATGTCGAAAAATGCATGGAATGAGGACCAGTGTGTTCCAACTCAAGAATTGCATCACTATTTACATCCTCATATGTCACACACTAGAGTCTTCAAATATAATATTATCTACTTCCTCACAGGACTCTAGTGTGCTTTCCTCAACATGGACATCATCAATAAAAGTATGGTCGAATGATTGACTCTCCACTTTTAGCTCCTCAATGTGGCGTATAAGCTCCCTTTTCAGTTTCACACAACTCAGAACTATTTTGTTGGACGTTAGACGCATCAACCTTTGCAATCAATTGAGCTCCCAAGTCGTGAATAGTAGTGCTAAATTTTTCGATCTCTTGTCCCAGTTTAGCTCTTCCTTCTATAAAGTCTTTAATCCCATCTGTAATTTTCTCATGTTGAGTCTCATATATTTCTAACTTTTCAACTTGTTCTACCAGCCAAATGTGACTCAAAATCTCCTATTTTTCAAAAGTTTCCTCTTGTTGGTATTCGCTCTCTTCATTTAATTCTTCAATATTGGCCTTCATTCTTGTGATTGATGCCCTTATTCTTTTCATATCTTTTTTGAGTTGATCATGTTGCTCCGCTACTTGCCTCAAAATATCCCTAATATATGCACCACTCTCCATTTCTGTACTTCATTGCCCCTATCAAACTCACAAACACTGTTAGAAAGATCATAATAAGGGCTTAGAGAAGGATGAAAAGAATTAGGACAACCATCCTAACGTCCATCTTACCACCACGCATATTGCAAATATTCCACTCAAAGGATTGAGATTATGCGCACAACTCGCTCTTGGGAATATTCTGACAATTTTTCCACCAGTGGGGTCCTCCACAATATGGACAAGGATAATCAAAGTAAGAATAATCATCATTCAAACAATTTTTATTCCAAGATGTCATGTCAAAATAAGAAAAGAAAATACTAACTAAATAAGAATATTTAAAACTTGAACAAAAATCAACTAAAAGCTAAACTTAGATAAATAATCAATAACTAAGTCCCCCACAACGGCGCCAAAAACTTGTTGGGACCAAATACACAAGCAAATATATATGGCCGTCAAGTAATAAAGTGACTCGAAAGTCGGATTTTGAACCCACAGAGACTTAGATTAACCGTTAACTAAGAAAACTAAAATCAATTTAATGTCCAAGACAATAAAAACTATTAATTTTCTATTACAACTACTATTGCGAAACTTAAACACGTAACCAAGGGAGATATAGATTCCAGGGTTGTTGTCGGTTTATAAATCCTATTGAGTTCGTAATCACACCTATTAATCCGAGTTATCTATGATTGCTAGTTGACCGGATCGTTTATATAAATAACATGTTCTCATAATACTATCCGTCTATCCATAATATATCAACCCTATATTCCTATGGCCTTGAATTGTCACGACCCTAAATTCGGACTCGGTCGTGATGGCGCCTCTCGTGAAGACAAGGCCAGCCGACACTTTCCCATTTAAGCAATTAAACAATAAGAATTAGGTCTAAAACATAATAAATAATCCAAGAGTAAGCAGTTAACAGTACAGTTGCGGAAGATAAACCCAACACGGCCTGATACCGGGGTGTCACTAGTCATGAGCATCTATCAAACTGCTACAAGTCTGAAATGCCTACTAACTATTACAAAATAACTGATAAAGAGATAGAAATAAGATAAAGAGGGAGAAACACGGGACTGCAAACACCAGGCATCTACCTCATGGACTCCGAAGTCTGCCGGAAGCTCTCAACTCGCACTAGCAGGATCAGCAACGCCTGAATCTGCACACAGGGTGCAGGGAGTAAAGTAGGCACTCCAAATCCGTGAGTAATAATCATAAATAAACGACTGAGAGATATGAAAACACGTAAGTCACATTATAGGATATAATAAAGCGGTAAAAGCCAGTAAAATAGTAAATCAGTAAGGATACGTAAAAGTCATTTTAGTTCAACTTAAACTTCCTGAAAAGCCTTTTCAACAATTAATCAGGTAAATGATAGGCAAACAAGAAAGATAAACACATAAAGGTTCGCCCCTCGGGCTCAATATCAACAAATCCGCCCCTCAAGCATTATCTTAGAACAATACCGGCCCCTCGGGCTATAACTCACATCACAGTGGGTACCCGCGCTCACTGGGGGTGTGCAGACTCCTGGAGGGGCCCCTTACGGCCCAAGCGCAATATTAAGCCATCTCGTGGCATCATCACTAGACTCTCGGCCTCATTGACAAGCCACCTCGTGGCGTACATATCTCACGCCCTCGGCCTTACTCAGTCAAAATCCTCACAAGCCACTCGGGCAATAGCAATGCATGATTCTCAGCTCAAAATATCATTTAAAAGATTAGTTATGTTGTAAAACATAGTAAACATGGTTGAGTTATGAAAACAGTGGAATATAGCATGACTGAGTTCAAGTATAAGGTCAAAACAGTAAGGAAATATCAATTAAAATCCCCTAAGGGTTCAAATAGTTGGCACGAAGCCTAAATATGGCGTTCAACCCAAAACATGATGTTCACAAATAGATTTCATTCAAATACGTGGTAAAATAGGCATTCAGGACGGACTAATTCACAATCCCCAACAGTGCACGACCCCACGCTTATCATCAAGCGTATGCATCACCTCAATATAGCACAACGGTGTGCAATCCGGGGTTTCATACCCTCAGGACATCATTTACAATCATTACTCACCTCAATACAATCCAAACTCTAGCCCGCGACGCCTTTGCCCCTCGAATCGGTTTCAACTCATGTCGAATTTATCCAAAATCAGGATCACAGTAGCAAAATATGCTAAGGGAACGAAGCCCAAGTGAAAATATGCAATTTACAACATAAATCCCAAAATTACCAAAATCCGACCCTTGGGCCCATGTCTCGGATTTTGATAAAATTTACATCAATAGATTCATTATCACTCCCCGAGTTCATTTATAGCAAAAACATCATAATCCAACCACAAATGACCCCTCAAATCCCAAATTCTAGGTCTCCAATTTCAAGCCCTAGTTCTTAAATTTTAGGCTTAGATTCCTTGATTAATTAGGTAGATTTCACATTAGAATCGAGTTTCAAGTCCATGAATCTTACCTACAATTGATTCCCCTTGAATCCCTCTTCAATCATCTTCAAAAATCTCCAGAAATGATCAAAAATGGTGGAAATAAACCCCAAAATCGTTGACGAGACGACTATTTAAACATTCTGCCCAGGCTTGAAATCCTTCTTTGCGAACGCGGTCAAAGCCTCGCGTTCGCGAAGCATAAAATAACTTTGACCAAAATTTCCTCTTCGCGATCGCGACCTGCCCATCGCGAACGTGATGTTTCATTAGACTAACCCTTCGCGATCGCGTTACCTGTCTCGCGAACGTGATGAATGAAATCCCCTGAAGCTCAGCTGCCCATTTTCTTCTATGTGAACGTGACACCACCCCGCGAATGCGATGCACAAACACTCAGCTCTTTGCGAATGTGGAACCTTCCTTGCGAACACGAAGGCTTAAATCCCAGCATTTACCAACTGACTGTTCATGAACGAGAGGGCCTACTCACGAATGCGGAGGCCATTTCCTCTGCAATATTGATCAACAATTTCTGCAAGTCCAAACATCATGGAATGGTCCAATTGACCAACTAAAACTCACTCGAGGCCCCCGGGACCTCAATCAAACATGCCAACATATCCATAACCTCATTCAAACTTTTTCCAACCTTCAGAATGCTCAAAACAACATCAAAACACCAAATTCGCATCGGATTCAAGCCTAAGATTTCCAAAATCTTCTAAATTAGGCTTTTGAAAAAAAACCCAACCAAACCACATCCGAATGACCTGAAATTTTGCACACACATTCCAAATGACACAACGAAACTACTGCAACTCTCGGAATTCCATTCCGACCCCTATATCAAAATCTCACCTATCAACCGGAAAACGCCAAAAGTCCAATTTCGCCAATTCAAGCCTAAATCTACTCCGAACCTCCAAAACACATCATGATCACGCTCCTAAGTCCCAAATCACCTCCCGAAGCTATCCGAACCATCATAACTCACATTTGAGCCCTCTAACACATAAGTCATCATCCGGTTGACTTTTCCAACTTAAGCTTCCTCAAAAGAGACTAAGTGTCTCAAACCTTACCAAATCCTTTTTCGAACTCGAGCCAACTATCCGGATCGCATATAGAATTGATAGACAAAGCAATAAGAAGCAAAAATGGGGGAAACGAAGCTGTAACTCATGAGATGACTGACCGGGTCATCACATCCTCCCCAACTTAAACAATCGTTCATCCTCGAACGAGTCAAGAAACATACCTGAAGCCTAAAACAGGCGAGGATATCTGCTCTGCATCTCCCGCTCGGTCTCTCAGGTAGCTTCCTCCACGGGCTGACCTCTCCACTGCACTTTTACTGAAGCTATATCCTTTGACCTCAACTTTCAAACATAACGACCCAAAATAGCTGATGGCTCTAAATCATAAGTCAAATCACTAACCAACTGAACCGTGCTGAAATCCAAAACATGAGACGGACCCCCAATATACTTCCGGAGTACAGAAACATGAAATACCGGATGCCCACTCGACAAGCTGGGTGGCAAAGCAAGCTCACAAGCCACCTCCCCAATCCTCCGAAGCACCTCAAAAGGCACAATGAACCGAGGACTCAATTTACCTTTCTTCCCAAATCTCATAACGCCCTTCATGGGTGAAACCTTCAACAAAACCTTCTCGCGAACCATGTAAGACACATCCCGAACCTTCCTGTCAGCATAACTCTTTTGCCTCAACTGCGCTGTATAAAGCCTATCCTGAATCACATTCACCTTTTCTAAAGCATCCTACACCAAGTCCGTCCCCAATAGCCTAGCCTCACCTGGCTCAAACCAACCAACTGGAGATCTACACTGCCTCTCATACAAAGCCTTATATGGAGCCATCTGAATACTCGACTAGTAGTTGTTGTTATAAGCAAACTCTGCAAGTGGTAGAAACTGATCCTATGACCTTCCGAAATAAATGACACAAGCATAAAACATGTCCTCCAACATCTGAATAGTGTGCTCGGACTGCCCGTCCGTCTGAGGGTGAAAAGTTGTGCTCAACTCAACCTGAGTACCCAACTCTCACTGCACTGACCTCCAAAATTGTGAAGTGAACTGAGTGCCCCTATATGAAATAATGGAAACTGGGACACCATGCAAACGAACAATCTCCCGAATATAGATCTCTGCCAACCGCTCCGAAGAATAGATAGTACACATAGGAATGAAATGCGTGGACTTGGTCAGACGATCCACAATCACCTAAATAGCATCGAACTTCTTGAAAGTACAACTACAAAGTCCGTAGTGATCCACTCCCACTTCCCCTCTGGAATATCCATCCGCTGAAGCAAGCCACCCAATCTTTGATGCTCATATTTCACCTGCTGACAATTGAGACACCGAGCTACAAATCCCACAATGTCTTTCTTCATTCTTCTCCACCAATAATGCTACCTTAAATGCTGATACATCTTCACGTCACCCAGATGAATGGAATATCGCGAGCTATGGGCCTCCTCCAGAATCAACTCCCGTAGCCCATCCACATTGAGCACACAAATCTAGCCTTGCATCTTTAACACCCCATAATCACCAATGGTCACATCTCTGGCCTCATCATACTTAACTTTGTCCTTAAGGACAAGCAAATGCAGATCATCATATTGGCGCTCTCTGATATCATCATATAAGGAAGACCGAGAAACCACACAAGCCAATAGCCGACTAGGCTCCGAAATATCTAACCTCACAAACCAATTGGACAAGGCGTGAACATCAACTGCAAGAGGTCTCTCCCCAACTGGAATATATGCCAAACTCCCCATACTCACCGCCTTTTGGCTCAAAGCATCGGCCAACACATTGGCCTTTCCCGGATGGTACAATATAGTGATATCATAATCCTTTAGCAACTCCAACCACCTCCGCTGCCTCAAATTAAGATCCTTCTGCTTGAACAAGTGCTGGAGGCTATGATGATCTGTAAACACCTCACAAGATACACCATACAAGTAATGCCTCCAAATCTTCAACGCGTGAACTATGGCAGCTAACTCCAAATCATGAACGGGGTAGTTCTTCTCATAGGGATTTAATTGATGAGAAGCATAAGCAATAACTCTACCCTCCTGCATCAATACATAACCAATACGAACTCTCAAAGCATTACAATACGTGATATATGAACTTGAAGCTGATGGCAAAACTAACACTAGAGTTGTGGTCAAGGATGTCTTGAGCTTCTGAAATCTCTCCTTACACTCATTCGACCATACAAATGAAGCACCCTTCTGAGTCAACTTGGTCATAGGCGATGTGATACATGAGAATCCCTAAACAAACCGGTGATAATAGCCTACCAAACCAAGAAAGCTACGAATCTTTGTGGCTCAAGACAGTCTAGGCCAACTATGAATCGCCTCTATCTTTTTCAGATCAACCTGAATACTCTCACTGGACACCACATGCCCCAAGAAAGCCATTGAACTGAGCCAAAACTCACACTGTGAGAATTTTGCATAAAGTTTCTCCTCCCTCAATCTCTATAACACAACTCTCAAATGCTTCGTGTGCTCCTCCTGACTATGCGAATACACTAGAATAGCATCAATGAAGACTATGACAAACGATTCGAGATAAGGCAGGAACACATTGTTCATCAAATGCATGAACGCTGCTAGAGCATTGGTCAGCCCAAAAGACATCACCGAGAACTCAAAATGACTATATCGGGTCCTGAAAGTTGTCTTAAGAATATCTGAGTCCCTGATCTTCAACTAGTGATAACCCGAACGGAGATAAATCTTGGAGAACACTCTCGCTCCCTGAAGCTGGTCTAATAAATCATCAATGCGAGTTGAGGGATACTTGTTCTTGATTATTACTTTATTCAATTCCCTATAATCAATGCACATCCTCATAGTGTCATTCTTCTTCTTCACAAATAGAACCAGGGCACCCCAAGGTGACACACTAGATCGAATGAACCCCTTATCAAGGAGTTCCAAAAGCTTCTCCTTTAACTCCTTCAACTCCGCTGGTGCCATACGATATGGCAGAATATAAATGGACTAAGTGCCCGGTGCCAGGTCAATACCAAAATCAAATCCTTGTCTGGTGGAATGCCCGGCAGGCAGGAAACACATTAGGAAAATCCCTCACAAGTGGAATAGAATCAATACTGGGAGTCTCTGCACCAACATCCCTCACAAAGGCTAGATACGAAAGACAACCCTTCCCAATCATACGCTGGGCTTTCAAGAATGAGATCACTCTATTGGGAACGTAATCGATCAAATCTTACCACTCAATCTATGGCACACCCGGTATAGCCAATGTGAATGTCTAGCATGACAGTCCAGAATAGCAAGACACGAAGATAGCCAATCCATTCCCAAAATGATATCGAAATCCACCATACACAATAATAAAAGATCCACTCAGGTCTCCAGGCCCCCAATAGTCACCACACACGACCGATACACACGGTCTACAACAACAGTATTGCCCACCGGGTAGATACATGAACATGTGAAGCAAGAGACTCACGGGGCTTACTCAAATAACGAGCAAAATATGATGACACATAAGAAAAGGTGGAACCAGGATCAAATAATACAGAGGGATATCTATGGAAAACTGAAATAATACCTGTGATGACAGCATCAGAAGCAATAAAATCGGGTCTAGCTGGAAGTGCATAGAAATGGGCCTGACCACCACCTAATCGACCTCCCCCTCTAGGGTGACCCTTAGCAGACTAACCTCCACCCCTAGCTGGCTAGGCGGGTGGTAGTGAAGTAATAGGTGTTGAAGCCGATAATTGACCCCTAATGAGGGCACTGCCTCCACATATGACCCATCTCTCCACACCCATAACAACTCCCAGGTGTTGTAGAAGGGGACTGAAGGGAACCCCTCGCACCGAAATGACTAGATGATGCACCTGTCATAGAAGAGCCCTGAACTTATGGAACACGGGATGAACTCTGAGTTGGAAAGGCACTAAGCGATGACTGGCACTGATGAGAACTATGAGAACCATGACCCGATGACGCCCCATGGTAACCTGGGCGAGTTGGTTGAGCATGCCTGAATGGACGACATCAGTCGTGCTGAAACTGACCTCTCGAAGGAGCACCACTATAACTACCAGATCCTAAAGGCCTCTTGGCCTCCCTCTCCTCTCGCTACTAGCGACAAACAAACTCAATCTCACGAGCAATATCCACAACATCCTCGAAAGTAGCACCAGTCACCCTCTCTCTGGTCATGAGAATACGAAACTAATAAGTGAGGCCATCAACAAACCTCTTAATCCTCTCTCTATCTATTGGAACCAACTAAATAGCATGATGAACTAACTTAGAGAACCTCATCTCATATTGCATCACAATCATCTCTCCCTGACGCAACAATTCAAACTCCCTACATATCTCCTCTCTGCGAGACTGTAGCACAGAGTTCTCCAGAAAGAGAACGGAGAACTGTTGTCGGGTAAGGGGTGCTGCACCAACAGGCCTACACCTCTCAAAAGCCTCCCACCAAGTGAAGGAAGCTCAAGAAAACTGATAAGTAGTGAAAGTGACCCCGCTGGTATCCAGAATACCCGCTATACAAAGCATCCTCTGACACTTATCCAAGAAACCCTGGGTATCCTCGCCCTCTACACCACTGAAGGTCGGAGGCTGAAGCCTACTGAACCTCTCCAACCTACGTTGCTTATCCTCTGGCATAGCAGGAATTACATAGTCCTTAGCAGTTGCAACCGGCTGGGCTAGATGTGCCCCCGGTGTCTGAAGTACCTGCATGACCTGCTCAGGTGTGCGAGCGGCGGGAGTTTGATTGCCTCCCTCGGCCTAAGAAGTAGTTGCGGCTGATGTAACTGAGACCGCCTGACCTAGGCCAGTGCAAACTGATAGAATCTTAGCCAAGGCCTCATGAAGACCCGGAATCACAATAGGCAAAGCTGGTGCCTGAGCTGGTGCTACTGGAGCATCCATAACTGGGAGCTGATCCTAAACTGGGGCGACTGGAGGATCTGCAGGTGCTACCCTAGCTGTTATGCAGGCAACACCTCTACCCCTACTGTGACCACGGCCGCGTTCTCGACCTCTAGTGGTTGCAGCTGGTGTTACTGACGGTCGTCCATCCTGATCGGTAGCGCGTGTCCTCACCATCTGTGAGAGAATAGGATAACAAAAGTTTAGTACTCGGATCAACAAATTCGCACGACAAGAATTCCAAGAATATGAAGTTTTCCTAAAGGTTCTGCAACCTCTTGAGGATAAATATAGACGTCTCCGTACCGATCCCTGAGACTCTACTAAACCTGCTCATGACTCGTGAGACCTATGTAACCTAGGCTCTGATACCAACTTGTCATGACCCGGTTGTGATGGCACCTCTAGTGAAGACAAGCCCAGCTGACACTTTTCCATTTTAGTTTTAAGCAATTAAACAATAAGAATTAGGTATAAAACATAATAAATAATCTAAGAGTAAGTAGTTGATAGTACAGTTGCGGAAGATAAACCCAACACAGCCCAATACCGAGGTGTCACTAGTCATGAGCATCTACCAAAATGATACAAGTCTGAAATGTCTACTAACTATTACAGAATAACTGATAAGGAGATAGAAATGAGATAAAGGGGGAGAAACACGGGACTGCAGACTCCAAGCAGCTACCTCATAGACTCCGAAGTTTGCCAAAGGCTAGCAGGATCAACAACGCCTGAATCTGCACACGGGGTGTAGAGAATAAAGTGAGTACTCCAACTCAGTGAGTAATAATCATAAATAAATGACTGAGAGATATTAAAACACGTAAGGCACATTATAGGCTATAATGAAGCAGTAAAAGCCAGTAAAATAGTAAATCAGTAAAGATACGTAAAAGTCATTTTAGTTCAACTTAAACTTCATGAAAATCCTTTTCAACAATTAAGAAGGTAAATGACAGGTAAATAAGAAAGATAAACACATAAAGGTTCGCCCCTCGGGCTCAATATCAACAAATCCGCCCCTCAAGCATTATCTAGAACAATACCGGCCCCTTGGGCTATAACTCACATAATAATGGCTAGCCGCGCTCACTGGGTGTGTATAGACTCCTAGAGGGGCCCCTTACGGCCCAAGTGCAATATCAAGTCATCTCGTGGCATCATCACTAGGCTCTCGGCCTCATATCAACAAGCCACCTTGTGGCGTACATATCTCAGGCCCTCGACCTCATAATCATAATCAGTGTTTCCTCACAACATAGGCCCTTGGCCTTACTTAGTCAAAATCCTCACAAGCCACTTGGGCAATAGCAAAACATGATTCTCCGCTCAAAATATCATTTAAAAGTTCAGTTAAGTGTTAAAATAGAGTAAACATGGCTGAGTTATGAAAATAGTGGAATATAGCATGACTGAGTTCAAGTATAAGGTCAAAACAGTGAGGAAATATCAATAAAATCCCATAAGGGTTCAAATAGTTGGTACGAGGCCCAAATATGGCGTTCAGCCCAAAACATGATGTTCACAAATAGGTTTCAATCAAATACGCGGTAAAATAATCATTCGGGACGGACTAAGTCACAATCCCCAACAGTGCACGACCCCACGTCTGTCATCAAGCGTGTGCGTCACCTCAATATAGCACAACGATGTGCAATCCGGGGTTTCATACCCTCAGGACATCATTTACAATTATTACTCACCTCAATCCAGTCCAAACTCTAGCCTACGACGCCTTTTCCCCTCAAATCGGCCTCCACTCGCGTCGAATCTATCCAAAATCAGAATCATGGTGTCAGAATATGCTAAGGGAACGAAGCCCAAGCGAAAATATGCAATTTACAATATAAATCTCGAAATTACCAAAACCCGACCCCTGGGCCCACGTCTCGAATTCCGATAAAATTCATATCAATGGATTCCTTATCACTCCACGAGTTCATTCATACCAAAAACATCAAAATTCAACCACAAATGGCCCCTCAAATCCCAAATTCTAGGTCTCCAATTTCAAGCCCTAGTTCTTCAATTTTAGGCTGAGATTCCATGATTAATTAGGTAGATTTCACATTAGAATTGAGTTTCAAGTCCATGAATCTTACCCCAAAGTGATTCCTCTTGAATCCCTCTTCAATACTCTTCAAAAATCTCCAAAAACAGTCAAAAATGGTGGAAATAAACCCCAAAATTGCGGACAAGACGACTATTTAAACATTCTGCCCAGGCCTGATATCCTTCTTCGCGAATGCGGTCAAGGCCTCGTGTTTGCGAACCACAAAATGACTTTGACCAGAATTTTCTCTTTGGGATACAACCTTCCCATGGAGAATGTGATGCTTCATCATACTAACCCTTCGCGATCGTGTTACCTCTCTCGCGGACGCGATGAATGAAATCCCCTGAAGCTCAGCTGCCCATTTTCTTCTATGCGAACGCGACACCACCCCGCGAATGCGATGCACAAACATTCAGCCCTTCACGAATGCGGAGCCTTCCTCGCGAACGCGAAGGCTTAAATCCCAGCCTTCACCAACTGACCCTTCGCGAACGCAAGGGCCTACTCGCGAACGCGAAGGCCATTTCCTCTGCAATTCTGATCAACAATTTCTGCAATTCCAAACATCATGGAGTGGTTCGATTGACTACCTGAAGCCACCGAGACCTCAACCAAACATGCCAACATATCCCATAACATCATTCAAACTTGTTCCAACCTTCGGAACGCTCAAAACAACATCAAAACACCAAATTCGCATCAGATTTCAAGACTAAGAATTCCAAAATATTCTAAATTATGCATTTGTTCAAAAATCCAACCAAACCACGTACGAATGACCTGAAATTTGGCACACACATTTCAAATGACACAATGGAACTATTGCAACTCTCGGAATTCCATTCCAACCCTTATATCAATATCTCACCTATCAACCAGAAAATGCCAAAAGTCCAATTTCGCCAATTCAAGCCTAAATCTACTCCGGACCTCTAAAACATATTCCGATCACGCTCCTAATTCCCAAATCACCTCCCGAAGCTATATGAACCATCAAAACTCAAGTTCGAGCACTCTAACACATAGGTCAACATCTGGTTGACTTTTCCAACTTAAGCTTCCTCAAAAGAGACTAAGTGTCTCAAACCTAACCAAATCCTTTTTCGAACCCGAGCCAACCAACCCGATCGTATATAGAACCGATAGACAAAGCAATAAGAAGTAGAAATGGGGAAAATGGAGTGGTAACTCATGAGATGATTGGCCGGGTCGTCACATGAATATATCATGAACGAATATAATACGGTATTCAATTAAGCAAGACTATAAGGTATATTCTTATCCTAACTGTGAAATCTTTCCCCGAGCCACGGGTTCAGAAACAAGCTCTCTCTAATTCTACTCTAATCTAAATACGGCTTTCCCAAGCATAGCATAGATAGTAAGTAGAACTCAACTGCTGGCCAAGAAATTAAGTAATTATGCACAATATTAGAAAAAAAACAAAGATGATAACTCGAATTTACGGTAATATAATTAATAAACCTCAATATTCATGATAACTACAACACTAGAATGCGAATTTTAGCTTCGCATAGACATGGTAGCAAAACAACAAATCATGAGACGATTGGCCGGGTCGTCACATGAATATATCATGAACGAATATAATATGGTATTCAATTAAACAAGACTATTAGGTATATTCCTATCCAAACCGTGAAATCTTTTCCCAAGCCACAGGTTCAGAAACAAGCTCTCTCTAATTCTACTCTAATCTAAACATAATTTTTCCAAGCATAGCATAAATAGTAAATAGAACTCAACTGCTGGCCAAACAATTAAGTAATTATGCACAAAATTAGAAAAACAACCAAATTTGATAACTCGAATTAATGGTAATATAATTAATAAACTATAATATTCATGGCAACCACAACCCTAGAACATGAAGCTTAGCTCCACATAGACATGGTAGTAAAACAACAAATAATCAAGAAAAAGTAAAAGATTACTAAGTTTGATGGAAGAAAGATGGAATCTGATGAATTCCGGCGTCCACGGCGGCTCCGTGTTCTCCCTAGGTCTAAAGTCTCTGTAAAAATGGTGTTTAAAGACTATTTATAGATGTAGGGCAAAGGCCTAGTCGAAATAATCAAGTCCAAAACCAAAAAGAAGACAAAGTAGACTTGAAAGATAGGACTTCAGTTTATCATTTGATTGAGAATCCATTGTGGATAGGAAGAAAAATTAGCACAGTCCAGTAATATATGTGTTTGACACTTGAGTGGCTCAATCTTTGCATAATCAATCACAAGTCGTTATGAATGGCTGCCACCTTTTTAACTTCTCGAGGATAAGAATTATTTACTTTGAAATTTGAATCATTAAGAGGGTCAAGCTTATTTCCTACTTTACATATACTTTTTGGTTTAAACTGAATTCAACGTTAAGTCTTAGTTAGACTTTAGAAAATTTGTCTTACTTGTTTCAGTATGCATTGTCTAAAGAGGGACAAAGGGAATAGCTTTTGGAAAGGTCTAAAAACATGCTCTTCAACAAATTGAAGTACTTCACTTTCCTTTTTAACATGAGTGATGAGCGATCCTTAGTTTTTTTTTTTTGGTAATTATATTTTCCATTAATCACTAAAGCAATCATTACAAACCAGCAAAATCATTATCTCGACTTAATATAATCTTTACATTCTTCTATCACTATACCTACACTATATGCAGTACATAAAGTTTCTATAACTAACATTTCCTTTTGGTCTTTTGTAATTGCTGCTCTTTGCCTTTAGAATTGAAGTTGCTGCATCTTTGTTCTTACTGTCCCTTGTGTTGTAATATTTGCATATGCATGTCACTTCTCTAGCTATTTGCTCTTCATCCCTTGATTGTTCTTCAAAAATTCTATTGTTCCCCTCTTTCCAAATCCCATAAATGTATTCTGCATACATCATCTTCAATATTCTTGCTTTGTATGACTTTCCTTTGGATTGTATAATCAACCATGTAACCACCTATGACCAAGAATTCACTGGGTATCACATATTTTGTAGCCATCTTAGTAATCTCCACCATACTATTCTGGAGAAGCTGCATTCACCAAATAGATGCATATGTGATTCATCTGCAATATGACATAAACTGCATCATGGGTTACTTGGATTCCCCATTTAATTAATCTATCTCCCGTTAACTGTCTTCCATGACATTGGATCTACATTGTGAATATTACTTTAGGTCTAGCTTCATTATGAGACATCAAAAATCTCCACTCTACTTTGTTGTGACTTCCCAGTAGGCCAAGATAAATCTGTTTAACGACACTTTGTCTTTGCTTTACTTCTAGCATTTATTGCATTATCTTCCTAGCCTCCATAATCTTCTTCACCATCCAACTTGCCTGTTGGGGGATATTCATTTCCAGCATACTTTGTCCCTTGATGTAGTATGTATGAATCCATCTTATCCAAGATTTGTATTTTTTTTGAGCCAAGTCCCAGTGAATTTTGGTGATAGATGCCTTATTCCATATTGAAGATTCATCAGATTGTAGCCTCCTGCTAATTTAGGCAGACACATTTTATCCCAAGCTATCAATGATCTCTTTGTAATTGTATTAGTGCCAGACAATACGTACCTTCTACAATAGGCCTCTATTAATTTTATCACTTTTCCTGGCATAATGAACAGTTGAGCCCGAGAAGATTGAATGCCAATGATGTTTTATAATTCAATACCACACAAGTGGGGGGCTGATTTATGTGTTATCCAATTTTTGCTTAACTACATTATAGAAGGACCTGGTTCTTCTATGTATTCCAACTACTACTATTTACGGAATAAAATAAAGAACAC
Organism: Nicotiana sylvestris; assembly: GCF_000393655.2. Lineage (NCBI taxonomy): Eukaryota > Viridiplantae > Streptophyta > Magnoliopsida > Solanales > Solanaceae > Nicotiana > Nicotiana sylvestris. The sequence continues at coordinate 57,100,198 of NC_091064.1, forward strand.
AAAGATTTTTTACGTGAAAAACACCTGGCTCAAAAGGTGAAAAAACCATGACCTACTACTCAGTAGAATTTTCCCAAACTTGCACTAAAATCACCGAGCCAAAAATTGCATTTACAAAAACTCTTTTGTAAACGTAGGATTAACTCTAATCCTGTTGTGGCACACAGCCTCAACTATTGCAAAAACTTCAAGTTAACACTAACTTGAAAACTCTAAGTACTTAATACAATTGCTTCTATAAAAGCTGAAAGGTACAATGCAAAATCACCTGCTACAATTGAACTAGAATAAAAGATAGATACTTGGAATTGGTTCTTCTATCTCGTTCAAGTAGCTTCAGGATTGCACACTCGAATCACACATAAATTGCTTGCAAAATCGCTTTGCTCTTTTGCTCTCAATTTAAGTTTAACCTATGCTTATGTGCATTACCTGTAAAAGAGAACAACACTAATATTTAATGGGTTAGTAATTAGAGATTGACTGGGATTCAGATACTACTCTTCTATCATAGAAGAGTTCTAGTTGATATCATACTCTAACACTATCTTCTTCCTAAATTGTGTTCTCTTCATGTAAGGAGTCTTTCTCTCCTTATCCAATATGCAAACTTTTTGATTAGATCAGGAGATATTACTTCTGATAAGTTGGATTTATCTCTTTCACGTACATCTCACATATTTGGTTTGATCATGACTGTGCTTCACAAGATGAACTTGGACCATGTCTGAGTTCTTTTGTCAATCTTCAAAATTTCACCTGTACTTGGGCCAACAAGTTCTCCCTTTTGATGATGACAAACTCTGTGCTTTTTACTTACTTGGGTCCTATAAGAACTCAGCTTAACTATCAATACAATGTGTAGAAAATTTATTTATCATCAAGGATCATGTTAATTAGGTTATAAATATCACTTATTCAGAATATGTAAAGCACAATATCTCTTCCCCCTTTTGGCATCATCGAAAAGTTGCATACAAAGTGTGAGTCCCAGATTTTAATAAGTATTCATGGCCACTGGGGCAACTGCAAGTGCAATCATGGATTAATTATCAGTAATCAAGCAAACATATTTAAACTATCAAGGGAAGATTAACATTGAACAAGAGCAAAAATAGTAGATATCATTGATAGAAGATATGTTGCTACCACAATCCACAACCAGAAAGCTAAAACATTCAAAACATGAGCAAAAAGAAAGAAAAATCCCTAATCCGGGTCACTGAAGGTACTCGATAGGTTCAGGAGATAAAGGCTAGAATTCCTAAGGCTTGGGAGATTTAGAGGGTTGGTTTTGGGCTTGGAAAAGATTCAACATATTCTAAAGAACCCCATCATTCTTCTCATTTTCCTTAGTGAGCTCAATTCTGAGAGCATCCCTCTCAGATTCAACCTCAGCTAAGCGAGCCTTCAACCTAGCTATCTTTGCATCTTTTGCTCCACTTTCCTGCACCAGGGCTCTAACCTTGCTGTTTATAGGTGTCTTCTTGGATAAACCGGGTTCATTGGGAATGGCAATGATCTCATAATCACAGGCAATCAAATTGTTGGTTCCAAAGTGATCTTTGGTTGAGGCCATTTCCCACTTCTTTAGTGGCACCTTGCAACGATCAAGAACAGTAGTCAAAATGAACCCATAAGGAGTGGCATGGGACTTGGAGCCATTGATAACCCTGTCTAGCAGCTTGATAATGAATGTAGGCCAGTTGATCTACCTTGTTCTTTCAAGACACTATATCAGCACCAAGTCCATATAGTTAGCAATGTGCCTCCTTTCCTGTCGAGGCAGCAAATACTTGTTGACAAATTCAAACAAGACTTTGTGTTGTGACCTCATTTTACTCTTCTGAACAACCCTAGCCTCATTCACATCTGCAATATCATAGAACCTCCTGGTAATTTCAAGGGCAGTAGGAAGGGAGTCCAGACATGGCCACTTTTGCCTTATATAGTCATCAAACCCTTCAAAGGGTATGTCAAGGATCTCACCTGGCTTCTTTGCATCAAAGGTCACGTGAACTCCTTTCACCAGGCTGCTAACTCTGCCATCCTCAAACCTCTGAATTTGCCATGAACTCAATGATCTCATTCCTGGCTAGCCTTCCATCTATCTGAAGGACTATGTCATTCCAGCCCTGAGCAGCTAAGGCATCCACCAGTCTCATCATTCCTGGTTCCACCAGGTCTTTCAACAATCTTCCCTTCAAAAAATTTCTTTTACCAAACATGGCAAGCTTGTATTGTTTACCATCAGACTCATTTTCAGAAACTCTAACTTATTTACTTTTCACTGTAGACCTTGTCCTCTTGGCTAATGAAAGTTCAGCAGCCTCAGACATAGAGGAAGACTTCTTGGAAGAAGTCTTGGACTTTTTGGGCTTGGAGGTCTGAACCTCCACTATTGTCTCCTGATGAACCTGTTCCATCTCCTTAACATCAATAGCTTCTGAGGACTCTGCAACCTTACCCTTTCCTTTAGCCACCCTTTTCTTCTTACTATCAGCTAGAGCCTTTTGTAGATCACTCTCACTCTGTTTCACCCAGCTTCTTGTGGCTCTTCCCTTTGGCAAGGAAGTTTCAGTAGTGGTTGGAGATGAAGCCTTCCTTTTCTTGGAGGGTTTAGGAGCACTGGCCTTTTGGTGTGGGAGTTCTTCTTTTTTGGATCATAACTTGCCCTACCCTTTTCAACAGGTCTGCTAGGGTCTCTTCAGTTGATGAACCAGGCTCATCTCCTTGTGCTCTTAGATTAACTAACCCTTCAGCAGCTTCAACAGAACCACTTCCCCCTGACTTCTTGCCAGTCTCTTCAACATTTTCTTGTTTAACCCCACAAATAGAAAGTACAAACAAATCAGCAGTGGGTGAATGATCAACCACACTTTTCCCTTTTCCCCTCTCATCACCACATTCACCCTCTCTCTCTTTTTCTTTTTCAGATTTCTTTTTACCTCCACTCTATCTTAACTCAGGTAATTCCACATCCCTGATTGGCCCAACCAAAACAAACCTATTTTCTAAATTCTCAATCAAAGAAGAACTTACCTTAGAAGGGGATTCTTGAACCTTCTCAGAGTCAAAAGACCCAGGTCCATCCCCCTCACTAGCATATTTGTATCACTTAGAATCAGAGTTAGAATAAAAGTCTTGAGTCTGACTTGCCTTTAATTGATCATTCAATTTTCTTGAGAGAGCCCAAAAACTACTATTTTTCGAGAAAACATTTTTACCCTTCGCAGCCTTGGTTTAGGTGTCGTACTAGGTGGAGGAGAGGTAGATGAGTCAAAGGGAGTGAGCTGTGGAGGAGTTCTAGGGTTGTCTTGTGGGTTTGTTATTATCGCTGATTTCTTGAGAGCATTGGTGAGTTAGTACTTTGGAGAAGAAGCAAGGAATAAGACGTCTAAAAAGGGATGCCGAAAAAAGGCTTCAATTGTTTCTGGTGCAAAGTCAGTAGTATTAGGGCAAAATCGCCTTTCTCTTTTTCTCTCAATTTAAGTTTAACTTCTGCTTATGTGCATTACCTGTAAAAGTGAACAACACTGATATTTAATGGGTTAGTAATTAGAGATTGACTGGGATTCAGATACTACTCTTCTATTGTAGAAGGGTTCTAGTTGATCTCATACTCTAACACTATCTTCTTCCTAAGCTGTGTTCTTTTCATGTAAGGAGTCTTTCTCTCCTTATCCAATATGTAACCTTTTCGATCAGATCAGGAGATATTACTTCTGATAAGTTAGATTTATCTCCTTCACGTGCATCTCACATGTTTGGGTTGATCATGACTGTGCTTCACAAGATGGACCTGGTCCATGTCTGAGTTCTTTTGTCAGTCTTCAAAACTTCACCTGTACTTGGGCCAACAACCAAATATAACTGTCTGTACTAATTTCTCTCTACCAACATAAGACAGCTTTCGAGCAGTCCAAGAGGATATTTTTGCTACTATTTTCTAAATCAGTGGTTGCCATTGCAGTATAGTTATCTTCTATATATCCAAAGGAATCCCCAAGTATTTAAAAGGTATATCCCCTAATGAATATCCAACATTTTATAGAATCCTCACCTGTTCTGTTTGTGTCACTCCACCAAAATAAATGATACTCTTAGTGAGGTTAGCTTGTAATCCAGAGGCAGCTGACATTTGTTTGAAGCAGTCATGCAAAGCTTGAACTGAGCTACTATCACCTCTGGCAAACATAAGCAAATCATTCGCAAAGCTGAGGTGAGTTATGTTGAGCTTGCCATACCTTGGATGGAATTTGTATTCTTTGACTTGCTTCAATCCTCTAAGTAGTTTGATTAAGTATTCCATTGCAATTACAAAGAGAAATGGTGACATTGGGTCACCCTGTCTAAGTCCTTTGGCAGCTACAAAAGGCTTTGTCAATTCCCCATTAATCATGATCGAGTAGCTCACTGTTGACATACATGTTTTCATCCATTGTATGAACTTTGTAGGAAAGCATAAGTACTCCATAAGTTACTCCAAGTATACCCATTCCACTGGGTCATAGGCTTTCATCATGTCCACCTTCACCGTGCATCTAGGAGAAATATATTTTCTATTGTAAGCCTTAACTAATTCATGAGCTAATATGATGTTATCGACAATTTTTCTCCCAAGAATAAACCCTGCTTGAGCTTCAGAAATGGTGTATGGAGTTATCTTTTGTTATCTGCCAGCAATGACTTTCCTTGATCGTTACAGGGTTAGGAATCTTAGATAGTAAAGTAATAGTGGTGCAATTGATTGCTGAAAACATTACTCATGTATGAAAGAATTCTTTCACTACTGCATACACCTCTTCATTAATCACTAGCCAAGCTTTCTTAAGAAATTCTGCATTGTAACCATCTATACCAGGAGCTTTATCACTTCCTATATCTTTCATCCCCTCATATATCTCTTGATCAGTTACTTTTGTACTTAATTCTTGTTGTTGATGCTGTGTTAAAGTTGGGTCATTTCTCATCACCATTATATTGACTGCATGTAGCACATGTGCACTGGATTCCATCAGACTCTTATAGAAAGAAACTATCTCCTCCTTGATGGCTATTGGCTCTGTGATAGAACTACCTGATAATGCTGGTATTTTAGTGATCTGCATTTTTTTGTTGTCTATCCTTTATAACTGTAGAAAAAAATTTGTTGTTGGAATCTCCCAATTTGATCCAATTAGCTCGAGCCTTTTGCTGTAGTATGCCTTCCTCCACCAGTGACCATGTGTTCCAACTTATGTAACCACTCCTTCTCTTGTTCTTGTAGAAGATCAGAATAGTTTGTTTGTATCTTCTTTGTATATAAGAGACAACTTATCTAGCTTGACATTGGGTCACCCTGTCTAAGTCCTTTGGCAGCTACAAAAGGCTTTGTCAATTCCCCATTAATCATGAACGAGTAGCTCACTGTTGACATACATGTTTTCACCCATTGTATGAACTTTGTAGGAAAGCATAAGTACTCCATAAGTTACTCCAATTATATTCATTCCACTGGGTCATAAGCTTTCATCATGTCCACATTCACCATGCATCTAGGAGAAATATGTTTTCTATTGTAAGCCTTGAATAATTCATGAGCTAATATGATGTTATCAACAATTTTTCTCCCAAGAATAAACCCTGATTGAGCTTCAGTAATGGTGTATGGAGTTATCTTCTGTTATCTGCCAGCAATGACTTTCCTTGATCGTCACAGGGTTAGGAATCTTAGATAGTAAAGTAATAGTGGTGCAATTGATTGCTGAAAACATTACGCATGTATGAAAGAATTTTTTCACTACTGCATACACCTCTTCATTGATCACTGGCCAAGCTTTCTTAAGAAATTCTGCATTGTAACCATCTATACCAGGAGCTTTATCACTTCCTATATATTTCATCCCCTCATATATCTCTTGATCAGTTACTTTTGCACTTAATTCTTGTTGTTGATGCAATGTTAAAGTTGGGTCATTTCTCATCACCATTATATTGACTGCAGGTTGCACATGTGCACTGGATTCCATCAGACTCTTATAGAAAGAAATTATCTCCTCCTTGATGGCTGCTGGCTCTGTGATAGAACTACCTGATAATGCTGGTATTTTAGTGATCTGCTTTTTTTTGTTGTCTATCCTTTATAACTGTAGAAAAGAATTTGTTGTTGGAATCTCCCAATTTGATCCAATTAGCTCGAGCCTTTTGCTGTAGTATGTCTTCCTCCACCAGTGACCATGTGTTCCACCTTATGCAACCACTCATTCTTTTGTTCTTGTAGAAGATCAGAATAGTTTGTTTGCATCTACTTTGTATGTAAGAGACAACTTGTCTAGCTTGTTCTATCTTTTCAGTTACTCCTCTAAATTTAGTTGCATTTAAACGTCTAAATTTACTTTTCATATCTTTAAGTTGAGCCAAATATTCTTTATTTTCCCTGCTGCCTTGTTCTTGCTCCAACTTTCAGTAACTACCATCTTGAATGTTGGATGATTTTTCCATACACTGAAAAATCTGAAAGGGAATTTAGTTTGAGTCCTAGGTTGCCTTATATTGATATACATAGGATTGGGATCTGAGATATAAGGTTCCCCATATTCTATAACTAGATGGCCATAGTTCATCATCCATACATCATTTCCAAATACCCTATCTATTCGACTCCAAACTCTGTCTTCACCCTGTTGTTTGTTAGTCCAAGTAAAGTAATTCCCTCTCTATGGAAGCTCTTTAATGCAAATATCATGGAACAATTCAGCAAGTTCCCTTATGTCTGCAGTAGTCACAGGCACCTTAGATATTCTATCTTGGGAAGTGAGTAGTGCATTGAAATCTCCCCCAATTATCCAAGGTCCATTAGTTGCCTTTGCTATTCTTTTGATATGTTGCCATAGATTCTTCCTTTGATCAACTGTATTTTGTCCATATACCACAATGAGATAGCACTGTAGTCCATTTTGTTTCCCTATCACTTGGAAGTGAATGAACTGATCTTTCTTATCAAGTGGTTGCACTCTATACATTTGGTCATCCCATATAATCCACAGCCTTCCACTTACAGCATGTTCATAATTAGTATGTCTACTCCATCCTGGTGTTATTTTACTAATCACCCTCCCTTCTTTATCTTCTTTCACATTTGTTTTTACTAGACCAACTAGCTTGATATTCTTATCCTTTATGTACAACTTTATTTCTTCTTGTTTATACCTATTATTTAAACCCCTAATATTCCAAATTAACGAAGCCATTGTTGTATGACTATTCCACCCCCCTATCGGGTGGTATTGGGGTTCTTAATTCTCTCATACTCTCTTTGTAAGATTTGGAATCCATTCTTAGTTGGTATTGATGATGTCCCAATCACAAATTTTCTATTGCTTGTTAGCACAGGTCATTCCTCAATCTGTTCAGTTCTTTGACTATCAATTGATTTCCCTTTATCCTTTGTTACTGCAGGAGTCCTATTAATTTCAACAGTTGTTGGCATAATATTAGTTTCTTGTACCAGTGGTTTGATTGTTCCATCCTTTTGCTCTGCTGGCTCCTATTGTCCCTGCCCTTTAGTTTGCCATCTTGTGGTAACTATACCCTGGTTTCTCCATTCTTTAGCTGCTCTTCTTTATTTGTTCTTTTAGTCAATTCACAGTCATGCCCAATCTTCATACATTCTGTGGAATAGTGTGGCTTCCATTCATATGCCACTTGTTGTTGGAACATTCTCCCTGAAGGCTCTTGCAGTGTTAATTCTGTTGGAAGCATTTTAGTGACATTTGCTTCCACTAGAGTTCTAGCATAAGAGATACAAGTCTGCTTTGTTGTACATTCACCTGCAAATAATGGTTTTCCAATGGCACTTGCCTATTAACTTAAAGTCTTATTCCCCAGTAGATCATTGGTAGCTTAGGTAGAGTAATCCATAACAGTATCCTAGTCATAAATTCTGCCTTAAGATCAAAATCAGGAGTCCACTGTTTTAAAATCATTGGTCTACCATTGATTGTATATGGACCTCCATAGAGGATATCCATCAAGTCACCAAGCGTATGAAACTTAGCTATGTAATAACCTTCTTCATGTAAGAATAGATCTGGAGCTACCACTCGACTCCAGTTTTGAGTTATGCACCTCTCCATAAATTTATAAATTTATATCCTGGTGTATTCCCAATTACATAGATAATTAGAGCACACTGCCACTTTTTAGTTTGAGAATCAATTTCATCCTTATTTAGCTTCACCACAATATTTCCATCTACTATTTCTGGTAAAATATAAGATAGTACCATACCATTTTTTGAAGATCTATTACCAGCAATGTTGACCCATGTGCTCCCCAACACCGGTGCCTCTACATGTGTCTTTGGATCAACAGTCACCTCTGTTGTTACTGTTCCATCCGTTTTTAGCTCAGCTTCTGCTATTTCTCCTTTGTCCTTCATAATTCCCATTTCAGCACTTAGCGGCGTGCCTTCAGATGACGACGAGGTCATATTCATTTGTACTGCACTGAGATTTAGCCATTTTGTTGGTCCCGCAGTTTTTCTTGGAGAACCTAATTTCTGAGAACTAGGTTGAAATTTGTTACCAATTGGGGTGGTTATTACATGAGTAGTACCTTTAGCTAGTGTATCTGTAATTATCGTTGCATTTATCGCTTCTCCGACCGTTATGAGCGGTTCTTATTTAGGTCGTCCTTGTTTTCTTGCCATGGCTGCTTCTCAGACGGCGTACGTTAGCATAACGTGTGTTGAGAGCCTAGAGAGAGAAAATACACTCATGTACAACTTTTTTTTTGAGTGATCCTTAGCTTGTTCTGTCATAAATGTGAGATTTTACCTTTCTGAGTTCAAATTAATGCGGCAAAAAATCTGTATAATATAAATGCTCTCTTTGACTTATATGATATAATGCTATCTGGGGTCTTTCTTCTCAACAGGAAGACTCAATTGTCTCTCTCGGCACCAGTTGCCAACCATATTATGGAGTATTTCATTTCACATAAGAGGTTTCACCAATCCTGTGACGTGTTTTTGTTGTTCAAGATTATGAGCATATGTCAAACTAGGAATTGATATATCATTTTCTAATAATATGTTGGAATCATTATTTTAGCTAATTAAGATGCAGAATATTAACATTCGTATATAAATATACTCTACTCAGAAATAGGTCATCTCAGACTATCAAAGTTTTATTGCTCCTTATGCCTACTTTTTCGAGACATCATTTTCTTCTCAAAAGTGTCTGAAGATGGCTAATTGTTTCATAGTTTGATTAACCACTTAGTAGTACTGAAGATGCTCAATCCAGTAGACTTGAAGAAAATTATGACAGGGCCAGCCTAGCTATAGACACAATAGATAGAAAGGAAAAGAAACTTCACTTTCTAATATATAGTGTTAAGTTCAGGACCATAGTATATAATACAGTATGCCTTCTCAACCTTTCCTATACTTCTACTCAAAGTCTTGTTTTTAGGGTTGATATAGTCTGCAAGATTCTGTAACAATCCGACCGATTATTTTGCGGTGACTTAATACTTCAAGTAGCTTTGTATTATGTATTATGACCTGCGTGTGTGGCCAGGTTTGAATTTCGGATGATTCGAGATTGATTTGGAAGGTGTGATTTTTGTTTTGGAAGCTTAAGTAGTAAGAGTTGACCAAAGTTTGACTTTTGTGAAGACGACTCTGAATGGTTTTTTGATTATTTCAATAGGTTCATATGGTAATTTTAGACTTAGGTGTATGTTCGGATATTGGATTTTGAGTTCGGATTGTGATTCTGTGAGTTGGTATAGCTCCGTTTCATCATTTGAAACTTGCATGAAAAATTTGATGTCATTCCGGGTTGATTTGATTTTATTCGGCACGAGTTGTAGAAGTTGAAAGTTCATAAGTTCATTAAGTTTGATTTGAGGCGCGATTCATGGTTTTGACATTGTTTTATTTTATTTGAGACCTCCAGCATGTCCGCGCTATGCTATGGAACTTGTTGATATGTTTTGACGGGGTCCCGGGGACCCCGGGTGTGTTTCGGACAGGTTTTCGATCGTTTGGATCATGTTGAGTGAAGCTGTTCTGGGCAGGATCTGGTGTGGTCGCACCTGCGAAACTTTGGGCATAGGTGCGGAGCTATAGAAGTGGCAGAGTTGGCGTAGAAGCGCATTTTGGTCAGGCCATGTAAGTCCGCAGATGCGAAGAATGGGTCGCATCTGCGAAAGTGCAGGAGCGGAGTTGTGAGGCGCAGAAGCGAAGGAGTCTCGCAAAAACGAAAGGTTCGTCGTGGCTGCGATGTTGCAGAAGTGAAGATGTATTCCACAGGTGCGATGTCGGGCTTCAGTGGTTTTTGCATAAGTGAGTTTTGGGTTACAAAGTGACACCGCAGAAGCGGCTAATGTTTCGCATATGCGAAAAGGTCTAGGTAGAAGCATATATTCGAGGGTTTAACCATTTTTATCATATTTTGAGTTGTAGACTTCGGATTTGGGCAATATTTTGGGGTTCTTTACGTGTTTGATGGTGTAAGTGTTCTTTATCTGGAATTGATTATATTTCATGATTCCATAATTATTATGATCATTAAAGTAGTGAACTGAATGAGAGAAACTGGGAATTTTCATAAAATATTTCAAAAATGTAAAATGAAGAATTTGAAGGAAGATTTGATATCAAAAATTGATTATTTTGGTGTGGTTGGACTTGTACCGGAGTGGGTGTTTGTATTTTATGAATTTTATCGGGTTCCAAGGTGCAAGCCTAGGGTTGACTTTTTGGATTGACTTTTAGTTTTAATTAAAGATATAAGCTTTATTATCCGAAATCATTTCCTTCGAGTTTTATTTATGTTATGAAGTTTATTTTAGCTATATTTGAGCCGTTCAGAGGTTGTTTCACACGAGAAGGTCATTTTAGAGTATCGGTCTAGCTTCTTTGAGATAAGTATCTTGCCTAACTTTGTGGGGTAGAACTACCCCTTAGGATTTGAGTTGTTTGTGCTATTTGTGTCATGTGAAAGCCATGTATGCGAGGTGAAGAGTACGTACTCGGATTATATGTGGAAATCTATTGGTTTAGACCCTTAGGCATCCGTTATGTACTTATTTGGAATTATTAGCACATGTTATATCTTTTATTCGTCATGTCTACTATCACATGCTTTATTTGAAGTTGTCGTTACATGTCACATTCTTTACTTGTCAAATTTGCTCTTATATGCTTTATTTGGAGTTGTTACCACTTTTACCACTGCGTGATTTCTTTTATCGTTGAGTTTCTCTTCGTTGAGAATATTATTGTTACATGATATCCCTTGTTTCCAGTTTATTATGATGCCTTAGACGAAGTACTAGCTCGTGTCATCTATTTCATTGTTAGCTTAATTCGTACACTAGAATCCGGGGTTGCCATTTCATGGAGGCACTTTCACTATTGAGTTTATCCTTAACCAATTAATTGGAATTGAAGTTATTGAGAGTTATTAATCTATTTTAATGAAAGTTGTGTTTAAAGGAGGTGTAGTTCCTTGTTGAGTTACTTTTCCGTTCATTTCATTATTATTGATATTATATATACGTTGTGTTGAGTCGTAGGCTATTTGTTATGAAAATATTTATATCGTTGAATCCTTAGAAAGGTTGTGTACTACGAGTACTTGTGATATGAGTGATATGTTGTGTTGTTGTGATGATAGCACGTGTGAATTATTATTTGGTTTGATTGTTGTTATACAGAGTATAAGGGTGGAATTTAACCGTTGTTGTTATACAAGACATAAGGGTGGCATCTCATGTTTGTTGAATGTACGGAGTGATACCGACGGCTATTGTGCTATTATCTGGATGGAGTGATAAGGGTGGCTATTACACAAAGTGATACGGGTGTCTATTGTATGGAGTGATACGGGTGGCTATCGGAGAGATAAGGGTGTCAATGTCACGGATGATGTGTGATGATTTGGAAACATTGTGTTGGTGATTTTCGTGTGATGATATGATTTTTCTTGTGTTTGTGATATACCTTGTGCGACTTGTTTTGTTGTTTCGATGAGCTATTCGATGTCGTTAATATTACTTGTTGGCTTGGGTTGTAGTAATACACTCGCACAAGCATACACTGTAGTATGCCACTTATACTAGCTCATGAGTACGAAACTTGACATTTATCGATCATGCCCATGTGTTCTTGTATTATCTATTTTCATGTTGTTATTTTGATCCCCTGACCATGCGGGGCGAATTGTGATTATGAGCATGTGATTGGGCGGATTGTGATTGTGAGCCCGTGAACATGCCGGACAGACTGTGATAGTGAGCATATGACCACGACATGCGAATTATGATTGTGAGCCTATGACCATGCCGAGAGGATTGTGGTTGTGAGCATGTGATAATGTCGGGTGGATTGTGATATCGGCACGTGTGTTATCCGTGCGGTTGTGATTCGAGATATGGGTACGAGGTACTGTGAGTACATGATGACGAGTTGAGACTCGGGACTTGTGACCGTGAGATGAGGAATCACCGGGTGATTTCGTTGTGAATCATATGTTAGAACGACTTGACTAACTGATTGTTCTTTGTGTTCCTTTATTGGGTGCAATGATACTTCATGGTGTTCTTGTTGTTTTACTGTTTATATCACATGTTGATTTTGTTGCCATTTACTGATTTCTTCCTTTCATTATTAGCTTTATAACTTTATACTGCACAAGTTATCTTGTCTAGTGCGTGTCTTGACTTGTACCTCGTCACTACTCCACTGAGGTTAGTCTTGATACTTACTGGGTATTGTCCATGGTATACTAATATTACACTTCTGCACATTTTTGTGCAGATCCAGGTACTCGAAGTCTGTTGATTATTAGATAGCAGACTAGATATCGTTGCGGAGACTTCAAGATATACCCACCATCGTGTTCGTAGGCCTGGGACTCACCTTCGGAACTTATTTTTGTACGGTTTAATTCTATTTCGAAATAGTTGTACTTACAGATTTTCAATAATGAACTCAGTAGAGCTTGTGATTTGTACTACCGGTTTTGGGATGGTTGGCTTTTTATAAAAATTTCTGTTTCATATTTAATAGTTGTTGGATAATTTTGCCATTAATTCAGTAAATGTTAGGCTTACCTAGTCTTGAAAACTAGGTGCCATCACGATATCCTACAGAGGGAAACTAGGTGTGACAGATTCAATAATGGGACAATCTTGCAACAAGAAAGAAGGCTGAGAAAGATGCACTAGCTGATACTTTGGATTTTTTGTTTAAAATGTATCTTTCTTATTTCCTTTTTTGCATATTGTAAAGTAAGAGAACTTTCCATTTTAATATGGAGAACTGATCAAAATGATAAAATCTTTCCTTCTCGAATGGATATTTTAGATTAGCTATTCAAAAGGCATCATATATTCTTGTTTCTCTTTTTGGACATATTGTGAAGAAAGAGAACCTTCTACATAAATATGAGCAACGTTCATGTAATGATTTGACCGGTCGTTTTGAGCATTTGCATTCCGTTCTGCTCTTTGAAGTCTTGAGTAGCTTCATATGATTCATTTTTGACTTTTTTGAATCGTCGGTTTTGATTTTCACGTGATCCGGAGTTGATTTGGAAGAATGATTCTCAACTAGGAAGCTTGAAGTTGGAAGAGTTGACCAAGTTTGACTTTTTTGTATATGACCCCGGATCGGAGTTTTGATGGTTCCACTAGCTTCGGATGGCGATTTTGACTTAGGCGTATGCTAGATTTGCATTTAGATATTTCTTGAAGGTTTTGGCATTAATTCGCGAAAATTGGCAATTTGGAGTTTTGGAATGTTCATAAGTTTGACCGAAAGTTGACTTTGATGATATCGTGTTTGGATTTTGGTTTCGATAGTTGGAATAGCTTCGTTATGTCATTTGAAACTTGTGTGCGAAATTCGAGGTCATTCCAAGTTGATTTGATATGGTTTCGCACGAGATTTGCAGGTTGTAAGTTCAAAAGTTCATTAAGTTCGATTTGAGGTGTGATTCGTGGTTTTGATATTGTTATGAGGCCTCGAGTAAGTCCATGTTATGTTATGGGACATGTTGATATGTTCGGATGGGGTTCCTAGGGGCTCGAGTGAGTTTTGGGTTGATTTCAGACCCTTTTCCTCATATTTGGCATAACTGATTCTCTGCTGGTTCTGGTGTTTCAAGCATTCTTCGCGATTGCGAAGGAATAGATGCGATCACGTAGAGTATTGGGAGCTGCTAGTTGTTTCTTCATCACTTTCGTGGAAGGTTGAAGAGTTGGTACATCGCATTCGCATGTGAAGTTTCGCGATCGCAGAGAAGCTGGGAGCTGGGGACTTCCTTCTTCGCGTTCGCATGACTGCGGGCGCGTTCGCATAATGTTGGTGCTTGTATTCATTGCATTCGTGAGGGTAGTTCCGCGAACACAAAGTGTATTTTTTTGGTTGAACTCATTCTATGCATTGCAATCGTATGGGTATAACCGCAATCGCGTAGATACCACTGGACAGAGTACATAAGTACTCTATTTTGGACCTTTGAGTTATTTTATTACAATTTGATTTGGGGAGCTCGGATTTGGGCAATTTTGGAGGCGATCTTCACCACAAGGATTAGGGTAAGTGTTCTCTACTTGATTTTGATTATATTTCATGAATCTATCTTCGATTTTGGCATTTATATTATGATTTTCAAAGAGAAATTGGGGGGTTTTGTCTAAACTTTTCTAAAGTGAATTTTTGAGTTTTGAACATCGATTCGGAGTTGAATTTAAGTGAAATTAGTATGGTTGGACTCGAAGAATGGGTTATCGGATTTTGTGAGTTTTGTCAAGTTCCGAGGTGCGGGCCGGGGTTTGTCTTTTTGGTTGACTTTGAGTAAATATATAAAGATTCGATCTTTAGCGATTGGGTTTGCTTCCTATGGCATTATTTAATGATTTTGAGTTATTTTTGGCTAGTTTTGAGCCGCTCGGAGGATGATTTGAGCGGCATGACGTTTCTAGTGTATTGATTGGGATTGTTTGAGGTAAGTGCCTCGCCTAACTTTGTTGGGGGAATTTTTCCTACTAATTGCCATTGTTTGCTACATGGAGGGGGGTGATGAAAATATGAGGTGACAAGTGTATATGCAAATGCCAGGGTTAATCATGCTCGGGGGGTAAATTATACAATTAATTGTGCCTTGTAGAGTTATGTGACCTTCTTATTTCATGTCTTACTTGATTTCTAGATTACTAAGAATATGAAATTAAATGCTAGAAACCAATATTTAGCTTATTTTAACTTGATTAAAATATGACGGATTTTGTGAAACTATTGATGCGCTTAATTCGGTCATCACTATGCTAATCACTAATACATTGTTACAACCGTTATTCTTGAGATATTTGATTCTATACTTGAGTTGAAGATCATTTCTGAGACTTGTTGAAATACTTGAACAACAAGGTTCTTGAGGTTTGCTGAATTGTTATTGGCTTGAAAGTTTTGATTGATATTCATTTGAAATATTCGTTTAATCACTCTCCTCGATGTTATTCATGCTTCCTACCTTGCTTGTCATTGGTATACATATGCTTGGTGAGGAAGAGTGTAAAACACGAATGGTGATGTCGTGTTATTACATATACATTACCATGTGATGAAGAGTGTAAAGCACAAAGGTTGATGCTGTGCCATTGCATATAAATTATAATGTGAGGAAGAATGTAAAGTAGGAAGGGTGATGTCGTGCCATTTCATTTACACTATCATGTGAGGATGAGAGTAAAGGCATGAAGGGTGGTGCCGTGCCATTTCATTTATATTATCATGCGAGGATGAGAGTGAAAGCACGAAGGGTAATGTCGTGCCATTTTTTTTATATTATCATTTTTTTTATATTATCACGTGTTCATGGCACGAAGGGTGTTTCCGTGCAGGCGAGGATGAGGACGAGGGACATGCATAATGTTGTGATATCTTTTCCTTGTGTATACATTCATGCGTTTACCTTGAGCAGTTACTGTTGCACCTATGTTTTCTATGTGACTTGTCGATGTTGTTCTGTCTTTGTACTCTATCTCAATTGTTGTTGTGTTGTCCATGTCTTCTATCTGTTTAACTTGCAAATATCATGTTTTCATTCTTGTCGTTATATCTACATCCATATTGTTCCTCATTTGTTGCACTTTCATATAAGCCTTCTATCATGTTAGCTATTCATGCCTTCTATTCGTTAGCTCATGAAGATGATGCTTTCCCTCTTATTTGTTATATCTACATCTAGGCCTTCTAGCATGCTAGTTAATGAAATTTATGTTCTTCTTTCCTAATAGTCGTCATTACTTCTATGCCTTTTTCCTAGTCTGTTACCATTCTCCATATGTACTACCTTGTTCGTTATTGCTACCTGCGTATTTTCTACTTTGTCATTTCTCTTATTGGCATTCTTTCACCTGGTTGATATTGTTATACGCATATTTTTTGTGCTGAGGTGATAAATGCACGAAGGGTGTTGCCGTGCCATTCGATTTGATATCTTGAGTACATTTCTCACACTATGAAAGTTATGGATTTACTATTGTGGTTTGTTGGTTATCTCTCAAAGGAAAGGATTGGTCGTGATATTAAGGAATATTAAATCGTGAATTCTTCTAGTAATCATTTATTGCTTCGCATATTTGTTTCTTTTACTCTTTTGCATTATGTTGTAGTATTGTTCTATTGCTAGTCTGTTGCACATGTTATATTAGTGAGTATCTTTTAACTAAAAATCTTCATCACTACTTCACCGAGGTTATTCAAGATACTTACTAAGTACATAGGGTCGATTGTCATGACCCCAAATCCCCTCCATACAGTGTCGTGATTGTTCATACCCAATTTTTCCCTATAATATTTTCAAAACTATGCATTGGCATCAATTAGTAATTTTCACACAAATTCTGCATTTTTAAAAGATTTTAATTAATTTATCCCAGCATTTTATTTATAAAACAATCACTGATTGCGTTACAAATAGTTTTATAATAACTTTTGGATTAATTTTATCATTTGCATTTGTATTGAGTTTCAATTATTGCATAAATAGCCACAATTGTAATTTTAGGTTACAATTGCAATTATTTTGCAATTATAGCCTATGCATGCATTATTACATTATTTTACCGGAAAATATCCTTTTATATTTTTAGAATATTAAGTAGTCGTTTTAAAACATTTCTAGGCATGAAAATTATTTTTTATAATTTATTAACTATTTTTTAAAAAAATTATTTTTATCAATTAAATGAGTATTTAACAAATGACCATTTTTATTTCAGTCCTAGCCTAATTAAATGGCCCAATTTCAATCCCAATTCAATTAAAAGTAGCCCAAATCTGACCTACCCGACCCATTACCCCACTCAATCCTGACCGTTGATCATTCAGATCAACGGTACACATTTCCCTTACCTTAATTAAACCTAGACCTAACACCTCAAACCCCTCTTATTCACTCATCTCACCCATCGTTGCCCCCTCCCTCTTTTCTCAACTCTCTCAACTGAACCCTAGTTCTAAAATGTTGTCATCGGCATGTATCTCAATCCTGTGATGTTTCCATGTCTTCTCCGACTGGTCCTGGCCTTCTAGGCACCATGGCTCCTTAACTTCTTAGATCCTTGAGACGATCTCGAGGAACCCAAGCGGTTCTGGTTCGACACTTTGCTTACTAGCCTGTCTCAGGCCATTTTTCTCGACTATGAGTAAGAGTTTCCTCTTGTTTTGCTACGAATATATGGTCTCTTGGCTTATTCTCTCACCTCTATTACTTTCATGAAAACCCCTTGTCTGATATTATCGATCCTTCTCATATCTGCATAGATCTGAGATAAATCGAGAACTATTATATGTTTTCTTTGAAAATATATGATTTTACCTGATTATTCCAGTTTTTTCCTAAAACTAAGGTTCGTCCCAAGTTGTTTTCAAAGGTTTTCTGACTCCTAAAGTGTTTGATCAGTTATTTTTTGTCCTCATGACTTATTTGTGCAAAAATACTTAAACCATAGTTGATTCTCTGATTTTTTAACCTTTGCTCCGATTTTGGGTAATTTCTGTGTTACTAGTCCAATTACTTTGCTCTATTTCTTGGACCTAAACATTTTTCTTTGCCAAATCCATTATTCTGTGGTTTTTCCCTAATTAGTCTCTATGAGGGCTAGAACTGTATTTTCCGACTAATTTCTGTATTTCTGTGAAGTTTTACTTAGTCCATTTTCCATCCATGTAAGTTCATATTTCTTTCCAGAACTCAGTATTATTTTGAAAGTTTGGTTGATTGATTTACTCTGTTAGAGATTCGTGTGCTTAATTCTTGCTTGTTTCCTTATTTACGACCTTAATTGGTCATCCCTGCCTTATTTGATTGCCCACATAATTATGGATTTTTACTGATTCCTTTACATGGTATGATTGAGATTCTTTCCTTAATTGTTCCTTTACATGGTATGATTGAGATTCTTTCCTTAATTGGACCTTTGTTATTATGGTTTGATCAATTACCCCTAATTAAGAGGCCTATTCTGAACTCCTTTATGCGATTGGATTCTATGATTTCCTTAATTGATTGAATGCTGATTTCTTTTACCTTATTTGCTCTGCTCTTAAACGGCTATATATACACTCTTATTTTTACTTCTCAAGACACGAACTAAGTTCAGAATACACATACACATACTCAAACTCTCTCTTGTTTCTCTGCTACTTGTGCTAATTGTTGGTCTAGCCGACTGAAAGCCAAGGCTAGATAGTGGAACTATACTTGCTTTACATTCTGCACTTTGCTTCTTTAACTGGTTTGTCCCTAGTTCAATTCTGAAACTCAAACTCTATGTGTTCCATTCCTTCACTAGTTTAATTGGGTATGTGTTCAATTTGTCTTCCTGTTTACTGCTTTATTCAGTAAGTCTAAATTTTGTCCTCTCTTATTCAAGTGTGTAATCAGCATATCTAAGTCTCACTCGATTGTTTAATAATTGGCCAGCATGTTTATTAGTCTTTGTTTACTCCCTTCATATTGGTGTGATCATGTTAGCAACTTAGCCTCCTAATCAACTTAATTGGCCCTAATTGTATGGCTAATCCTGTCCAATGCATCCCTATTTTCAACATGATTTTTCTGCATTCCTGCTCTATGTTTTAACTGCCTATTATCATGGCTAACTTGTTAAGTCTCTGAATCAATAGACTCCTTAGTGTTCTGTGCATTTGTTGTCTATATGCCTCCCCCTTCATGTATCCCTGATATGAACTCTATATGTTCTCAACCCTCTTCACCCCTGTGTGTAAACTGTCTGTTAAATGGTTGTGATTTTAAGCATTCTAAGTCTGTGTGATTGTATCCTTTCTCTTCTCAGAACCGATCTCAAAACTGTTTTCACTCTTAGCATTTTTTCTAAAACTGTATCTATTCCTGAAAACCTTTTTCACTCATGAAAGTCTTATTTCAGCACTATTTTACTAAGTTCTTCCAAACTATGTCAAGCACTCTCACTTCTACTCTTAGATTATTTAAGTCCTGCCCCTCTGGTGTGTGTACTGATTAGGGATCCTTGAGATTCCTCTGAACTCTGGCACACCAGGGCTGGCACTTCCACACTGCACATAACCAGTTCTCTATTTTAAGAAAGGTCTTGGTGTGAGCACTGCGCGGGATCCCTGAGGTCCTTAGTGAATTTTGACACACCAGTACATACTATTGACTATGAGATGCTTGGCATCTAAGACTGTTCTGAAGGCCTGGCACTCCCAGTTTATTTTGGTCCTGATTCAGGCTCCCTATAACATAGTTTACATTTATGTAATTCATTCACTATTGGTCTGTTATAATAATTTCTTGTAAACAGATATTGGATAATTAGTAATAAGAGGAGGGTTCCTATATGATTTTTGTGGGGAAACTGGGTAGAAATCCTGCTTTAGGTTTATATTATGATGATTTGCAATAGAAATTATGCTTTAGGATTAAGATGTGCTTATCTGGAATAGGAATCATGCTTTAGGTCTATATTCTATGTTACTTGCATTAGAAACATGTCATAGGTCTGTGTTATTTTCATTACAAATCCTGCCTTAGGATACTCACATTTACTGCCTTTGCATATTAGAAAACATGTTATAGTTCATCACTTCATTTCTGATTCTACATAAGTTGTCATCACCTAAAAATCCTGTCATTAAGTTACTACTATAATCACGCTTAATAAAATGACCATCTCTCTCCGTGCATTAGAAATCTTGCTTTAGGACTGTATTTGCATCTGCTTTGAATCATGTCTATAAAGAGGTTTAAAAATATCACCAACACATAGACATCATGTTCTTGTATTAATGCGTATGAAATCAACTCTTGCAACAATCAACACCTAGACCAGCATGCCTATAGGATTTAATAAAACTCAAGCTATTCTAACAAATCTCCAGAATTACGATTGTGTGTTTATAGGGTATTATAGGCCCACGGCTAGGCAAGCCTTAGGTAATTAAATGGTCTTATAAAACTGTGAAATTATGCCATGTTTATGTGTGAAACTGCTCAGGTTACAGGTTTTAAAATCAGTAGACGAACTGATTAGGTTTATATCACCTCGCTTTAAAACAATGTTGCATATTCTATGTTTGTGATGCTCATTTAGATAACCTATTCTAGGACTTCTCTGAAATTACCTGAAATCTGTGTTTAAGAGGTGCTACTTATTTGTTTATGTGTGGAGATAAATATGAGCCCCCTTAACTGTTTCTCTATTTGATAGTCTTATATGTTCTTTGTTGTCGCTTAGATTTTAACCTTTAAACACCATAAGAATGTCTAGAACTGCCTAAAATTAGAGATCCTAAACACATCCATGACCACAAGGAAGGGACGGGTAAAGCACGCTTAGAGTTCGTTAATTAAAAATAACTTATATAACCGCTAAGGGGAGAGTAATGGATAGTAAAAGGATATGATGGCATGTGCGCTAATGCCACGTGTAACCCCTCTATTTGAGGAAGGCTTACCGGGTATTGTACAGATGTGATCATATAGGCTAACCAACTTAGGACTTCCCTTCCTTTATTTATATATGTGTGCTTAGACTGCCTAAACTTCCTTTATTTACATATGTGTGCTCAGACTACCTAAACTTCCTTTATTTGCAAATGTGTGCTTAGACTGCTTACCTGTTAAATAAATATTTCACATAACTGAGTACGGCGGGGACCTACCGTTGTGGACAGCGAGGGGTGCCTCACACCTTCCCCTCAAGGTTTTTTCGAGTCCTTACCCTAATCTATGGTAATGCAAACTAGTTATATGAGTTAATTACTCTAGGTACCCTAACGCACCTTAATCCGTTAGGCGGCGACTTTTCAAATACCCAATTCCCAAAAGGAAACGAGTTGTTCCCAATGAATGTCGAAACTCGAACTCCGCGAGGAAAAAGGGGGCGCGACAATGACGACACCTAATCTCTAAGACTAGGTAAGCCTAACAACATGCAAAAACACTAAATAAAGCTTAAAACTTCAGAACTTCAACAATTTCATAAATAGAAACTATAAGCTCGATATGTACAACTCCCCAAAACCTGGTGAGATATAAGTCACAACCTCCAAATACAATGTTTAACAATCCTATACACCACTGTCTATCAAAAGTGTAAAGAAATAAGGAAGAACATGGTATAAGGGGACTTTGAGGCCTGCGAATGCGGGCAGTTGTACCTTGAAGTCTCTAAAAGCAAGCTCAATGCGCTAATACTGGGACAGATACGATATACCTGGATCTGCACAAAAAGATGTGCAGAAGCGTAATATGAGTACACCACAATGCTACCCAGTAAATGTCAAGCCTAACCTCGGTAGAGTAGTGAAAAGGTCAGGTCA
The DNA here is from genome assembly GCF_000393655.2 of Nicotiana sylvestris. Taxonomy (NCBI): domain Eukaryota; kingdom Viridiplantae; phylum Streptophyta; class Magnoliopsida; order Solanales; family Solanaceae; genus Nicotiana; species Nicotiana sylvestris. The sequence continues at coordinate 57,122,075 of NC_091064.1, forward strand.
AGACCCTATTGGAGATAATAAGAAACAAGACAAAATATATAATGATATAATGAAAATGACAAAAGTAGTGAAATTGTAAAGAATTTAGGAAAGTTAACAACACGGAATCAAGGCAGTTAATACAACACGAAAGGAAAGTAAGTATTTTACATGTTAAGGAAACAACAACCAAACAATTATAGCAAATAGAGAAAGATCAATAGGGGCATTCCCGAGGTACCGCCTCGTACTCCCAAATCATAAAAGTAACTCACAGTCTATCCTTATATCACCGCGGGGGCCTTTATATTTAGTTTTGGAAATTATTTATTCGAAATAGCACCCCACGTTTTAGCCCACCTTATCACACCGCATGGTTTCTAGTAATTTTCCTACTAGCCACGCGTATCAAGTCCACCTTATCTCACCATATGCATTTCAATACCCAGACCTTATACCACCGCAGACCTATCAACAATAACAATAGCACGGCAGAAACCTCGTGCAAATAGTAATAACAACTCGACAGAAACCTCTTACAAATAACCAAACAATCACCTTAACAATAACACAAAAGCAAAAGCATAACAACTAAAATAAATGATATTTTACAACATACACCTTGCCTCAATAGAACCCACGCCCTTTACAACTCAATACCAAACTCAACAACAAGATATTTCAAGGATAGAAATTTCAAGTAAAGAATCCCACCGTTAAATCATGAATACAAAACTAAAAAAGCAAGTAATTCAACTAAACCTGTAGAACAAGTTGCAAATCGAGATAAGACAAGTAGACATGTGAAATTAGACTAAACATGATGACTATAACATGTTAAAGTAACTCAATTAAGGCATAAAAAGGAAACTACGTAGCTAAAACCGAAATTTCAATATTTATCCCGTGTGCACACTCACCTTGCATACACTGCCTTCACATATAATAATTTATTACAACAATACCAAATCCTAAGGGAAATTTCCCCCACACAAGATTAGACAAGTCACTTACCTCAAACCACGCTAAATCAATAAATTAGAAGGTCTTTCCCTCGATTTTTCAACTCTGAACGACTCAAATCTAGCTAAAATAATTACATACTATAAATATAACTATAGGAAACTAATTTAAATAATGAATTATGGTCTTAGCAAAGAATTGAAAAATCACCCAAAAAGTCAACCCAGGCCCGCATCTCGGAACTCAACCAAAATTATAAAAACTGAACACCCATTCGATATCGAGTCCAACCATACAGGAATTACACAAATCCGATATCAAAATCTCGCTCAAATCCCCAAAATTCGGCCTAAGAATTTTTCTCCATTTTCCCCAATTCTCAACCCAAATCCCTAATCAAATCATAAATCAATGATAGATTAGTGGAACTTAATTAAAATCCAGTTAAGAACTCTCACCCCAACAATCCCTCTGAAAATCCCTTGAAATTTCGCTTTAAACCGAGCTCTCTAAATTGTAATTGTGAAATATGAAATAAACCCTCAATTTTGGAACTTAAGTTTGCTGCCAAGTTAAATACTCATCGTGAATGCAGAATGCGCCTCGTATTTACGAAACACAACATTTATAACTGACAAAAATCCTCTTCATGAACGTGAAACACACTGAGCAAAACCTACGCGAACGCGACTCCTCTTATGCGAACGCAATGACAAGTTCTCTGACCTTCGCGATCGCTTGTCCACCTTCGCGAACACGAAGAACAAATTCACCTCCCTCCCCATAAGCCCTTCACAAATGTGATACCTCCCTTGCAAGCACAAAGAAGGAATCAAGAACTAAGAAAGAACCAGACTTCAGCAATTCCTCAATGACCTGAAATGCACCGATTGTGGTTTGAATTACACGTGAAGCCTCCGGGACCCCAACCAAACATACCAACATGTCCTAAAATATCATAAAAAAATTCTCAAAGTGTCAAATCACATCCAACAACATTAGAATCATGAATCACACATCGATCAACCTAAGAAACTTTTGAACTTCTGTATTCCAAGACTAATGTCGATTCATACCAAACCAACTCCTATTGGCCTTAAATTTTGTACACAAGTCATAATTGACATTATGAACCTTTTCAAACTTCCGAAATCAGTATACGATCCCAATATCAATAAAGTCAGCTCCCCATCAAACTTCCCAAAATTCTACCAATTTCCAACTTTTGCCAAAGCACACTAAAATGACCTACGGACCTCAAAATAAATATCCAGATGCTCCTAAGACCAAAATCACTATACAAAGCTATTAGAACTGTTAAAACTCCATTCCGGGGTCATCTTCACACAAGTCAAACTACGGTCAACTCCTACAACTTAACCTTACAACTTAGGGACTATGCATCCCATTTCACTCTGAAACTCTCCCGAACCCGAAACCAACCACTCCGACAAGTCTCATAATTACAATACAATATAGAGGAGGCAATAAATAGGAGATCAAGGCTAATACACTCAGAACGGCCGGCCTGGTGTGGCTATCATTTGTCCCTAGGTAGTTTTAGAGTCAAATTCTATTTATGTATATTTCAAAAAGAAATAGTATTTATTTCATATAAGTTTTTGCAATAATCCAGTCTTAGTAGCCTATGACTTGTACTACTAGTCCTTGGGTTATTGTATGGAATACAGATATAGCATTTGTTTATCACCTTAATTTTATTAGAATTGTGTTAACTGTTAATTAGCTGACCTAACGGGTTAGGTTAGGTGCCATCATGACTAGTGAATATTTGGCCGTGACAAGTTGGTATCAGAGCACTAGGTTCGTAAGTTCTACGAGTCATAAGCAAGTATCCAGTAGAGTCTTGTGGATCGGTATGATGACATCTATACCAATCTTTGAGAGGCTACAGGGCATCTAAGAAAATTTCCCTTCCTTCTTTCCTTATCGTGTGGCCTTGTTTCAACTTGTAACATACGATTTTGATTCTTATTTTTCATTCATATGCGATGTTGCACACTCGGTAGTCATTATGCGCCAACAATGATATCACAGATGGATTACTAAGGGCTATGGATGCTTGATTATTGTCCCGAGGTGTTGTCTAGTCCAGGGAGCAAATGTAGTGATAGATCATTCAGTCGTTCCTTTATGGTATAGGGCAGATTCTTGTATTTGTTTAGTAAGCACAGACTTAGGAAGATTGGCTGGTGGCCTAGTTGTTGTGATTATGGTGGGTTCATGGTAAGGTGTTGATTTGAGTACAACCAGTGGGTTATCTTCTACATGATGAGTTTGGATCATGTGTTTTGTATGAGGTTTCCATTTGGTGGAATGTATATATTATCATGTTAGAGCATTTGGGGAAGTTTGTTAGACCATTGCAAGGATGGGTAAGTGCTTGGCAAAGTCTTCGGAGTGTTTTATGACCAGTATTGCATGAGATTTTGAAGTATTCAGCTAAATACTCATGTGATATACAGGCAACTATGAAGATATAGTACTTTGGATTATCGATTATGTGTTCTATAGCTTCAAGCTAAGTGGGGGAGTATGCTATTGACGATCGGATTTCAAGATCATGTATTGTATTAGTTTTTGAGCTAAGGGGTTGCGCAATTACTTCTTTGAATAGTCATGTGCTGGTGAAGCACCGCATGCTCGATGCATATTGGTTTTGTATTGAAGATCAGAGTAAGGTGAGTGGCTATCGAGAATATTCTGATGAGTTTCGGATCATATGTGGCATTTAAGGACTCCTGAATTTTCGAATGAATATGGCTTGAGATTGGTAGCGAATGGTAATTGGATTTGCAGTACTCTTATGTCAAGAATGATTGTACATAGCAATATTAGAGAGATGCAAGAAACGACTTCATATTCGCATAAGGTTCCTTTAGAGCGAGCATATCAAATTGAGTTACTTTTAGACTGCCAGTCTGTGTGACTCGGTTGAGTTAGAGGCGATCAGTTTTGATGACTCGATTAGGTGTTAATGAGTTTTGAAGAATTCATCATGGTTATAGCCATGTCCGGAGTTGTTGTTTGCTACATGTATAAAAGCTATATTATGTGTGGTGGTGTTCTCCTAATTTAAGATAAATGAAAGGTTTGTGGTTGATGAGGTGTTCTGCTTGCTTATGGTTCAAAGTTGATTAGGAGATTTTCGTAGTGTCAAGAGATAGCATATTACAAGGTTGAGGTTTAGTTGTGGAGGGAAGGATATGAGTTCTTGATGACATGGACAATTTCAGATGTTTAAGAGGATGTGGGCATTATTTGATATCACCGGATGAGAGTTCGCATGTTGGCAAGTGCATTGTGATTTTACTTGTGGTAATTTCTGTAAGATGATGGCGTATGAGTGATATAACAGCCATTTAAGTAGCGGTGTTGAGATCGGATATGAAGATTCCGGTATTCGGGAGGTTCAGAGACTGCATGTTTTCGTTGGCAAACTATTCCTTAATTGCAAATGGTGAAGAAATGTTGAGGATTGGATGATTGATGGTATATGTTATGGAAAGGTTGCTATGGACTTTTGGAAGGTTATTTACCTATTTGGGAATTATCAGAATTTTGTTTGGGAATTTATTATGAGCCTAATGAGATCAGATTTTCTTGCTCTTGCATAGTTGTTACCATAGGTATATCATCAAGCGAAATGAATGTTATTCGCACCTTGGTCTATGTTATGTGTTTCTCTCTTATGCTATGACGGGTTGTGAGGGTTACATGATTTTTTGCACGCATATTGTAATTTTGTATGGGCCTTATGAAGTTATGGGTGAGATGGCCCTCGTGATGTTGACTTGCTTATTGCACTATAGTTGTGCTTGTCTTCCTTAGTATTGTTTGTGCCTAATCATCTTCCCACAAGTTATATTTGTGCTCTCTATCGTGCTTGATGTTGATGCACATATGATCAGCAAGCTCGAGAATTATGGCTCGATGGGTACCCCTATATGGATTGATATGATTGGATCGGGTTGCGCTCGCAATCGTACTATGAAGAGATGTAATTCCTTATTCTTATTTTGTGTGTTTTGCTTTTACTTGTTTGACAATAGTTCATAGGAAAATGTTAAAATTTCCCTGCTTGCTTAACTTGCTTTGTAGGTTTCTTATTAACTTTCTTACTATTATTTGTCATATCTGAAATATTACTTGTTTGGTGTACGGACCGTGTTGTGTTGGGCTCTATATGGATTTTGGTGTGACTTGTCGATTGGGCTGCTTGTATCGGCGGAGATGAGGTTTCTAGACATGAGATTTACACTGTCGTATTGGGATAAGAAATGCTTGGAAAAATGATACCATATTTCGGCTAAGGATTTGGGTAATAGCCCTAGTTGGACGAGTGAGCGTCTTGGATTATTGATCATATGAGTCATCATCGGCAATGTACGAAGGTTTTGAATGAGGTTTTATTTGATATGAGGTTTACTACCAGTACCAGATTTGCTTTTGGGCAGTTATGGTGGTTGGCAGTTATTGCTGTGAGTATCTTAGTTATGTGGTTTATCATGTGATTACATCTTGGGTTATGGTTACAGCTTGATACAACTTGTTCAAACTTATGCAATGTGTAAATACGAGACTCGGGTCTTGTAATGAATTCCAGGTGTTGGAAATTGGGTTTTAAGCTTTATAGACTAAGGTTGAAGTAAGGTTCTCCAATTATGTTGTGTTGGCAGGGTTATATGGAGCGGGGTGATGTGGGATCACCCCCGAGTATGTGCATGGTAAGGTTACACGGTGAATTGATGGCTTAGGAACGGCTCTTGGCACGTTCGAGGACAAAAGTATGTTTAAGTGGGGGAGGATGTAATGACCTGATCGGTCGTTTTGATCATTTGCATTATGTTCAACTGTTTGAAGTCTTGAGTAGCTTCATATGATTCATTTTCACTTATATGAATCGTCAGTTTTGGTTTTCAGGTGATCCGGAGGATTTGGACGAATGATTATCAACTAGGAAGCTTTAAGTTAGAAGAGTTGACCAAGTTTGACTTTTGTGCATATGACTCTGGATCAGTGTTTGGATGGTTCCGTTAGGTTCAGATGATGATTTTGGACTTGGGCATATGCCCGAATTTGCATTTGGATATTTTTTTATGGTTTTGGCGTTAATTGGTGAAAGATGGCAATTTAGAGTTTTGGAATGTTCATAAGTTTAATTGAAAGTTGACTTTGATGATATCACATTTGGATTTTGGTTTCGGGAGTTGGAATAGCTTTGTTATGTCATTTGTAACTTGTGTGCATGTCACGACCCAAACTGATGGGCCGCGATGGGCACCCAGTAACTTACTCAACCGAGCACCAACGTAACGTATCTTTCTTATTACATCATCATATACACGTGACATACGTGCCTAATAGGCCAACATAATCATTTATAAACTCAAAACATATGCCGACAAGGTCGTACAATCTTTCACGTACATGACATATGTCTACAAGCTTCTAAGAGTACATGGATGTCATAAAGGTTGGGACAGAGTCTCGCCATACCAAACAATACACGTCTAAATCATACTAACCAAACAAGCAACTCCGAAGCAAATGGAGTGCACCAACATCTTCCACTGAGCTGATAGCCTACTTGGAAGGCTCTCAACCTGTCTATCGGGACCTGTGGGCATGAAATGCAGCGTCCCCAGGCCAAAGGTACGTTGGTACGAAAAATGTATCGAGTATGTAAGGCACATAAATAAGTACATAACATACATGGAAGAAATACAGAGTAATTGACTCAACTTGTAAGTCTAGATAACTCTGTAAATCATAAATTACTTTTAGCATCATGCATAGGTGTATGCATGTCATGTCGTGCATAGGTACATGTTTCATAACATCATCAGCCTCTGAGGTCATCCCATCATATCATCTTGGCCACTGTGGGCAAATTCACCAATGTATACCAGCTGATCAGGTGGTAGTGCATATATAACGCCATAACCTTTCCCATATCCCATATACATATATATACATACATATATACGTGTATATAACGTCATTTGGTCACCGGTCAATGTAAATGAATGCAATGCATGAAAAGTACATTAATAAAATCTTTCGGAATGTCATAAGACCATTTTTGCTTTGAGTAATATCATAAAGTAAACTCTTTTCAACTTTCGTATTTTTCTGAGACCCATGAACAGATGATAATATATTATGACACATGGAAATTCAAGAACATAGATATCTCTAATACTTCTATGAATAGAGTCACTCATGAAATTTGTGCATTTGCATATTTCGTTCGTATCATATAGATCATGCCAAAAGAAAGAAGGGATAGCCTTAATATACCTGTTCCTTGAATTATTTGCACGAAATGAAACTTCTGCTTCTGTGAGACATGAACGAAATTCTTGCTTGAATACTATGAAACTTGAATAAAATTTGCTTCTATTGAAGCTTTAAAATGTTTCTGCCTCACGTCCTAGGTTCTACTCATCTTTCCAACCAAGTCATGTCTTTCTTTAAACAAATTGGTAACAATAGGCAAAATAGTTTTTCATATATTGACTTAACTGTTTCTTACGTTTTTGGTCTAGAACTTTTGGCCTTAATTAAAGTCCTTGGTTAGTGTCTTTCCTTTGTTAATATGGAAATGACACCTATTGTTAAGTTGTGCCATATAGCCTAGTGACATATGAGTCACAAATATTGAACTGGTGGGCTACCATGTTCATGCTTTGGATCCTTATCCAAAGTTTTCAGTTAATCCACCACTAGTTATTAATTAACTAGGCAATGTCTCATTACCCAATAATTAACCAATTACCCACATAATTGAGAATTATTTCCACTTACTTAAAATACTACTCAATTTTCACATATCTTATACACCTTACTATCCTGGCCATGTAGTACCTTGTATGGCACTAGTCCATAAATATGGGTATTTTAACTTGGGCCGTATTTTATCCCAAAATATCAAACTTTGACGAAATTTATTTTCTTTAATTTGCGTACCTTCTCACCTTCACGAATTTACTCATCACTTGTTTGAAATAGCATAAAATGCTTATAATCTTAAAATTAATCTCATTCCCGAACTTCCATTAATTTTTTTATGGCATACTTTTACGTACGAAATATGGGGTGTAACAGCATTCCCCCCTTTGGAACATTCGTCCTCAAATGTTGACTAATGCACTTACCATTTTCATTACTTATAGCTCTTGTGAATACCTTAATAACCTCATTACCATATAGGTAATTGTTCTGTAAATAAATCCAAAGGCTAGGGAATTTCCCCATTTAGGCCTCTTTCTCACGCCATGACTTGTGGTCGCAATCCTCCCAATCTCGTAACTGTTGCTACCTTCTTTCATGCAGCTTGTATGATTCTGATCTTGTAAGTGCGCCTATGCAACTCCTCTCTTCTTTTCCCTTTAACTCTTAGCCAATCTCTAGGCTTTAGTTTGTGAACATATACAGATCTTGACAAGATGTCTCTCTGGGCATTTATAGGTATACTGAAATTCTTTGCCCGATACTTCGTAGAACTTGCGAATATGGCCATATCTTATTTCGTAGATTTGGTCATCCATTCATATGGATTTACTGCATCTACATGGGTCATGCTATACCATAATTTGTTTTCCTCAATTTATCGTTATTGAGGTATGCTTACAAAATCCCATTTACTTTTGTTGCCTATCCTTTAGGTATAAATCTCAGTCCATTAATGCTCCTTTATTACCGTTTGTCTTAAGAAGGATGGTGTAATCTCATGTCATACCTTGTAACTTGTATCTGTCCATTGTTGATTTATCTCAATGTTGATCTACAATCTTCCACTTGAAGATTTGAAACTTCTTACATAATACATTGCCGCTAGGGCTTACGTTGCATTGAAAAATATTTGAAGTGATTTCCATAATTGTATTTCATAGTGTCTCAATGTAATTCACCTTATGGGGGGATATCCTAATCTCGTGCCGTCAGTAAAATCTTTTCTCCTTCTCTTCTCTTTTTGTTTTTAAAATCATTATTCAAACGAAGTTCCAATTGTCATTCTTTATCTACCACAATTACACCCTCATCTCTTTCAAATGATATTAGTCTCAGACTCTTTTGAGTTCATTGAGGCTATACTTAGCTTTCTATGACTTAGAGGGACCATTAGCTCGCTTGTTTTCATAGGTTTAATCCTAAGGACTAATCCATTCTCGTCACCTTCTCACTGCCCTTTCTTATCCGTATTCCTGTCTTCCTAAAACCTTGTCGCTTTACCATACTTTAGCTTGTGATCTATACATATCTATTTATACTACTTGTAATCTTCCTTCAACTTGCTTGAATTTCCTTTTGTCATTTTAGAACATCAAGAGAGACATCACATCGTCTCTAACTCTTCTTTACTTTCTTAACTAGACCTCTCGATACCTAGAAATCATTAATTAGAAGATATGCCACTAACGATGCCGCTATCATTCTTGGATATTGAATCCCCGTGCTTTTAGCCTTCTATCCGAAGTATGGACTATTCACAACTTTCTGCATTTAAGTCTCTCATACGTTGTTCACATTTACCTTACTTACTTAAAATCTCGCACATATCTTCTATCTCCTTCATAACCTCCCTTCCGCATGGGTATAATTCATGTCCATAACTTGAATCTCTATTATAATTGTTTACCGTAAAAATGGTAACAATAGTTAAATTTGTAACTGGGATTCTAAAAATACGTGATCTATTCCCGAGCTAATTGTTAGAGCAGTTGATGCTAATAATATGGAATCTAATGATGAAAAGTTAGCTAAAACGAGATAGTAATTGAACTGTAGGGCCTGCTGCCCGAGTATAGGTCTGATCGATGAAGGACCTCGGGGTTGACGTTGGGGTCGAGCTTGAGCTATCGGGGATAGTCAGGGATGGGATAACAGTTGACGATATAATTAAACAAGGATTTTTATGGCCAATACTAAGGCGTACGATGAAGAACGAGTAAGAACATGATGAATATCGAGGTAGCCTCGGGCTAGTGAGAACGAACAAGTTAGAAAGAAAGAGAGAGAGAGAGAGATATTATTGCACTTGTGGAGAAATGGAGCAACATTAGTCCGTTACAAGGTAGCGTGAGTCCCCATTACATAGGAGGGGAACTCGGCTATAAGTACATGGGCGTCAATTACAAACTATAGAGATGGGATGGCTCGACGTGACGCCTCAGTATAGGCTCTGGATAGACCGGCCCTATTAGATTTAGCCGTGTGCCATGGGAGCTTCCCCTTTTGTCCTGGCTTTGATCTCCATTTTTCCTAAGTCGGGCCTCAACGAGCCCCGAGGTCGGGAACTCGGTCGTGGCCTCCCACCCTTGGGGTCTCGAGGCGTTATTCCGAAGTGACTTGACAGCAAGAAATCAAGTCCTCTGATTTTACTGCGTATAGATAGTCTTCGCGTTTCCCATAACGAAGTGATGTGAAATGATTTTGACTCCTCGAGCTCCTTACGGCAACGCCATTCCGATGATGCGGCTCCTGGAGCGAGCTTTGTGGAAACTGGGGCACCCACGGGCTCATACATTTTCGACTTCATTCAATTCACTGCTGATTTCCGCTCTCCGAGGTGAAGGTACTGCCGTCAGTTCGTTTTTCCAAGGATGCATTAAGTACATCCGTCGTAAAATCTTTCGAAGCCTTGATGACCGTGTCGTAACCCCCTATAAATGGGGATGTTCTAGCGTTGTCTTTCTTATCCCAGTGCCTTTGTTCGCTTGCTTGCCTATTCCCTCTTACTATCTTCTTCTACCTTTGAACATTATGCTTGGGGTTCATGGCCTCAAGGCCATTAGGCGGAGCTTCCTTAGATTGTGTTGTGGCCTTCTGTCGGGGCTTCCCTTCGTCGAGCATAACCATGTTATCCTGCTACTGCCATGGTTGTTAACATGTTCACTGTGGCTTCTACTATTGGCTTGAGATAATGATGGACGGGGAGCTGGTTTCCCTCTCATGTAGACAGTCATTCGGATTATACACCGCTGCTCAAAAGGGGGCTTGGATTATACACTGCTGCTCACCTTCATACCCCGGCTCATGGTGCTCTGCTTTGAGTCGGGGGCTTGAACGGCTGGACGTTCCAAGAAGTGGATTCTAAGTAGTCGTGCAAGCGGGACCAGAGGTTGTTCGGTCCGCTGTCTCTCCGAGGCTCCCTGGGCTAGAGAGGGTCCTCGAGCTTTAGAGAGCTATGGCATTTATTCATCTCTCCCTACCACTCACTTTGACCCTTGGGGATATCAGTGTGGAATGTTAGGATAAAACTCACGAGGATATGCATTCGGAGGCACCTATTGCGAACCTCCGAAGGTGGACCGGTCTTCAGGCTTTGCATGTCCATCCCTTTATCTCTTCCTTCATGCGTAGAGATCCTCCGTAGTCTTTTTGTAATTGTATGTAAGGACCCCTCGAGGGCTGCTTGTACATAAATTTTTATGAATAAGAATACATTTTACTGACTTCTGGTTTGCTCTTTTTTGTATGCTCTCATGCCATTCGAGGCCCTTTGAATGCCTTCTTTTATTTGTTAACTATTGATATCTGACTTGGCGCAAGCATTCTTTTTGATCCTCTGCTGATCGACATGGCTCTCTTTTGAACCCATTGTCGTACTTCGGACCAATCCTGGATTGATCTAATAGGCCTGGGCTATCGAGGACCTCCGAGTTCTATGGAGATAATGCGTTGAATTCCGGGGCCTTCGGGAATGTTACCCTGAATGAAGGTTAGCTTCAGGTACCCGGGGTCCCTTTGATCCTGATGTAGATAGACCTTTTTAAATCACATAGGATAGACTTCTACTGAGGAGTTGCCTGTACTCAGGCACTACCTCGGACCTTCGTGTAGCTTTCGTTATCGGAGCTTCCTGTATTTATTCCTCTTTTTAGAAAGAGGGAACCACGAGACCAGGTACTTGCCTTGCATCGAGTGATGGCATTGAAAGCTTCCCGAAGTCTGATTTCTCCTTGGCGGGGATCCTCGGGGTAGAGCGTTGTCTCAAGATTGAAGATAATACGGACAATTTCTTGAACTTGGGCTTCTCGTCGAAGGATGCTTTCAAGATCGGGTATGACCTAGTTGATCCGCATCGAGGCTGTAGGTTTCTCAAGGCTCACTCCGGGTAGGCGAGTCATCCCTGCTTCTTGCGCATATGTGGGGCGGCTTCGGCTTCTTTGCACGACCTCACTATTTTTTAGATAGCCATTTTTCTGCTTTGGCACAGGGTAATTTATCTCTTCGGGCACAAAAGCTGTTTGTGCACGCCCTTGCTTTGACATGTTAGTTTTACCATAGTCATGGAAACCACTTCGGGGCCGGTCCGGCAGGGAACAAGGAGTGTTGCTCCTAGCACTCAGGATCCGAGGGAGTTCGCTCTGAAGACGACATCTTTGGTAAGAGAGGAACATTTGGAGATGGTGAGGAAATACTGTGGATGGAACGAGGGGGTAGCGCTGCAGGTGCTTCCCCTGGATGAAAGTATTACGGACTCTTTTCTTTAGCGTATATCTGTATCCTTTCGCGTTCGGTCCCCTTGACAAGGTTCTTCTTGACTTTTGCTTGAAGTATCGGGTTACTTTGGCATAGATACATCCGTCGTTTTGGCGGGTGGTGCTGATGATGAGGCTCTTTTTGGAAGAGGCTAGTCTTGAATTTATGCTTAACTACCTCGTCAGGCTATACCGGCACTTTCATCACCCGGGCCTGTTAAACCTGAGGTGTCGTTCATCCATGCCTTTTGTAGTTGACGATGAAGAGGATGGGGGTCAAGAGTGAGATGGTTAGTTTATCCGGGTCCGAACGGTCGACATTATCCCCGTGGGGATTTTTCCCTTTCTCGATGGGTGGAATTATGCACGTGAGTGGAGCGTCTGGTACTTTTTCAGATTTTTCCAATAGCAAAAATTAGTTGAGTAATAACGTTGTCTCCCTTGTTGCAACAACTTCATGGTAGCCAGGCAAAGTCCTCGACCTGCCCGGCTGGGTCCGGAGGCTGGTGACTCATTTGTCCTATGATGAGCGTCGATGGCGAGCTGTATTCCGTGCCAGATGGGGAGCGAAATACCAAGGTATGTATGCATGCTGTGTTTGCCTTGGCCTTCATATATTTGAGGTAACGTTTTCCCCCTTCATTCGTACTGGATTCACCTCTTGCAGATACTTGGCGGTTCCTTGGGATGAGGTAGTGCTCTTCCAAAGAAGGGAAGGAGTCGTCGGCCTCCGAACCGAAGGACAATGGCAATAAGAGGGATCAGCATCCGCGGTGTGATAGAGCTTTTAGTGCTGCTGATCAGGCCCGTGCTTCTGAGGAGAGAGCATCATCCGAGTCTGTTGCTCCCAAAGTACCTGATTTTTGGTCGGTGGTTCCTTTGAAAGAACATACTGTGCCTGAGGTTGGTTCTCGTGGGGCCGAAGAGGCAGGATTAACAGGAGTGTGTTCAGACTTCGAAAAAGTTCGTCGGCTTCACTTTGTGGTGAGTTTGGGCGCAGTTCCCCTGTATTTTGTGTCCTCCTCCCTTTATTGAATTTTCCTTGTGCAGGTCTGTGATAGGCTTATGTCTGAGCTGCTCCATCAAGGGGCCAGGCTCCAGGAATTTCTGGACGAGGGCGAGTCCCTTAGGCTCCTTAGCAAGGAGAAGGAGGTTAAGTTGCATCATTGGCGATATGAGGCGTATCGGAGCTTGAATTATGAGAGCTATTTGACGAAGCAGGAAACTTTCTGCGACTCGTGTTTTGCTCCCTTTAGACCTTTGAGGTTAACCCCTTCTTTGTTATATTAGCTGCAAAAAAGGACGGAGGCCTTGGAATACCTTGAGGGCGATGTTGACTGCACTAGAACTGCCTGTGGTGATCTGAGGGCTCAGGTGCAAGCTCAAGCTTTAGAGGAGGCAAGCACCTCGGCCAAGGTCCCTGCCTTCGAAGCCCAACTTCACTTGGCTCGTGATAATGCCGAAGTCCAAGCGGATATGATCGGGAAACTCGAGTCTGACCTCTCGAAGATCAAGGTTGAAATAATTGATGCTCGGGCTGAAGTGGCGCTAAGCCAAACCAAGGCTGATCAGGAGATGGCAATTCGTATGAAAGATGTTGCGGATGCTCAAGCCGAGTTGAGGTGAGCCCTTGACTGGGAGAAGAGGATCGAGGAATATGTTTGTTGCAGATCCCGAAGAGAAGTACTCGAGAAGATTGGTGCGAGGGGCTTCGTTCTCTCAGAGGAATTGACTCGAGCAAGGGCAGACGAGTGCGATGCGCGATCACTTCTGGATGACGAGGCGAAGAGTGAACCCGGCAATCTATAGCCTTTTGGGGCGAAGCGTAGATTTCGCCATTTTGTTGCTTTGTTTTTGATATACATAGAGCATGTCTGTAGATGGAGAGTGTGCCTTCTTTGCGTATGTAATATAAGAGGAAACTTGAAGCTTTATTTCTTCTGCATCTCTTTTGTGTTATTGCTTTTGACCAAGCAGGCTGGTTTCGGTGCTTGGCGGGATCCTCGTAGGTCCGAAGCTGATCGAACAGGCTCGGGGGCTCTTAAGTGCGATCCTTAACATGAGCAGGCGCTGGGACCTCCGTGCTTTGCCCGGCTATTTGGGCTTAGTCTTCGAGTCGGGCTTCGACTCGAGCGTTCTTGTCCGTAAATCATTTATGCACATGAGGGTAGGTAGTAATTGCTCCTATTTCTTGCCCTTAGGTATTTGCCGTTCAGACTATTTTGAGTCCAGTCTCCGAGTCGGGTTGCGATTCGAGCTTTGATTTACCCTTAAGTTCTCTTCCGCCTACATGGGCAGATGGCGATGGCCTTTTGTGCTGTTTTTTGGTCATCGAGACCTTTCCACACGTGGCTCGGAGGCTCACTCGGCAAGTTAACAGTGGCATTTATGCCGTGCCCTTAGGCATTTTGTAGTTTATCCATTTTGGGTCCACTCTCCGAGTCGCATTGCGATTCGAGCTTTAATTGACCCTTAAGTTCTCTTCTGCCTGCATGGGTGGATGGCGATGGCCTTTTGTGCCATTTTTTAGTCGTCAAGACTTTTCCATATGTAGCCTGGAGGCTTACATAGTTAACTATTTTGGATCCGGTCTCTGAACCGGGTTACGATTCGAGCTCACTTTAATCCTTAAGTTGTCAATTTTTAGCTAGCGACGGTGGCTCTTACGTTGTATGGTCGTTGAGACCTTTTAATATGTGGCTTTCTTAGCTGGCGACAATGGCTCTTACGCTTTTTTTGCCCATGGGCTTTTTGAATTCTTTGTTTTCTGCTCATTGTGGTCTTTTGAAAGATTTTTGCCTGACCTGTCGTCGGTTCTGAACAACCTCGATTTCAAGTCGTTATCGGCGATATTTGAGCACCTTGGAAGGTTCATAGCTTGTAGGCTGAGTAGGTCGAAGCCTTTGTGATTTGGAGCTGACATGGTCGAAGCTCGTTTTTGCCTGTTGAGGGAAGCCTATTTTAACCGGTTCTTTCCGAAGTATATTCGAAGTAGTGGCCTACAATTTTTGTTTAGCGACGGTCGGGCATCCTCGAGTCTCGTTAGTATGGATGTATCATCCATTTTGACCGTATTCATATGTGTTTGGCCGGAGCCATTTTTGATCCCGAGTGACTGTTCAGGCGTCTACACTGAGGGTATGCCCTTTCGGGATTCTTATAAATGCGACGTATAGCCTGAACTTCAGGATTTTCATGCCTGTTGAGATCTTACAGTTTGCCATGCCTATTGAGGTCTTACAGTTTGTCATGCCTATTGAGGTCTTACAGTTTGTCATGCTTATTGAGGTCTTATAGTTTTTGTAATATAGAATAGATCTGGTTACGCCGAGTCGGCCCTCTAGGGGTCTTATAGTTTTGGGTTTCCCAGCTTATGGCGATTGGCAACGAATGATAGTCTCCGAGTCATCGAATTTGTTTAAGCGTGAGGACCACTTTTTGTGAGCTCGAAGATTCCTTGTAGGGACTTTGTGAGCCCGGAGTTGCGACCCTGGGGTCGTGCGGGTGCGAAATTGCTGACACTAAGTCTCTGAGTATGTCGGGACACGTTTGGTGAAGAGGTCACTATCGGGGATATACTTAAGATTTCCTCACTCGGAGAATAAGGTGTTGAAAAGATATCCTTTTATTGCTTGGTGTAGACATACATCATTGTGAGCTCGGCCCGCACGAGCACAGCTTCTCGGACCATTCGATCTGGAACATAATTCCCGATTGGGGTTTAGTCTGCCATTTCCCGGTCGTCCCGAGGGGACGGTATCCTTAGAAGCAGATCATCGCTTAGTTGTTAGCCTATAGAAGAAGGCCTGCAACCTTATCGGATCCTCCTCTAGGGGTGCGCTACTCTGCTAATAATCTTGCTGACAAGGCCCTCTTTGGGGCGGAAGTCCCACTGAGGTTTAGGGGTTTCCGGGTGGAGTTAGAACCTCTGAATATCCTGGCCAGCTGTCTGCATACAATTTAGCGAAAAAATAACAAGGGAGTAAAGCAATCCTTCCTCACCGCGGGATGTATAGGAGACATTTTGAGATTTGGTATGTTCTTATTATTTTGGGGCGTGAGCCCTGGTTCAGCCCTCCGTCGTGTCTATCAGGCTTGGACAAAGATTTGGTTTGCTTACCCTTTGATCCTTCCGAGGGCGGGGGCATTTATGCCGGCGATGTGTCATATGGTGAGAAATTTACCCTTGTCGCGTATTGCTCTCTGTCGGCTTATTTTGGTTCTGCCCTTTGCAAGGGGCTCCACAGTTTTGGCGAAACGGAGTGGACGATGTCTCCAGGTGGTATGTCGGCGGTCGTCTGAATAAGACGTCCGTGCTTTGCGCCTCCTCCGATGGTGTAGAGCTCGACACTCTGGCCTGAGCTCATGCGGGACGTATTAATAGAATGGTCTTTGTGGTGATTCGTCATTAGGAATTTGCAAGGGTTTCGGGATGCGGGAGTGATTTGGTCCGTTAGCCCGGGCCGTTCTATTGACTCTGGTCCGACATCGTTGTTGTACATGATTGGACCACCTGAATTCATGAACACATGTCTTATTTGAAATAGATCAAATGAGGGAAAGGGTTACAAATGCGTCAGTGTGATGCCGAGGCGAAGTCTCAATGTCTTTTTCCCTGGATGTAAGGGTGTCCTCCGAAATACTTTCCTGGACCCATATTTTCTTGGCAGCGAACATTTTCACTTTCCATTTTATGAGTCCACGGAGGGTGTCGCTTCTCCTTCACTATCGTGGTAATACGTCATGGCTTGTTCACTCCATTCTTCCTGGTTGTCTTCTTTCCTTGGGGCTAGATCCGAAACGGGCTGCTCGATGGTACTCGGCGGTGATTTTCATTGAGTAACACAACTATTGTATTTCCGACATGGGGGTCATTTGTGACCCCGTGGCTGCGTGCATCGTGCGGTTCCTATGCCGGGTTGTGGTTCCTTTGAAAGGGCCTTGGTCGAATAGGCCTGAGTTGCTTAACGTCCCTGTTTCCGCTTATGGTGATCATGATGTTTCGCATAGTAATGTTGAAACCGTATTCTACTAGTTGCGTCTCGTCAGATCCAGTTCTACTGAAAGTTCCTCGAGGACGTTTCCCTCAAAATATTTCCCTACCGTTGTAACGTAGGTCGCATCTTGTGGCATTCCTCCCTTTCATGGTGCACGGATGGTATCTCCACCTGTTCGGCGTTAGTTTTCTTGGGGACCTGCTTGGGTATACCGGGACCGTAGAGGCTCCCGGACGGTTGTTAGTGGCCCTGATTCGTGGTCGGTGTTGGGTACGGTCATACGGCCAGGTCTGGGCTGGATATCTGACTAGGCATCTTTTGAAAAGATCTGGATTCATCGAGCGTGCCTTGTTTAAACTTCGGGTGAAGACCTGCATTGCCCAGTCATCCGAACCCGAGGACAATCTCACTCGTCCTATCGGGAGATGAGGTGCGACTCCCTGTGGTGTTTCATTCTCTCTTTGTTCGGCCTCCGATGTATTGGGTTCTTCCGTTACTGCTTCGATGTCATCGACGTGCGCTTCTGTGAAGGAATCTGCTGGTACGGTAAGCGAGTATGTGAGGTCGGGCGCTAGGTTGCGGTGCCACGTCATGGTTTCTTTTGAGAATGTTTCTCCAAACTTCTTCAACGAGGCGGGCTCGAACTTATCATCTTGAAGGTCGCTGCCCTTCCCTGCGCATTTGTAAGCAGTGGCGCGCTCGTCGGGATCCGAGTACCTATCATGCCTTGGGAGTTCCGGAATTCTGGATTTCTATGAAGCAAGTTCCGGGACCACTTCCCCTGGGGAGAACTGTTGCATGAGCCTCCACAAACCTGACTCGATCCTTTTAGAGAGATCCCTGAGCATCTTCGTTATGGAGGGATCTGTTATCGATTCGTTGTTGCTTGGTTTTTCGGGTACTCATTCGGCGTGAGGAGTTGTTTTCGGTGTTGCTATGCTGGGAGTCTCCGGATGGCTCTGTAGCTGAGCGATAGCCGACTGCTGTGCCTGCAATATTTCAAAAATATCGTGAAGGCTAACTTCCTGTGTTTCATGAGTCCGGGTTTGTCGGGTTTCTTGTTGGTCGATATGCTGAATGTTCCTGTCTGTGTGAGAAGTTTCGTCTACTTGTTGCGCGTCATATGAATCTGTGTCTGCTGGAATTGGCCCAGTTGCGTTGTGGGGTTCTGCGGTATCATGCCAGCCATCGGAACAGCCTCGCCGTTTCCACCGTGATTTTTGGGGTGGTCGCTCTCGAGTTTGCTTACCGAGTCAGACATTTTGATTTGAAATCAAGAGATCTTGGACAAGAAAAAGTGTGAAAGATAATTTGCATTTGTCTAATGAAACTAGCAAGAAAATAATCACTATTATTTTTAGCCCCACGGTGGGCGCCAAACTATTTACCGTGAAAATGGTAACAACAATTAAATTTGTAAATGAGCTAAAAATACGTGATCTATTCCCGAGCTAGTTGTTAGTGTAGTTGATGCTAAAAATATGGAATCTAATGATGAAAAGTTAGCTAAAACGAGATAGTAATTGAACCATAAGGCCTACTGCCCGGGTATAGGTCTGATCGATGAAGTACCTCAGGGTCGACGTCGGGGTCGAGCTCGAGCTATCGGGGATAGTCGGGGATAGGATAACAGTTGACAATATAATTAAATAAGGCTCTTTATGGACAATACTAAGGCGTACGATGAAGAACGAGTAAGAACACGATGAATATAGAGGTGACCTCGGGCTAGTGAGAACGAACAATTTAGAAAGAAAGAGAGAGAGAAAGAGAGATATTATTTCACTTGTGGAGAAATGGAGCAACAACAGTCCGTTACAAGGTAGCGTGATCCACTTTATATAGGAGGGGAACTCGACTGCAATTACATGGACGTTGACTACAAAGTATGGAGATGGGATGGCTTGACGTGACGCCATAGCATAGGCTATAGATAGGCCGGCCCTATTGGATTTAGCCGTGTGCCTTGGGAGCTTCCCCCTTTGTCCTGGCTTCGATCTCCGTTTTTTCCTAAGTCGGGCATTGACGAGCCCCGAGGTCAGGAACTCGGTCATGGACTCCCGCCCTCGGGGTCTCGAGGCATTCTTCCAAAATGACTTGACAGCAAGAAATCAAGTCCTCTGATTTTTCTGCGTACATCTTTCATTCCCACAATACTCACAAGGTACCTAAAACAACCCCAACTCCTATCTGAATACTTCTTAAGTATTACAATGAGGTTACTGCGAGGCTGAGTTCACTTTATTGAGTTTTACTATGTTTATCTTGCACGATCTGCTGACTAATCTGTAACCTCCTGTTTGGCTATAACTAGGCTCTTCCTTAATCAACTACCAACTACTCGTTGGCCCATTCTCTTATTAATTTTCCTCGTAATCGTTCTTGGGTTATTTCCTTTGTTTTAACTTACCGCTTGTACCGACTCCTTATCTATTACTAACATTTCAGGCATGAATCTTTACTTTCTCTCTTTGACATCATATTTGCATAATGTTCTGGAATCGTAACATATACGTAGGCTTCGGACAATTTCAATCTCATCCCTTTTCATTTTTACGCATTCTTCCTTTATCATTCTGTATTCCCCCCTTTTGCGGAGTACTAAAAAGTGGAACTACGATGACCTACCTATAGATATTTTAACTCTTCATCTTTGTCATCCTTTCACATCATCGATGACCCTTACTTGCCTTGCAGTAATCATTTCGTACCAAGGATAGAAATATTCCTTACTCACGAGGGTGAAACTTAGTATACTGGCACATACATTCCCTTAAGCTGAACTTTGCTCACATTGCTTACTATAGGGAAGCGTCTTCCTGAATGACCATTCTCTGAATTTCTCATGAATCTTCTTTTGTCTTCCATTCTATTATTGCCGGTAAAAAATCTGAAATTCTTATGATGGTGACTATCATCAGTCACTCAGTCCCTAATTCATGTTTAGTTTATCTTGTTCACCAATCTATACTGGTTCTATTACTCTATGGTCTAACTTTTCCTCTTGGTAATCGCGCTAGAGTTGCGAACTTATTTCTTGAAATGATGACATGATTGTATGGCCTATACTCTTTTGTTGCCATAAGGCATGTCACCTCTCGTCTCTTCCTTCACTTGACTATAGATTTTTTAATAGTGTCATCTTTTGATCTACCGTTGTCATCCATGTACCACATCTTATTCATAATGCTTCATTAACTATTTTCTTATTTCCCGCTAACATTTATGCCTATCACTTTATTTTAAAAACTTGAACAAGATATTCTTTTTCTTTAGCTCCCCTTTGCTTCATCCACTGGCTCTTCGGGTTGCCTAACATTCTCTCTCTACTAGGGGCGGGAGCCATATTAAGATAATATTTATCCCTTCTAGGCTTCCAATGTCTATCTTTATAGTACTCATATCTAGTTGTACTATTTTAGAGTGCACCATCTGGGTGTTTCACAAGAGGCTTACACCTTTCAGTATGCACATGATCCACTGAAGACCTCACAGTTACTTATCATCAGCATGATGCAAAGTCGATTTCCTCTGACTCAACTCTCCCATAGCCATGACTTTTACTAACCGTCTTTATGGATGTAGGTATCATATTATTACGAATAAAATAGAAGTTAGGAATTTGAATTCTTACAACTGAGCTCTACCACACAATCTAGAGTAAGAAGAAAGAGTGACCGTCTTAAATGTCTTGTGGCCTCCTACTTATAAGTGTGGTGCATGACACACCCATAAACAAGACTCTACTAGACACGACTTGTAGACTCCCTAGGACAGAACTACTCTGATACCACTTTTGTCACGACCCAAATCGATGGTCCGCGACGGGCACCAGGTACCTTACTCAACCGAGTACCAACGTAACGTATCTTTCTTATTACATCATCATATACACATGACATACAAGCCTAATAGGCCAACATAATTATTTATTAACTCAAAATATAGGCCAACAAGGCCGTACAATCTTTCACGTACACGTCATATATCTACAAGCTTCTAAGAGTACATGGATGTCATTAAGGTCGGGACAGAGTCTCGTCATACCAAACAATACACGTCTAAATCATACTAACCAAACAAGCAACTCCGAAGCAGATGGAGCACACCAACATCTTCCACTGAGCTGATATCTTACTTGGAGGGCTCTCAACCTATCTATTGGGACCTGCGGGCATGAAACACAGCATCCCCAGGCAAAAGGGACGTCAGTACGAAAAATGTACCGAGTATGTAAGGCACATAAATAAGTGCATAACAGACATGAAAGAAATATAGAGTAATTGACTCAACCTATAAGTCTGGATAACTCTATAAATCATAAATTACTTTTAGCATAATGTATATGCGTATAAATGTCATATCGTGCATAGGTACATGTTTCATAACATCATCAGCCTCTGAGGGCATCCCATCATATCATATAATGCCATAACATTTCTCATATACCAGCTGATCAGGTGGTGGTGCGTATATAATGCCATAACCTTTCCCATATCCCATATACATATATATACATACATATATATGAGTATATAATGCCATCTGGTCATGGGTCAATGTACATGAATGCAATGCATGAAAAGTACGTTAATAAAATCTTTCGGAATGTCATAAGACCATTTTTCCTTTGATTAATATCATAAAGTAAACTCTTTTAACTTTCGTATTTTTCTGAGACCCATGAACAGATGATAAAATATTATGACACATGAAAATTCAAGAACATACATATCTCTAATACTTCTATGAATAGAGTCATTCATGGAATTTGTGCATTTTCACGCTTCGTTCGTATCGTATGGATCATGCCAAAAGAAAGAAGGGATAGCCTTAACATACCTGTTCCTTGAATTATTTAGACATGAACGAAATTCTTTCTTGAATTCTATGAAACTTGAATCAAATTTGCTTCTGTTGAAGCTTTAAAATGCTTCTGCCTCACGTCCTAGGTTCTACTCATCTTTCCAACCAAGTCATGTATTTCTTTAAACAAATTGGTAACAATAGGCAAAATAGATTTTCATATACTGATTTAACCTTTTCTTACGTTTTTGGTTTAGAACTTTTGATCTTAATTAAAGTCCTTGGTTAGTGTCTTTCCTTTTTTAATAAGGAAATGTCACCTATTGTTAAGTTTTGCCACATAGCCTAGTGAAATATGAGTCACAAATATTGAACTGGTGGGCGGCCACGTTCATGCTTTGGATCATTATCCAAAGTTTTAAATTAATCCACCACTAGTTATTAATTAACTAGGTAATGTCTCATTACCCAATAATTAACCAATTACCTACATAATTGAGAATTATTTCCACTTAGTTAAAATACTACTCACTTTTCACATATCTTATACACCTTACTATCATAGTCATGTGGTACCTTATATGGTACTAGTCCATAAATACTGGGTATTTTAACTCGGGTCGTATTTTATCCCAAAATATCAAACTTCGACGAAATTCATTTTCTTTAATTTTCTTACCTTCTCACCTTTATGAATTTATTCATTACTTGTTTGAAATAGCATAAAATTGTGATGACCCAAAATGTCATCTTTAAATTAAATAATCATCTCAAAATTTTAAGACCTTGAAAAGCGGTATCAATAATTTCTCGACTTGTGTGCACAGTCCGTATAATTTTCCGGAAGGTTTTTATGTGAAAAATGGATTAAATTGTGAACTAGAGCTATAAAACTCAATTGAGTTGACTACGATCAATGTTTTGAGCAAACGAACCCGGATAAAAGTTTTGACCATTACGATAGTTCCGTATCGTGATTTGAGACTTGGTCATATGCCCGAAATCAAATTCGGAGATCCCTAGATCAAATTATTGCCATTTAACGGAATCTAGAAATCTAAGGCTAAAGATTTCTTAAGTTTGACCGGAGATTTGATTTTTGAGAAAAAGACCCCGGAATGGAATTTTGATGATTCCAATAGTTTTGTATGGTGATTTTGGATTTAGGCACATGTTTGGATTTGAATTTGGAAGTTTGTAGGATAACTCGGTGCATTTTGGCGAAAGTTGAAAAATAGAAGATTTTTGGAAAGTTTGACCGAGTGTTGACTTCTTGATATCGGGGTCGGAATCCAATTCTGAAAATTTTCATAGCTTCATTAAGTCATTTATGACTTGTATGCAAAATTTGAAGTCATTCGGACTTGATTTGATAGGTTTTTGCATCGAATATAGAAGTTGGACGATCTTAGATTCATTAGGCTTGAATTGGGGTATGATGCACGGTTTTAGCATTTTATGATGTGATTTAAGGTTTTGACTAAGTTCGTATGATATTTTCGGACTTGTTGGTGTATTTTGTTGAGGTCCTGAGGGCCTCGGGTGGATTTCGGAAGGTTAACGGATCAATTCGAACTTGTATTTATCTACTGAAATTTCCTGGGTAGTTTCTGCATTTTTCGCACGTGTGAAAAGTGACCGCACTTGCGTGAACAGTATTCGTATGATTATATTGCATGAATAAATCTTCATTTTTGGCTTTAGATTATTGATATTTGAAGAGAAATGGAGGAATTTTCTAAAATTCCATAAAAATGAATTTTCAAGATTTGAACATTGATTCAGAGTCGAATTTGAGTAAAATTAGTATGGTTGGACTTGTAATTGAATAGATTGTCGTATTTTGTGACTTTTGTCGTATTCCGATATGCGGGCCCCACAGGCGATTTTTGGGTTAAATTCAAATTTTGTTGAAAAATTAGTATTTTTCATATGGAATTAATTCCTAAAATATGTATTGAATGAATCGATTTAATTGTGACTAGATTCTGGACATTTGGAGGCCGATTTGAGCGGAAAAGGCATTATGGAGTAAGATTTTGCTCAGATTGAGGTAAATAACGGTTATAAATCTGGTCCTGAGGGTATGAAACCCCAGACATTGTGCCGTATGACTATTTTGGAGGTGACTCACATGCTATGTGATGGGCGTGTGGGCGTGCACCGTAGGGATTCTAACTTGGTCCATTCCGCGAGACTGTGGAATTAATTAGCCTACTGTTTAATACATGTTCCCTCTATTTTCATAGAAATAGATTGTACTTCATGTTAGAAATCATGTTTAGGCCTTATGTGGTCACTATTGAGACCTTCTAGGTCGTGTACTTACTAAATTAGCTGCTAACTGTTGTTTTGTACTAAGTCATAGCTTTTCTTGCTTATTATGCCTCTGTTTCTTGCTGTTCATTGTTGATACATGACATTACCTCTGTTTGGGTTGTTTATATGATTTTTGAGAGCCCGAGAGACTAGATAGATTGATGACTAAGTGAGGCTGAGGGCCTGATCTGTAAGGATATTTATGGGATCAGGCTGCACGCCGCAGCATGTTGTTACTGATTTATGAATGAGTGAGGCCGAGGGCCTGATCTGTAAGGATATTTATGGGATCGGGCTGCACACCGCTGTATGTTGTTACTGATTTATGATTGAGTGAGGCCAAGGGCCTGAGTGATTTATGCCACGAGGTGGCTTGTTATAGCGATTGGGATGAAGGAGCCCCTCCGGAGTCTGTACACACCCCCAGTGAGCGCAAGTACCTACTAAGTGCGAGTGCTGAGTGTGAGTACTGAGTGTGAGTGCCGAGTGCTGAGCGACTAGGAGGAATGAGTGAATGTGAGGATTGAGTTATTGTGAGGTTGGAGTGAATGGGAGGACAGAGTGACTGTTATTTTGAGAAAATACATTTACATCATTATTGTTGCATCACAGATGTCATATCACTATTTTGAAAATTATTGGAAGATATTATTTACTACTCAGTCAAATTTGATATCTAGTTTATTGAGTACATACTGATGTGACTTAAACTGTTAAATTGAAAAGCAGACTACTTTTATTTGAAAGTTATTGAGATAACTATATTTGCATAGCTCGTCAATACTTCTCAGTTCCTTGTTTATTTCTGTTACTTACTAAGTTGGTGTACTCACGTTACCCCATGTACCTCGTGTACAGATCTATACACTTCTAGTCACGGCGGTTGCTAATTGAGGAGTCAGACTCATGAGACTATTGAGGTAGCTGCATGGCGTTCACTAACCTTGACTCTCCTTTCCTTTCATGTTGTACTGTTCTATATTTCCAGATAGTGTTTTATCAGTCGGATGTTGTTATCATTTAGATGCTTATGCACTCAGTGACACCGGGTTTTGGGGATGGATTGTTTAGTACTTTTGGAGTTATATTCTATTCTAAAAGGTTTTATATAATAATAACTACTTCCCCCTTTATTTAAAAGTTCTACTGTGTTGAGATGTAGAGTTGAGGCTTGCCTTGTACCACGATAGGCGCCATCACGACGGGTGAGATTTTGGGTCGTGACAAGTTGGTATCAGAGCACTAGGTTATATAGGTCTCACGAGTCATGAGCAGGTTTAGTAGAGTCTTGTGGATCGGTACGGAAACGTCTGTACTTATCTTCGAGAGGCTACAGAACCCTTTAGGAAATTCCACATTCTTGAATTCTTATCGTGCGACATTGATTAAACTTGAATCATAATTCCTTGAATTCCTTCCACACATTCCTATGCGCACAAGAGCACTCGGCATCTGTTGTGCATCAACACCTTATGATATCTTGGATGAGGTGCAAGATGTGATTTCTGTGTTTGAGGTTAGGCCATTTTGGAGGACTTGAGGCTAGGTTTTGTCTGTGGCTTGAGTACTGAGATTTCGATTGTGTGAGCACATGCATTTGGGACTTATATGTCTGTTTGTGTCCTTACTGATGGGATTTGTGACTGGATGACTAGGGGTGAGTATGATTTGATTACGAGACGTGTTCAAATTTGAATGCGACGGGAAGAGTTTGCTGAGGATGTAGCAAGGATTATTGGGTGTTTACCTTCTGTCTTGAGTTGGCATATGGCCTTGAGCTATGGGTGTATTGAAGGACCTCTTGTGTAGTTTAGTTGTTGAGCGGAGTAAATCTTCATGTTATGTTATGAGTTCAGACTCAGAGGGAGGTTAAGTGATTGCGTAATAGTTATGATTATTGAAAAGTATAGAGACATACCAGTTTGAGGCTAAGCAAGTGAATTATCTCCCGCGGGATGTTCTGAAGTTTGTGTGATCCTTATGTTGTTGGTTGGCAGTCCTCTTTTACCAGTGAAATATATGTGTTGTAGTTTGAGTTTGGATCCCGTATGAAAGTTATATTGATTGTTACGAGGGTGAATGCGAGATTTGTAAATGGTTTGAGTAATTAGATGGGTTGTGTTGCATGAGCTTATGAAGGATTTAGCTTAATTTCATCTAGTTGGGGCAGCTCAACCAGTTATTGCAGCACTGGCCGATGAGAGGCCTATCTTGTTTTTTGAGGCTTTGCTGAGATTGGACAAGTTTACCAAGCTATTTCCAGTCAATTTCAGTGGTACGCCTTCTGAGGACTCACATTATATTCTCAACTGCTGCTATGAAGTATCGTAGAACATGGGAATAGTTGAAAGCAATGGGGGTTGATTTTACTGTGTTTCAGATGACGGGTTCCTCCATGAGGTGGTGTAAAAATTACGGATTTACTAGACCCGTTATGGTTCTATCTGAAGATGTGGACGCATTGAGAAGATCACCCAGTGAATCATGTAGGGGTGCAACGGACCTTGGCACCTGGTTGATTTATATGAGTTACAAAGGTCAACATTGTGGATTATCGGATGTAGTGACCCATGACTTCGCGCCAAATGGGAATGTCTACTATCAATGAAAGGATCGAATGGTCATATGTTATATCAGTCTTGATCTAAAATGTATATATATATATATATATATATATATATATATATATATATATGGTACTGAAAGGCTCCCCAATAATTTACACATATTTAAGGCCTGAGACATGCAGGGGATAAGGTTAGGACTTGCGGCATGTCTGCCACCTTAATATTCCAATACATCAGTTTCAAAGGAGTTAGGAAAAAAACAACTTTACATTTACAAAAGGTTTGCTCTGTGTGGAAGTCAAGGTTGACGATTTTAGGGTGCTTCAGAGAAAGTACAGTGGTTGACGATCTTCTGGACTATATAGTTCGTGCCAAGATTTATCTTAATGGAGCTATACTTTTGTGATTATTGTGCATAATTAGGGGAAAGAGTTACTCCAAAGAAGAATCGAAGAGTATATGAATAAATAGGCTAGCTCAACAGTGTTGAGTCAACATAGCAAAAGAAGAAATTAGCCGTCGATGTTTGTGGCAAGCCTATGAAGAGGGTAGACTAGCCAATGCAACACCACCTACTCGGCTTAGTTCTCAGAAATATTTTTGAAGGTTTGTCTCCCGGATTCTCTAAAATATGTGGTATATGTGGTCCGAACGGTTGTATCAGGTCACCATGACAGTGTCAGAATATGTCATCAGGTTCAATAAGTTAGTCGTCATACTCCTACTTTGGTTCCTAAGCTAGAGAGCGAGTCCACAGACTCATTAAAGGACTCAATTATGATATTGAAATTTTGTACAACTCGGGAAGCTACAGGTTGATGCTTCATCTCGGCTATTGGTAGAAATTGCCAAAATATAAGAATGTGTTTTGGATGAGGAAAAGAGGAAGCTAAGGAGACCAATAGGTCTCGAGGTTTTAAAGGATTTAGCAGATTCTACTCTACAACTACAAATCATTATGATAGGGGCTCGGGTAGCCGGCCAGCCTGGTCAATATATCTGATTACTCAGGGTGCTCCAGTAAGTTCTTTTAATGTACTACCGACACGAGCTTCATATAATGGTTATTCCAGTTATCTAGCATAGACTCAATATGAGCACCTGAACCTTCAAAGGGACTGTTATGAATGTGGTAATACTAGGCACATCATGGGAAAATTGTCCTAGACTTGGGAGAAACATATTTTATAAAAGCACTCAGGCTACGTGCCCCATTGCAGTTACTATACCATTTAAATGACCAACCAGAGGTAGGGGTCAGGATGTTAGAGGTGGAGGTGAGACTCCTAGAGGTGGAGACCTAACCCGTTGATATATTTTCTATGGTATGGCTGAAGTCGCAACACCAGATGGTGTCATTACACGTACGGTCTTGAATTATTATAAAGAAACTATTTTTTTAACTTGATTCGGTTCTAAGTATCGAGGCAACTCCTCCTATTGTACTCCACTTATGAGTGAGCTTCGTAATTCTGAAATCTACTTATGTGAATGCTCATGTTGGTAGATTCGATGGAGATGGCTATGTCTATCATTATATGTTGTGATTTTGTTAAACGGAAAATATTTGAAAGAAGAAAATGAAATATTTCGATTGGCACGCTGTGCATAATACTTGTGATTAAACTGGGCTACAAGCTGTTGTAGATGTTATATAAGTACGAGGTCCTTACGATGAAAATCAAATTATATGTTTAAATGCTCCCTTTGTGAAATTAAAATTTGTACTATAGTACTTATAAGGAGTCATACCTATTAGACTCATTTGAAAATTCTTGTATGAATATCTTTGTGCATAATTTGCCAGATTTGTATTGTAATTATTGAGTTTTAGACAACGAGGTGAGTGCCCGGGGGATGTAAATTTTTACTCGTTAATTCGGGTAAGTAATTATGAGATCTTCATGCCTTGTTGTCAGTAAACTAAAGGTTTGAAACGAGATTTTGTTAACATGAGGTTAATTGGTGATGTTGTAATATTTTATGAACAACTATTAAGACCAGAGATGTGGTTATGGTCATACATATGATGTGTTTCATATCAAGATTTCATTGTGATAATGCCATGCTTGTATTGCGAAGATTAGTGTTATTAATATATACTTTGTGGTGCTTTGTTGGGTTGTGGACAAGTTGTTAGGAGTTCTTTTGGTGTTACTCTGGCAGGTGGATAGGCCCAATTACCGGGGAGACTGCCGAAATTTCTGAAAAATTTGGGAG
Organism: Nicotiana sylvestris; assembly: GCF_000393655.2. NCBI lineage: Eukaryota > Viridiplantae > Streptophyta > Magnoliopsida > Solanales > Solanaceae > Nicotiana > Nicotiana sylvestris. The sequence goes on from NC_091064.1 coordinate 57,151,436, forward strand.
TTAGAAAAATTTGGGATATTGAGATGTGCAAAGAAAGAGATAAGTTACATTATGTGTTTAAGGACATGCTCTACTTCTCATTTAAGGACGAATGACCCTAAGTGGGGGAGAATGTAATACCCCGTATTTGATGGGTGTGTAGGCACGAGTTGCCATAGCAGTCGAGACTAATATCGTGTGTTGACGTGAAAATCGAACCTTTATGGAAATGATTGGAGTGTAAGAAATTTGGTCTTAAAGTTTACAAATATGGATAAAGGAAATAGTCTCAATTGAAATGGTGTTGTCGGGCTTATGTCGAATGTGGTAATGTGGGATCAATCATGAATATTTGTGTAAAAGTAAAATCATCAATTTGGTAACCTGAGAATAATTCTTAGTACGTTCCAGGACGAACGTTTATTAGAGGTGGAGAATGTGATGACCCAATATGTCATCTTTAAATTAAATAATCATCTCGAAATTTTAAGACCTTGAAAAGCAGTATCAATAATTCCTCGACTTACGTGCGCAGTCCGTATAATTTTTCGGAAGGTTTTAATGTGAAAAATGGATTAAATTGTGAACTAGAGCTTTAAAACTCAACTGAGTTGACTTCGGTCAACATTTTGAGCAAACAAACCCGGATAAAAGTTTTGACCATTCTGGTAGTTCCGTAGCGTGATTTGGGACTTGGTCATATGCCCGAAATCGAATTCAGAGATCTCTAGATCAAATTATCGCCATTTAACGGAATCTAGAAATCTAAGGCTAAAGATTTCTTAAGTTTGACCGGATATTTGACTTATGAGAAAAAGACCCTGGAATGGAATTTTGATGATTCCAATAGTTTCGTATGGTGATTTTGGACTTAGGCACATGTTAGGACTTAGATTTGGAAGTCTGTAGGATAATTCGGCATTTTGGCGAAAGTTGGAAAATAGAAGATTTTTGGAAAGTTTGATTGAGAGTTGACTTTTTGATATTGGGGTCGGAATCTAGTTCTGAAAATTTTCATAGCTTTGTTATGTCATTTATGACTTGTACGCAAAATTTGAAGTTATTCGGACTTGATTTGATAGGTTTTTGCATTGAATAAAGAAGTTGGACGTTCTTGGATTCATTAGGCTTGAATTGGGGTGTGATGCACGGTTTTAGCATTTTATGATGTTATTTGAGGTTTCGACTAAGTTCGTATGATGTTCTAGGACTTGTTGGTGTATTTTGTTGAGGTCCCGAAGGCCTCGGGTGGAATTCGGAAGGTTAACGGATCAATTCGGACTTGTATTTATCTGCTGAAATTTTCTGGGCGGTTTCTGCATTTTTCGCACGTGTGAACAGTGACCGCACCTGCATGAACAGTATCCGTATACAGTAGTTGTGTACAATATCCGTGAACAGTAACACGCGTGAACAGTAGCGTGTATAGTATCCATGAACAGTAACACGTATGAACAGTAACCCAAAAATTCTGGACAGTATAAAGGATGAGCAGTCCGGTTTTCCTCATATTTTTAAACTTCCAAGCTCGGATTTTGGGCAATTTTGAGCGAGAAGTTACGAAAATACTTGGAGTAAGTGTTCTTGACTCTCTTGTGATTATATTCCATGAATAAATCTTTATTTTTGGCTTTAGATTATTGAAATTTTGAAGAGAAATGGAGAAATTTCTAAAATTCCATAAAAATAAATTTTCAAGATTTGAACATCGATTCGGAGTCGAATTTGAGTAAAATTAGTATGGTTGGACTCGTAATTGAATGAGTTATCGTATTTTGTGACTTTTGTCATATTCTGAGATGCGGGCCCCATGGGCGATTTTTGGGTTAATTTCGGATTCTATTAATTCCTAAATGATGTATTGAATGAATCGATTTAAATGACTAGATTCGGGACATTTGGGGGTCGATTTGAGCGGAAAAGGCATTGCGGAGTAAGATTTTGCTCGGATTGAGGTAAGTAACGGTTATAAATCTGGTCCTGAGGGTATGAAACCCCTGACATTGTGTCGTATGACTATTTTGGAAGTGACGCACATGCTACGTGACAGGCATGTGGGCGTGCACCGTAGGGATTGTGACTTGGTCCGTCCCGCGAGACTGTGGAATTAATTGGCCTACTGTTTAATACATGTTCCCTCTGTTTTCATAGAAATTGACTGTACTTCATGTTAGAAATGATATTTAGGCCTTATGTGATCACTGTTGAGACCTGCGAGGTCGTGTACTTACTTAATTAGCTGTTAATTGCTATTTTGTACTTAGTCATAGCTTTTCTTGCTTATTATGTCTCCGTCTCTTGTTGTTCATTGTTGATACATGTCATTACCTCTGTTTGGGTTGTTTATATGACTTTTGAGAGCCTGATAGACTTGAGAGATTGATGATTGAGTGAGGTCGAGGGCCTGATCTGTGAAGATATTTATGGGATCGGGCTGCACGCCGCAGCATGTTGTTACTGATTTATGAATGAGTGAGGCCGAGGGCCTGATCTGTGAGGATACTTATGAGATCGGGCTGCATGCCGCAGCATGTTGTTACTGATTTATTATTGAGTGAGGCCGAGGGTTGAGTGATTTATGCCACGAGGTGGCTTCTTATAGCACTTGGGCTGAAGGAGCCCCTCCAAAGTCTGTACACACCCCCAGTGAGTGCAGGCACCTACTGAGTGCGAATGCCGAGTGGAAGTCCTAAGCGACTAGGAGGAATGAGTGAATGTGAGGAATGAGAGATTGTGAGGTTGGAGTTAATGGGAGGACAAAGTGATTGTTATGCTGAGAAAATACATTTACTTCATTACTGTTGCATCGCAGATGTCATATCACTATTTTGAAATTTTTTGGAAGATATTATTTATTGCTCAGTCAAATTTGATATCTGGTTTATTGAGTACGTACTAATGTGACTTAAACTATTAAATTGAAAGTATGACTACTCGTATTTGAAAGTTATTGAGATAACTGTATTTGCATAGCTCGTCATTACTTCTCAGTTCCATATTTCTTTTATTTACTTACTGAGTTGGTGTACTTACGTTACCCCCTGTACCTCGTGTACAGATCTAGACACTTCTGGTCACGGCGGTTGCGGATTGAGGAGTCAGACCCATGAGACTATTGAGGTAGTTGCATGTCGTTCACTGACCTTGACTCTCCTTTCCTTTCATGTTGTACTGTTCTATATTTCCAGATAGTGTTTTATCAGTCGGATGTTGTTATCATTTAAATGCTTATGCACATAGTGACACCGGGTTTTGGGGATGGATTGTTTAGTACTTTTGGAGTTATATTCTATTCTAAAAGGTTTTATTTAATATTATACTGCTTCCGCCTTTATTTAAAAGTTCTACTGTGTTGAGATATTGAGTTGAGGCTTGCCTTGTACCACAATAGGCGCCATCACGACGGGTGAGATTTTGGGTCATGACAAGTTGGTATCAGAGCAATAGGTTACATAGGTCTCACGAGTCATAAGCAGGTTTAGTAATGTCTTGCAGATTGGTATGGAGACGCTTGTACTTATCTTCGAGAGGCTGCAGAACCCTTTAGGAAATTCCACATTCTTGAATTCTTATCGTGCGACATTGATTAAACTTGAAGCATAATTCCTTGAATTCTTTCCACGCATTCGTGTGCGCACATGAGCGCTCGGCATCTGCTGTGCATCGACAGCTTCTTATTTTCTAGATGAGGTGCGAGATATGATTTCTATGTGTGATGTTGGACCAGTCTGGAGGACTTGAGGTCAGGTTTTGTCTATGGCTTGAGTACTGAGATTTAGATTGTGTGAGCACATGCAATTGGGACTTATATGTCCGCTTGTGTCCTTACTGGTGGGATTTGTGACTGGATGACTATAGGGTACGTATGATTTGATTGCGATATGTGTTCAAATTGTTCGAATGTGACGGGAAGAGTTTGCTGAGGATGTAGCAAGGATTATTGGGTGTTTGACTTCTATCTTGAGTTGGCATATGGCCTCGAGCTATGGGTGTATTGAAGGACCTCTCGTGTAGTTTAGTTGTTGAGCGAAGTGAATCTTCATGTTGTGTTATGAGTTCAGACTCAGAGGGAGGTTAAGTGATTGTGTAATAGTTATGATTATTGAAGAGTATATAGAGATACCAGTTTAAGGCCAAGCAAGTGGATTATCTCCTGCGGGATGTTCTGAAGTTTGTGTGATCCTTATGTTGTTGGTTGGCAGTCCTCTTTTACTAGTGAAATATATGTGTTGCGGTTTGAGTTAGGATTGTGTATGAGAGTTAGATTGATTGTTACGTGGGTGAATGCGAGATTTGTAAATGGTTTGAGGAATTAGTTGGGTTGTGTTGCATGATCTTATGAAGGATTTAGCTTAATCTCATCTAGTTGGGGCAGCTCAACCAGTTATTGCGACACTGGCCGATGAGAGTCCTACCTTGTCTTTTGAGGCTTTGCTTAGATTGGACAAGTTTACCAAGCTATTTCTAGTCCATTTCAGTGGTACACCTTTTGAGGACCCACATATATGTGTTGCAGTTTGAGTTAGGATTGTGTATGAGAGTTAGATTCATTGTTACGTGGGTGAATGCGAGATTTGTAAATGGTTTGAGGAATTAGTTGGGTTGTGTTGCATGATCTTATGAAGGATTTAGCTTAATCTCATCTAGTTGGGGCAGCTCAACCAGTTATTGCGGCACTGGCCGATGAGAGTCCTACCTTGTCTTTTGAGGCTTTGCTTAGATTGGACAAGTTTACCAAGCTATTTCCAGTCCATTTCAGTGGTACACCTTTTGAGGATCCACATGATTTTCTCAACTGCTGTTATGAAGTATCGTAGAACATGGGAATAGTTGAAAGCAATAGGGGTTGATTTTACTATGTTTCAGATGACGGGTTCCGCCAAGAGGTGGTGGAAAGATTTCGTATTTACTAGACCCGTTATGGTTCTATCTAAAGATGCGGACGCATTGAGAAGATCACCCAGTTAATCATGTAAGGGTGCAACAGACCTTGGCTTCTGGTTGATTTTTATGAGTTACAAAGGTCAACATTATGGATTATTGGACGTTGTGACCTATGACTTCGCTCCAAATGGGGATGTCTACTATCAAAGAATGGATCGAATGGTCATATGTTATATCAGTCTTGACCTGAAAGGTATATATATGGTACTGAAAGGCTCCCCAATAATTTACACATATTTAAGGCCTGAGACATGCATGGGATAAGGTTAGGACTTGCGGTATGTTTGCCTCCTTAATAATCCAATGCTTCAGTTTTAAAGGAGTTAGAAAAAAAAACAACTTTACATTTACAAAAGGTTTGCTCAGTGTGGAAGTCAAGGTTGCAGATTTTGGGGTGCTTCAGAGAAAGTACAGTGGTTGACGATCTTCTGGCTATGTAGTTCGTGCCAAGATTTATCTTGATGGAGCTATACTTTTGTGATTATTATGCATAATTAGGGGAAAGAGTTACCCCAAAGAAGAACCAAAGAGTATATGAATAAATAGGTTAGCTCAGCAGTGTTGAGCCAACATAGCAAAAGAAGAAATTAGCCGCCGGTATTTGTGGCAAGCCTATGAAGAGAGCAGACTAGCCAATGCAATACCACCTACTCGGCTCAGTTCTCAGAAATATTTTTGAAGGAGTTTGTCTCCCGGATTCTCTGTAATATGTGGTATATATGGTCTGAACGGTTGTGTCAGGTCACCATGACAGTGTCAGAATATGTCATCAGATTCAATAAGTTAGTCGTCATACTCCTACTTTGGTTCCTAAGCTAGAGAGTGAGTCCACAGACTCATTAAAGGATTAAATTATGATATTAAAATTTTGTACAACTCGGGAAGCTACAGGCTGATGCTTCATCTCGGCCAGTGGTAGAAATTGCCAAAATGTTAGAATGTGTTCTGGATGAGGAAAAGAGGAAGCTAAGGAGACCAATAGGTCTCGAGGTTTTAAAGGATTCAACGGATTCTACTCTACAACTACAAATCATTATGATAGGGGCTCGGATAGCTGGCCAACCTGGTCAATATATCTGATTACTCATGGTGCTCCATTAAGTTCTTTTAATGCACTATCGATTGGAGCTTCGTATAATGGTTATTCCAGTCATCTAGCATAGACTCAGTATGAGCAGCTGAACCCTCAAAAGGATTGTTATGAATGTGGTAGTACTAGGCACATCATGGGAAAATTGTCCTAGACTTGGGAGAAACAGATTTTATAAAAGCACTCAGGCTACTTGCCCCATTGCAGTTACTACTCCACTTAAATGACCAGCCAGAAGTAGGGGTCAGAATGTTAGAGGTGGTGATGAGACTCCTAGAGGTGGAGACCCAACCCGTTGATATATTTTGTATGGTATGGCTGAGGTCGCAACACCAGATAGTATCATTACACGTACGGTCATGAATTATTATAAAGCAACAATTTTCTTAACTTGATTCGGTTCTGAGTATTGAGGCAAGTCCTCTTATTGTACTCCACTTGTGAGTGAGCTTCATGATTCTGAAATTTGCTTATGTGAATGCTCATGTTGGGAGATTCGATGGAGATGGCTATATCTATTATTATGTGTTGTGATTTTGTTAAACGGAAAATATTTGAAAGAAGAAAATGAAATATTTCGATTGGCACGCTGTGCATAATAGTTGTGATTCAGAACTAAGGACAATATCCTCGCATGTTAATATAATGAGAAATATTTAAACTGGGCTACAAGCTGCGGTAGATGTTATATAAGGAAGAGGTCCTTGCGGTGAAAAAAAAATTATGTGTTTAAATGCTCCATTTGTGAAACTAAAATTTGTACTATAATACTTATAGGGAGTCATGCCTATTAGACTCGTTTGAAAATTCTTGTATGAATATCTTTGTGCATAATTTGCCAGATTTGTATTGTAATTATTGAGTTTTAGACTACGAGGTGAGTGCCCGGGGGATGTAAATTGTTACTCGTTAATTCGGTTAATTAATTATGAGATCTTCATACCTAGTTGTTAGTAAACTAGAGGTTTGAAACGAGATTTTGTTAACATGAGGTTAATTGGTGATGTTGTAATATTTTATGAACAACTAGTAAGACCAGAGATGTGGTTATGGTCATACATATGATGTGTTTCATGTCAAGATATCATTGTGATAATGTCGTGCTTGTATTGCGGAGATTAGTATTATTAATATATACTTTGTGGTGCTTTGTTGGGTTGTGGACAAGTTGTTAGGAGTTCTTTTGGTGTTACTCTGGCAGGTGGATAGGCCCAATTATAGGGGAGACTCTGCCGAAATTTCTGAAAAATATGGGAGTTAGAAAAATTTGGGATATTGAGATGTGCAAAGAAAGAGATAAGTTTCATTATGTGTTTAAGGACATGCTCTACTTCTCATTTGAGGACGAATGACCCTAAGTGGGGGGAGAATGTAATACCCCGTATTTGATGGGTGCGTAGGCACGAGTTCCAATAGCCAGTCGAAACTAATAGCGTATGTTGACGTGAAAATCGGACCTTTCTAGAAATGATTGGAGTGTAAGAAATTTGGTCTTAAAGTTTACAAATATGGATAAAGGAAATAATCTCAATTGAAATAGTGTTGTCGGACTTATGTCGAATACGGTAATGTGGGATCAATCGCGAATATTTGTGTAAAAGTAAAATCATCAATTTGGAAACTTGAGAATAATTCTTAGTACGTTCCATGACAAACTTTTATTTTAGAGGTGGAGAATGTGATGACCTAAAATGTCATCTTTACATTAAATAATCATCTCAAAATTTTAAGACCTTGAAAAGCGGTATCAATAATTCCTCGACTTACGTGCGCAGTACATATAATTTTCCGGAAGGTTTTTATGTGAAAATTGATTAAATTATGAACTAGAGCTTTAAAACTCAACTGAGTTGACTTCGGTCAACATTTTGAGAAAACAAACCCGGATAAAAGTTTTGACCATTTTGGTAGTTCCGTATCGTGATTTGAGACTTGGTCATATGCCCGAAATCGAATTCAGAGATCCCCAGATCAAATTATCACCATTTAACTGAATCTAGAAATCTAAGGCTAAAGATTTCTTAAGTTTTACCGGAGATTTGACTTTTGAGAAAAAGACCCTGGAGTGGAATTTTGATGATTCCAATAGTTTCGTATGGTGATTTAGGACTTAGGTACATGTTAGAATTTGGATTTGGAAGTCTGTAGGATAATTCGGCGCATTTTGGAGAAAGTTGGAAAATAGAAGATTTTTGGAAAGTTTGACCGAGGGTTGACTTTTTGATATCGGGGTTGGAATCTAGTTCTGAAAATTTTCATAGCTTCATTATGTCATTTATGAATTGTATGAAAAATTTGAAGTTATTCGGACTTGACTATTTTGGAGGTGACGTACATGCTAGGTGACGGGTGTGTGGGTGTGCACCGTAGGGATTGTGACTTGGTCCATCCCTCAAGACTGTGGAATTAATTGGCCTAGTTTTTAATACTTGTTCCCTCTGTTTTCATAGAAATTGATTGTACTTCATGTTAGAAATCATGTTTAGGCCTTATGTGATCACTGTTGAGACCTGCAAGGTCGTGTACTTACTGAATTAGATGTTAATTGCTATTTTGTACTCAGTCATAGCTTTTCTTGCTTATTATGCCTCCGTCTCTTGTTGTTCATTGTTGATACATGACATTACCTCTGTTTGGGCTATTTATATGATTTTTGAGAGCCTGAGAGACTTGAGAGATTGATGACTAAGTGAGGTCGAGGGCCTGATATGTGAGGATATTTATGGGATCGGGCTGCACGTCGCAGCATGTTGTTACTGATTTATCATTGAGTGAGGCCGAGGGCCTGATTTGTGAGGATATTTATGGGATCGGGCTGCACGCCGCAACATGTTATTACTGATTTATTATTGAGTGAGGCCGAGGGCCTAAGTGATTTATGCCACGAGGTGGCTTGTTATAGCGCTTGGGCTGAAGGAGCCCCTCCGGAGTCTGTACACACCCCCAGTGAGCGTAGGTACCTACTGAGTGAGAGTGCTGAGTGCGAGTGCCGAGTGCTGAGCGACTGGGAGGAATGAGTGATTGTGAGGTTGGAGTTCCGGAATTCTATCGTGCCTTGGGAGTTCCGGGATTCTGGATTTCTATGAAGCAAGTTCTGGGACCACTTCCCCTGGGGAGAACTGTTGCATGAGCTTCCACAAACCTGACTCGATCCTTTTGGAGAGATCCCTGAGCATCTACGCTATGGCGGGATCTGTTATCGATCCGTTGTTGCTTGGTCTTTCGGGTACTCATTTGGCGTGAGGAGTTGTTTTCGGTGTTGCTATGCTGGGAGTCTTCGGATGGCTCTGTAGCTGAGCGATAGCCGACTACTGTGCCTGCAATATTTCAAAAATATTGTGAAGGCTAACTTCCTGTGTTTCATGAGCCGGGGTTTGTCGGGCTTCTTGTTGGTCGATATGCTGAATGCTCCTGTCTGTGTGAGAAGTTTCGTCTACTTGTTGTGCGTCATATGAATCTGTGTCCGCTGGAATTGGCCCAGTTGCGTTGTGGGGTTTTGCGGCACCGTGCCAGCCATCAGAACAGCCTCGCCGTTTCCACCGTGATTTTTGGGGTGGTCGCTCTCGACTTTGCTTACCGAGTCAGACATTTTGACCTAAAATCAAGAGATCTTGGACAAGAAAAAGTGTGAAATATAATGTGCATTTGTCTAATGAAACTAGCAAGAAAATAATCACTATTATTTTTAGCCCTACGGTGGGCGCCAAACTATTTACCGTGAAAATGGTAACAACAATTAAATTTGTAAAAAAGCTAAAAATACGTGATCTATTCCTGGGCTAGTTGTTAGAGTAGTTGATGCTAAAAATATGGAATATAATGATGAAAAGTTAGCTAAAACGAGATAGTAATTGAACCATAAGGCCTACTACCCGGGTATAGGTCTGATCGATGAAGGACCTCAGGGTCAACATCGGGGACGAGCTCGAGCTATCGGGGATAGTCGGGAATGGGATAACAGTGGACAATATAATTAAACAAGGCTCTTTATGGACAATACTAAGGCGTACGATGAAGAACGAGTAAGAACATGATGAATATAGAGGTGACCTCGGGCTAGCGAGAACGAACAAGTTAGAAAGAAAGAGAGAGAGAGAAAGAGAGATATTATTTCACTTGTGGAGAAATGGAGCAACATCAGTCCGTGAAAAGGTAGCGTGAGTCCACTTTATATAAGAGGGGAACTTGACTGCAAGTACATGGACGTTGACTACAAAGTATGGAGATGGGATGGCTTGACATGACGCCACAGCATAGGCTATAGATAGGCCGGCCCTATTAGATTTAGTCGTGTGCCTTGGGAGCTTCCCCCTTTGTCCTGGCTTCGATCTCCGTTTTTTCCTAAGTCGGGCATTGACGAGCCCCTCCGGAAACTGTACACACCCCTAGTGAGCGCAAGTACCTACTAAGTGCGAGTGCTGAGTGTGAGTACTGAGTGTGAGTGCCGAGTGCTGAGCGACTGGGAGGAATGAGTGAATGTGAGGATAGTGATTGTGAGGTTGGAGTGAATGGGAGGACAGAGTGAATGTTATTCTGAGAAAATACATTTACTTCATTATTGTTGCATCACAGAAGTCATATCACTATTTTGAAAATTATTGGAAGATATTATTTACTACTCAGTCAAATTTAATATCTTGTTTATTGAGTACGTACTGATGTGACTTAAACTGTTAAATTGAAAGTAAGACTACTCTTATTTGAAAGTTATTGAGATAACTGTATTTGCATAGCTCGTCAATACTTCTCAGTTCCTTATTTATTTCTGTTACTTACTGAGTTGGTGTACTCACGTTACCCATGTACCTCGTGTACAGATCTATACACTTCTGGTCACGGCGGTTGCTAATTGAGGAGTCAGACTCATGAGACTATTGAGGTAGCTGCATGGCGTTCACTAACCTTGACTCTCCTTTCCTTTCATGTTGTACTGTTCTATATTTCCAGATAGTGTTTTATCAGTCGGATGTTGTTATCATTTATATGCTTATGCACTCAGTGACACCGGGTTTTGGGGATGGATTGTTTAGTACTTTTGGAGTTATATTCTATTCTAAAAGGTTTTATTTAATAATAACTACTTCCCCCTTTATTTAAAAGTTCTACTGTGTTGAGATGTTGAGTTGAGGCTTGCCTTGTACCACGATAGGCGCCATCACGACGGGTGAGATTTTGGGTCGTGACAAGTTGGTATCAGAGCACTAGGTTACATAAGTCTCACGAGTCATGAGCAGGTTTAGTAGAGTCTTGCGGATCGGTACGAAGACGTCTGTACTTATATTCGAGAGGCTACAGAACCCTTTAGGAAATTCCACATTCTTGAATTCTTATCGTGCGACATTGATTAAACTTGAAGCATAATTCCTTGAATTCCTTCCATGCATTCTTGTGCGCACATGAGCGCTCGGCATCTGTTGTGCATCAACAACTTGTGATATCTTGGATGAGGCGCAAGATGTGATTTCTGTGTTTGATGTTAGGCCAGTTTGGAGGACTTGAGGCTAGGTTTTGTCTGTGGCTTAAGTACTGAGATTTCGATTGTGTGAGCACATGCATTTGGGACTTATATGTCTGTTTGTGTCCTTACTGATGGGATTTGTGACTAGATGACTAGGGGTGAGTATGATTTGATTACAAGATGTGTTCAAATTTTTTGAATGTGACGGGAAGAGTTTTCTGAGTATGTAGCAAGGATTATTGGGTGTTTGACTTTTGTCTTGAGTTGGCATATGGCCTCGAGCTATGGGTGTATTGAAGGACCTCTCGTGTAGTTTAGTTATTTAGCGGAGTAAATCTTTATGTTATGTTATGAGTTCAGACTCAGAGGGAGGTTAAGTGATTGAGTAATAGTTATGATTATTGAAAAGAATAGAAAGATACCAGTTTGAAGCAAAGCAAGTGGATTATCTCCCACGGGATGTTCTGAAGTTTGTGTGATCCTTATGTTGTTGGTTGGCAGTCCTCTTTTACCAGTGAAATATATGTGTTGTAGTTTGAGTTTGGATCTCGTATGAAAGTTAGATTGATTGTTACGAGGGTGAATGCGAGATTTGTAAATGGTTTGAGTAATTAGATAGGTTGTGTTGCATGAGCTTATGAAGGATTTAGCTTAATCTCATATAGTTGGGGCAGCTCAACCAGTTATTGCGGCACTGGCCGATGAGAGGCCTATCTTGTCTTTTGAGGCTTTGCTGAGATTGGAAAAGTTTACCAAGCCATTTCCAGTCAATTTCAGTGGTACACCTTCTGAGGACTCACATGATTTTCTCAACTGCTTCTATGAAGTATCGTAGAACATGGGAATAGTTGAAAGCAATGGGGGTTGATTTTACTGTGTTTCAGATGACGGGTTCCGCCATGAGGTGGTGGAAAGATTACGCATTTACTAGACCCGTTATGGTTCTATCTGAAGATGCGGACGCATTGAGAAGATCACCCAGTGAATCATGTAGGGGTGCAACGGACCTTGGCGTCTGGTTGATTTATATGAGTTACAAAGGTCAACATTGTGAATTATCAGATGTTGTGACCCATGACTTCGCGCCAAATGGGAATGTCTACTATCAATGAATGGATTGAATGGTCATATGCTATATCAGTCTTGACCTGAAATGTATGTATGTATATATATATATATATATATATATATATATATATATATATATATATATGTGGTACTGAAAGGCTCCCCAATAATTTACACATATTTAAGGCCTGAGACATGCAGGGGATAAGGTTAGGACTTGCGGCATGTCTGCCTCCTTAATAATCCAATACTTCAGTTTCAAAGGAGTTAGGAAAAAAACAACTTTACATTTACAAAAGGTTTGCTCAGTGTGGAAGTCAAGGTTGACGATATTAGGGTGCTTCAGAGAAAGTACAGTGGTTGACAATCTTCTGGACTATGTAGTTCGTGCCAAGATTTATCTTGATGGAGCTATACTTTTGTGATTATTGTGCATAATTAGGGGAAAGAGTTACCCCAAAGAAGAATCGAAGAGTATATGAATAAATAGGTTAGCTCAGCAGTGTTGAGTCAACATAGCAAAAGAAGAAATTAGCCGCCGGTGTTTGTGGCAAGCCTATGAAGAGGGCAGACTAATCAATGCAACACCACCTACTCGGCTCAGTTCTTAGAAATATTTTTGAAGGAGTTTGTCTCCCGGATTCTCTATAATATATGGTATATGTGGTCCAAACGGTTGTGTCAGGTCACCATGACAGTGTCAGAATATGTCATCAGGTTCAATAAGTTAGCCATCATACTCCTACTTTGGTTCCAAAGCTAGAGAGCGAATCCACAGACTCATTAAAGGACTCAATTATGATATTGAAATTTTGTACAACTCGGGAAGCTACAGGCTGATGCTTCATCTTGGCTAGTGGTAGAAATTGCCAAAATATTAGAAGAAATTATTGTATCTTTGTGCATAATTTGCCAGATTTGTATTGTAATTATTGAGTTTTAGACAACGAGGTGAGTGCCCGGGGGATGTAAATTTTTACTCGTTAATTCGGGTAGGTAATTATGAGATCTTCATACCTCGTTGTCAGTAAACTAAAGGTTTGAAACAAAATTTTGATAACATGAGTTTAATTGGTGATGTTGTAATATTTTATAAACAACTATTAAGACCAGAGATGTGGTTATGGTCATACATATGATGTGTTTCATGTCAAGATTTCATTGTGATAATGTCATGCTTGTATTGCGGAGATTAGTGTTATTAATATATACTTTGTGGTGCTTTATTGGGTTGTGGACAAGTTGTTAGGAGTTCTTTTGGTGTTACTCTGGCAGGTGGATAGGCCCAATTACCGGGGAGACTCTGCCGAAATTTCTGAAAAATTTGGGAGTTAGAAAAATTTGGGATATTGAGATGTGCAAAGAAAGAGATAAATTACATTATGTGTTTAAGGACATGCTCTACTTCGCATTTGAGGACGAATGACCCTAAGTGGGGGAGAATGTAATACCCCGTATTTGATGGGTGCGTAGGCACGAGTTGCCATAGCCAGTCGAGACTAATATCGTGTGTTGACGTGAAAATCGGACCTTTGTGGAAATGATTGGAGTGTAAGAAATTTGGTCTTAAAGTTTACAAATATGGATAAAGGAAAAGGTCTCAATTGAAATGGTGTTGTCGGGCTTATGTCGAATGCGGTAATGTGGGATCAGTTGCGAATATTTGTGTAAAAGTAAAATCATCAATTTGGTAACCTGAGAATAATTCTTAGTACGTTCCAGGACGAACGTTTATTAGAGGTGGAGAATGTGATGACCCAATATGTCATCTTTAAATTAAATAATCATCTCGAAATTTTAAGACCTTGAAAAGCAGTATCATTAATTCCTCGACTTACGTGCCCAGTCCGTATAATTTTTCGGATGGTTTTAATGTGAAAAATGGATTAAATTGTGAACTGGAGCTTTAAAACTCAACTGAGTTGACTTCGGTCAACCTTTTGAGCAAACAAACTCGGATAAAAGTTTTGACCATTCTGGTAGTTCTGTATCGTGATATGGGACTTGGTCATATGCCCGAAATCGAATTCAGAGATCCCTAGATCAAATTATCGCCATTTAACGGAATCTAGAAATCTAAGGCTAAAGATTTCTTAAGTTTTACCGGATATTTGACTTATGAGAAAAAGACCCTGGAATGGAATTTTGATGATTCCAATAGTTTCGTATGGTGATTTTGGACTTAGGCACATGTTAGGATTTGGATTTGGAAGTCTGTAGGATAATTCGGCATTTTGGCGAAAGTTGGAAAATAGAAAATTTTTGGAAAGGTTGATCGAGGGTTGACTTTTTGATATTGGGGTCAGAATCCAGTTCTGAAAATTTTAATAGCTTTGCTATGTCATTTATGACTTTTACACAAAATTTGAAGTTATTCAGACTTGATTTGATAGGTTTTTGCATTGAATAAAGAAGTTGGACGTTCTTAGATTCATTAGGCTTGAATTGGGGTGTGATGCACGGTTTTAGCATTTTATGATGTTATTTGAGATTTCGACTAAGTTCGTATGACGTTTTAGGACTTGTTGGTGTATTTTGTTGAGGTCCCGAGGGCCTCGGGTGGAATTCGGAAGGTTAACGGATCAATTCGGACTTGTATTTATCTGCTGAAATTTTCTGGGCAGTTTCTGCATTTTTCGCACGTGTGAACAGTGACCGCACCTGCATGAACAGTATCCGTGTACAGTATCCGTGAACAGTACACTCGTGAACAGTAGCGTGTACAGTATCCATGAACAATAACACGTATGAACAGTAACCCGAAAATTCTGGACAGTGTAAAGGATGAGCAGTCTGGTTTTCCTCATATTTTTAAACTTCCAAGCTCGGATTTTGAGCAATTTTGAGCGAGAAGTTACGAAAATACTTGGAGTAAGTGTTCTTGACTCTCTTGTGATTATATTCCATGAATAAATCTTTATTTTTGGCTTTAGATTATTGATATTTGAAGAGAAATGGAGAAATATCTAAAATTCCATAAAAATAAATTTTTAAGATTTGAACATCGATTCGGAGTCGGATTTGAGTAAAATTAGTATGGTTGGACTCGTAATTGAAAGGGTTATCGTATTTTGTAACTTTTGTCATATTCTGAGATGCGGGCCCCACGGGCGATTTTTGGGTTAATTTCGAATTCTATTGAAAAATTAGTATTTTTCATATGGAATTAATTCCTAAAATATGTACTGAATGAATCGAGTTAATTGTGACTAGATTCGGGACATTTGGGGGCCGATTTGAGCGGAAAAGGCATTGCGGAGTAAGATTTTGCTCGGATTGAGGTAAGTAAGGGTTATAAATCTGGTCCTGAGGGTATGAAACCCCTGACATTGTGTCGTATGACTATTTTGGAAGTGACGCACATGTTAGGTGGCAGGCATGTGGGCGTGCACCATAGGGATTGTGACTTGGTCCGTCCCGCGAGACTGTGGAATTAATTGGCCTACTATTTAATACATGTTCCCTCTGTTTTCATAGAAATTGATTGTACTTCATGTTAGAAATGATGTTTATGCCTTATGTGATCACTGTTGAGACCTGTGAGGTTATGTACTTGCTAAATTAGTTGTTAATTGCTATTTTGTACTCAGTCATAGCTTTTCTTGCTTATTATGCGTCTGTCTCTTGTTGTTCATTGTTGATACATGTCATTACCTCTGTTTGGGCTGTTTATATGACTTTTGAGAGCCTGAGAGACTTGAGAGATTGATGATTGAGTGAGGCCGAGGGCCTGATCTGTGAGGATATTTATGGGATCGGGCTGCACGCCGCAGTATGTTGTTACTGATTTATGAATAAGTGAGGCCGAGGGCCTGATCTGTGAGGATATTTATGTGATCGGGTTGCATGCCGCAGCATGTTGTTACTGATTTATTATTGAGTGAGGCCGAGGGCTGAGTGATTTATGCCACGAGGTGGCTTGTTATAGCACTTGGGCTGAAGGAGCCCCTCCAAAGTCTGTACACACCCCCAGTGAGTGCAGGCACCTACTGAGTGCGAATGCCGAGTGGGAGTCCTAAGCGACTAGGAGGAATGAGTGAATGTGAGGAATGAGTGATTGTGAGGTTGGAGTTAATGGGAGGACAAAGTGACTGTTATGCTGAGAAAATACATTTACTTCATTACTGTTGCATCGCAGATGTCATATCACTGTTTTGAAAATTTTGGAAGATATTATTTATTGCTCAGTCAAATTTGATATCTGGTTTATTGAGTACGTACTGATGTGACTTAAACTATTAAATTGAAAGTATGACTACTCTTATTTGAAAGTTATTGAGATAACTGTATTTGCATAGCTCGTCACTACTTCTCAGTTCCATATTTATTTCTGTTACATACTGAGTTGGTGTACTTACGTTACCCCCTGTACCTCGTGTACAGATCTAGACACTTCTGGTCACGGCGATTGCGGATTGAGGAGTTAGACCCATGAGACTATTGAGGTAGTTGCATGGCGTTCACTGACCTTGACTCTCCTTTCCTTTCATGTTGTACTGTTCTATATTTCCAGATAGTGTTTTATCAATCGGATGTTGTTATCATTTAGATGCTTATGCACATAGTGACACCGGGTTTTGGGGATGGATTATTTAGTACTTTTGGAGTTATATTCTATTCTAAAAGGTTTTATTTAATATTATACTGCTTCCGCCTTTATTTAAAAGTTCTATTGTGTTGAGATGTTGAGTTGAGGCTTGCCTTGTACCACGATAGGCGCCATCACGACGGGTGAGATTTTGGGTCATGACAAGTTGGTATCAGAGCACTAGGTTACATAGGTCTCACGAGTCATAAGCAGATTTAGTAAAGTCTTGCAGATTGGTATGGAGACGTTTGTACTTATCTTCGAGAGGCTGCAGAACCCTTTAGGAAATTCCACATTCTTGAATTCTTATCATGCGACATTGATTAAACTTGAAGCATAATTCCTTGAATTCCTTCCACGCATTCGTGTGCGCACATGAGCGCTCGGCATCTACTGTGCATCGACAGCTTCTTATTTCCTAGATGAGGTGCAATATATGATTTCTATATGTGATATTGGGCCAGTCTAGAGGACTTGAGGCCAGGTTTTGTCTATAGCTTGAGTACTGAGATTTTGATTGTGTGAGCACGTGCATTTGGGACTTATATGTCCGCTTGTGTCCTTGTGGGATTTGTGACTGGATGACTATGGGACAAGTATGATTTGATTGCGAGCACGTGCATTTGGGACTTCAAATTGTTCGAATGTGACGGGAAGAGTTTGCTGAGGATGTAGCAAGGATTATTGGGTGTTTTACTTCTATCTTGAGTTGGCATATGGCCTCGAGCTATGGGTGTATTGAAGGACCTCTGGTGTAGTTTAGTTGTTGAGCAAAGTGAATCTTCATGTTGTGTTATGAGTTCAGACTCAGAGGGAGGTTAAGTGATTGTGTAATAGTTATGATTATTGAAGAGTATAGAGAGATACCAGTTTAAGTCCAAGCAAGTGGATTATCTCCTGCGGGATGTCTGAAGTTTGTGTGATCCTTATGTTGTTGGTTGGCAGTCCTCTTTTACTAGTGAAATATATGTGTTGCGGTTTGAGTTAGGATTGTGTATGAGAGTTAGATTGATTGTTACGTGGGTGAATGCGAGATTTGTAAATGGTTTGAGGAATAAGATGGGTTGTGTTGCATGAGCTTATGAAGGATTTAGCTTAATCTCATCTAGTTGGGGCAGCTCAACCAGTTATTACGGCACTGGACGATGAGAGGCCTACCTTGTCTTTTGAGGCTTTGCTTAGATTGGACAAGTTTACCAAGCTATTTCCAGTCCATTTCAGTGGTACACCTTTTGAGGACCCACATGATTTTCTCAACTGCTGCTATGAAGTATCGTAGACAATGGGAATAGTTGAAAGCAATAGGGGTTGATTTTACTATGTTTCAGATGACGGGTTCCGCCAAGAGGTGGTGGAAAGATTACGTATTTACTAGACCCGTTATGGTTCTATCTAAAAATGCGGACGCATTGAGAAGATAACCCAGTTAATCATGTAAGGGTGCAACGGACCTTGGCTTCTGGTTGATTTTTATGAGCTACAAAGGTCAACATTATGGATTATTGGACGTTGTGACCTATGACTTCGCGCCAAATGGGGATGTATACTATCAATGAAAGGATTTAATGGTCATATGTTATATCAGTCTTGACCTGAAATGTATATATATGGTACTGAAAGGCTCCCCAATAATTTACACATATTTAAGGCCTAAGACATGCATGGGATAAGGTTAGGACTTGCGGTATGTTTGCCTCCTTAATAATCCAATACTTCAGTTTCAAAGGAGTTAGAAAAAAAATAACTTTACATTTAGAAAAGGTTTGCTCAGTGTGGAAGTCAAGGTTGCAGATTTTGGAGTGGTTCAGAGAAAGTACAGTGGTTGACGATCTTCTGGCTATGTAGTTCGTGCCAAGATTTATCTTGATGGAGCTATACTTTTGTGATTATTATGCTTAATTAGGGGAAAGAGTTACCCCAAATAAGAATCGAAGAGTATATGAATAAATAGGTTAGCTCAGTAGTATTGAGCCAACATAGCAAAAGAAGAAATTAGCCGCCGGTATTTGTGGCAAGCCTATGAAGATAGCAGACTAGCCAATGCAACACCACCTACTCGGCTCAGTTCTCAGAAATATTTTTAAAGGAGTTTGTCTCCCGGATTCTCTGTAATATGTGGTATATGTGATCTGAACGGTTATGTCAGGTCACCATGACAGTGTCAGAATATGTCATCAGATTCAATAAGTTAGCCGTCAGACTCCTACTTTGGTTCCTAAGCTAGAGAGCGAGTCCACAGACTCATTAAAGGTTTAAATTATGATATTGAAATTTTGTACAACTCGGGAAGCTACAGGCTGATACTTCATCTCGGCCAGTAGTAGAAATTGCCAAAATGTTAGAATGTGTTCTGGATGAGGAAAAGAGGAAGCTAAGGAGACCAATAGGTCTCGAGGTTTTAAAGGATTTTGCGGATTCTACTCTACAACTACAAATCATTATGACAGGGACTCGGGTAGCTGGCCAGCCTGGTCAATATATCTGATTACTCATGGTGCTCCAGTAAGTTCTTTTAATGCACTATCGATAGGAGCTTCGTATAATAGTTATTCCAGTCATCTAGCATAGACTCAATATGAGCAGCTGAACCCTCAAAAGGATTGTTATGAATGTGGTAGTACTAGGCACATCATGGGAAAATTGTCCTAGACTTGGGAGAAACAGATTTTATAAAAGCACTCAGGCTACTTGCTCCATTGCAGTTACTACTCCACTTAAATGACCAGCCAGAAGTAGGGGTCAGAATGTTAGAGGTGGTGATGAGACTCCTAGAGGTGGAGACCCAACCCGTTGATATGTTTTCTATGGTATGGCTGAGGTCGCAACACCAGATAGTGTCATTACACATACGGTCTTGAATTATTATAAAGCAACAATTTTCTTAACTTGATTCGGTTCTGAGATCGAGGCAAGTCCTCTTATTGTACTCCACTTAAGAGTGAGCTTCATGATTCTGAAATCTGCTTATGTGAATGCTCATGTTGGGAGATTCGATGGAGATGGCTATGTCTATTATTATGTGTTGTGATTTTGTTAAACGGAAAATATTTGAAAGAAGAAAATGAAATATTTCGATTGGCATGCTATGCATAATAGTTGTGATTCAGAACTAAGGATGAGATCCTTGCATTTTAATATAATGAGAAATATTTAAACTGGGCTACAAGCTGCGGTAGATGTTATATAAGGAAGAGGTCCTTGCGGTGAAAAAAAATTATGTATTTAAATGCTCCCTTTGTGAAATTAAAATTTGTACTATAATACTTATAGGGAATCATGCCTATTAGACTCATTTGGAAATCTTGTATGAATATCTTTGTGCATAATTTGCCAGATTTGTATTGTAATTATTGAGTTTTAGACTACGAGGTGAGTGCCCGGGGGATGTAAATTGTTACTCGTTAATTCGGGTAATTTATTATGAGATCTTCATGCCTAGTTGTTAGTAAACTAGAGGTTTGAAACGAGATTTTGTTAACATGAGGTTAATTGGTGATGTTGTAATATTTTATGAACAACTATTAAGACCAGAGATGTGGTTATGGTCATACATATGATGTGTTTCATGTCAAGATATCATTGTGATAATGTTGTGTTTGTATTGCGGAGATTAGTGTTATTAATATATACTTTGTGGTGCTTTGTTGGGTTGTGGACAAGTTGTTTGGTGTTCTTTTGGTATTACTCTGGAAGGTGGATAGGCCCAATTACAGGGGAGACTCTGCCGAAATTTCTGAAAAATTTGAGAGTTAGAAATATTTGGGATATTGAGATGTGCAAAGAAAGAGATAAGTTTCATTATGTGTTTAAGGACATGCTCTACTTCTCATTTGAGGACGAATGACCCTAAGTGGGAGAGAATGTAATACCCCGTATTTGATGGGTGCGTAGGCACGAGTTCCAAAAGCCAGTCGAAACTAATAGCGTATGTTGACATGAAAATCGGACCTTTCTAGAAATGATTGGAGTGTAAGAAATTTGGTCTTAAAGTTTACAAATATGGATAAAGGAAATAATCTCAATTGAAATGGTGTTGTCGGACTTATGTCGAATACGGTAATGTGGGATCAATCGCGAATATTTGTGTAAAAGTAAAATCATCAATTTGGTAACCTGAGAATAATTCTTAGTACGTTCCATGGCGAACTTTTATTTTAGAGGTGGAGAATGTGATGACCTAAAATGTCATCTTTAAATTAAATAATCATCTCGAAATTTTAAGACCTTGAAAAGCGGTATCAATAATTCCTCGACTTGCGTGCGCAGTACGTATAATTTTCCGGAAGGTTTTTATGTGAAAATTGATTAAATTGTGAACTAGAGCTTTAAAACTCAACTGAGTTGACTTCGATCAACATTTTGAGCAAACGAACCCGGATAAAAGTTTTGACCATTTCGGTAGTTTCGTTTCGTGATTTGGGACTTGGTCATATGCCCGAAATCAAATTCGGAGATCCCCAGATCAAATTATCGCCATTTAACTGAATCTAGAAATCTAAGGCTAAAGATTTCTTAAGTTTTACCGGAGATTTGACTTTTGAGAAAAAGACCCCGGAATGGAATTTTGATGATTCCAATAGTTTCGTATGGTGATTTAGTACTTAGGTACATGTTCGAATTTGGATTTGGAAGTCTGTAAGATAATTCGGTGCATTTTGGCGAAAGTTGGAAAATAGAAGATTTTTGGAAAGTTTAACCGAGGGTTGGCTTTTTGATATCGGGGTCGGAATCTATTTTTGAAAATTTTCATAGCTTCATTATGTCATTTATGACTTGTATGCAAAATTTGAAGTCATTCGGACTTGATTTGATAGGTTTTTGCATCTAATATATAAGTTGGACGTTCTTAGATTCATTAGGCTTGAATTGGGGTGTGATGCACGGTTTTAGCATTTTATGATGTGATTTGAGGTTTCTACTAAGTTTGTATGATGTTTAGGACTTGTTGGTGTATTTTGTGGAGGTCCCGAGGTCCTCAGGTGGATTTCGAAAGGTTAACGGATCAATTCGGACTTGTATTTATCTGCTGAAATTTTCTTGGCAGTTTCGGCATTTTTTGCCTGCATGAACAGTATCCGTTTACAGTAGCCGTGTATGGTATTCGTGAACAATATCCATGAACAGTAACACGTGTGAACAGTAAGACGAAAATTTTGGACAGTGTAAAGGATGAGCAGTCCGGGTTTCCTCATTTTTTTGGACTTCCAAGATCGGATTTTCGGCAATTTTGAGCGAGAAGTTACGAAAATTCTTGGGGTAAGTGTTCTTGACTCTCTTGTGATTATATTCCCTGAATAAATCTTTATTTTTGGCTTTAGATTATTGATATTTGAAAAGAAATTGAGGAATTTTCTAAAATTCCA
Source organism: Nicotiana sylvestris (assembly GCF_000393655.2). Classification (NCBI taxonomy): domain Eukaryota; kingdom Viridiplantae; phylum Streptophyta; class Magnoliopsida; order Solanales; family Solanaceae; genus Nicotiana; species Nicotiana sylvestris. Next base: position 57,173,926 of record NC_091064.1, read on the forward strand.
TAAAAATAAATTTTCAAGATTTGAACATCGATTCGGAGTCGGATTTGAGTAAAATTAGTATGGTTGGACTTTTAATTGAATGGGTTGTTGTATTTTGTGACTTTTGTCGTATTTTGAGACACGGGCCCCACGGGCGACTTTTGGGTTAATTTTTGATTTTGTTGAAAAATTAGTATTTTCATATGGAATTAATTCCTAAAATATGTATTGAATGAATCGGGTTAATTGTGACTAGATTCGGGACATTTGGAGGCCGATTTGAGCAGAAAAGGCATTGCGGAGTAAGATTTTGCTCGGATTGAGGTAAGTAATGGTTATAAATCTGGTCCTGAGGGTATGAAACCCCGGACATTGTGTCGTATGACTATTTTGGAGGTGACGCACATGCTAGGTGACGGGCGTGTGCGTGTGCACCGTAGGGATTGTGACTTGGTCCATCCCGCAAGACTGTAGAATTAATTGGCCTACTGTTTAATACATGTTCCCTCTGGTTTCATAGAAATTGACTGTACTTCATGTTAGAAATCATGTTTAGACCTTATGTGATCACTGTTGAGACCTGCAAGGTCGTGTACTTACTGAATTAGATGTTAATTGCTATTTTGTACTCAGTCATAGCTTTTCTTGCTTATTATGCCTCCGTCTCTTATTGTTCATTGTTGATACATGACATTACCTGTGTTTGGGCTATTTATATGATTTTTGAGAGCCTGAGAGACTTGAGAGATTAATGACTAAGTGAGGTCGAGGGCCTGATATGTGAGGATATTTATGGGATCGGGTTGCACGTCGCAGCATGTTGTTACTGATTTATGATTGAGTGAGGCCGAGGGCCTGATCTGTGAGGATATTTATGGGATCGGGTTGCATGCTGCAACATGTTGTTACTGATTTATTATTGAGTGAGGCCGAGGGCCTGAGTGATTTATGCTACGAGGTGGCTTGTTATAGCGCTTGGGCTGAAGGAGCCCCTTCGGAGTCTGTATACACCCCCAGTGAGCGCAGGTACCTACTGAGTGCGAGTGTTGAGTGCGAGTGCCGAGTGCTGAGCGACTGGGAGGAATGAGTGATTGTGAGGTTGGAGTGAATGGGAGGATAGAGCGACTGTTATGCTGAGAAAATACATTTACTTCATTATTGTTGCATCGCAGATGTCATATCACTATTTTGAAAATTATTGGAAGATACTACTTACTGCTCAGTCAAATTTGATATCTGGTTAATTGAGTACGTGTTGATGTGACTTAAACTATTAAATTGAAAGTATGACTACTCTTATTTGAAAGTTATTGAGATAACTATATTTGAATAACTCATCACTACTTTTCAGTTCCTTATTTATTTCTGTTACTTACTGAGTTGGTGTACTCACGTTACCCCCTGTACCTCGTATACAGATCTAGACACTTCTGGTCACAGCGGTTGCTGATTGAGGAGTCAAACTCATGAGACTATTGAGGTAGATGCATGGCGTTCACTGACCTTGACTCTCTTTTCCTTTCATGTTGTATTGTTCTATATTTCCAGACAGTGTTTTATCAGTCGGATGTTGTTATCATTTAAATGCTCATGCACTCAGTGACACCGGGTTTTGGGGATGGATTGTTTAGTACTTTTGGAGTTATATTATATTCTAAAAGGTTTTATTTAATATTAACTGCTTCCGCCTTTATTTAAAAGTTCTACTGTGTTGAGATATTGAGTTGAGGCTTGCCTTGTACCACGATAGGTGCCATCACGATGGGTGAGATTTTGGGTCGTGATAAAAATGCTTATAATCTTAAAATAATCCCATTCCCGAACTTCCATTAATTTATTTATGGCGTACTTTTACGTACGAAATATGGGGTGTAACAGTGCAAAATTCAAGGTCAATCTAAGTTGATTTGATATGGTTTGTTACGAGATTTGGAGGTTGCAAGTTCAAAAGTTCATTAAGTTCGATTTGAGGTGCAATTTGTGATTTTGATGTTGGTATGCATGATTTGAGGCCTCGAGTAAGTCTGTGTTATAGTATGGGACATGTTGATATGTTCGGATAGGGTCCCTAGGGGCTCGGGTGAGTTTCAAGTTGATTTTGAACCCTTTTCCTCATGTTTGACATAACTGATTCTCTGTTGGTTCTGGTGTTTTAGGAATTCTTCGCGATTGTGGAGGAATAGACGTGATTACGTAGAGTATTGGGAGATGCTGGTTGTTTCTTCATTGCATTCGCGAGACGCAAAGCGCATTCGCGATAGGTTGACGTGTTGGTACATCGCATACGTAGGTAAAATTTCGTGATCGTAGAGCAGCTGGGAGCTAAGGACTTCCTTCTTCGCATTTGCATGACTATGGGCGCGTTCTCATAGTGTTGGTGCATGTGTTCATCGTGTTCGCGAGGGTAGTGTCACGAACACAAAGCGTATTTTTTTTTTGCTGAGCTCATTCTGTGCATCACGATCACGTGGGTACAACTGTAATCGCGTAGAGTACCACTGGACAGAGCACATAAGTACTCTATTTCGGATCTTTGAGTTATTTTATCACATTTTGAGTTGGGGAGCTCGGATTTGGAAGATTTTGGAGGCGATATTCACTACAAGGATTGGGGTAAGTGTTCTCTACTTGGTTTTAATTATATTTCATGAAGCTATCTTTGATTTTAGCATTTGGATTATGATTTGTAAAGAGAAATTGGGGGCTTTTGTCTAAACTTTCCTATAGTGAAATTTTGAGTTTTGAAAATCGATTCGGAGTCGAATGTGGTGAAATTAGTATGATTGGACATGTAATTGAATGGGTTATCGAATTTTGTGAGTTTTGTCGAGTTCTGAGGTGCTAGCCCGGGATTGACTTTTTGGTTGATTTTGAGTAAATATGTAAAGATTCGACCTTTATCTATTGGGTTTGATTCCTATGGCATTATTTGATGATTTTGAATTCCTTTGGCTAGTTTCGAGCCGTGCGAAGGATGATTTGAGCGGGATAGCGCTTCTAGTATATCGATTCGACTTGTTTGAGGTAAGTGTCTCGCCTAACTTTATTGGGAGAATTTTTCCAACTAATTGCCATTGTTTACTACATGCGGGGGTCATGTATATATAAGGTGACAAGTGTGTATGCATGTGCCAGGGTTAATCATGTTCGGGAGTAAATTATACGATTAATTGTGCCTTGTAGAATTACATGATCTTCTTGTTTCATGTCTTACTTGACTTCTAGATTACTAAGAATAGAAACCAAGATTTAGCTTATTATAACTTGATTAAAATTTGACAGATTTTGTGAAACTATTGATGTGCTTAATTCGGTCATCACTATGCTAATCACTAATACATTGTTGCGACTGTTATTCTTGAGATATTGGATTTCATACTTGAGTTGAAGATCATTTTTGAGACTTGTTGAAATTCTTGAAAAATAAGGTTCTTGATGTTTGTTGAATTGTTATTGGCTTGAAAGTTGTGATTGATATTCATTTGGAATATTCGTTTAATCACTCTCCTCGATGTTATTCATGCTTTTACTTGTCATTGATATACATATGCCTGGTGAGAAAAGGTGTAAAGCACGATGGGTGATACCATGCCATTGCATATACATTATCATGCGAGGAAGAGTGTAACGCACGAAGGGTAATGCCGTGCCATTTCATTTACATTATCATGATCACATTTACATTATCATGTGAGGATGAATATAAAAGCACGAATTATGATGTCGTGCCATTTTATTATATTATCATGTTTTCATTTACATTATTATGTGAGGATGAGAGTAAAAGCAAAGGGTGATGTCGCACTATTTTATTTACATTATCATATTTTTTTATATTATTACATGTTCATGGCACATAGGGTGTTTCCGTGCAGCGAGGATAAGGGACCTGCATAATGTTGTGATATCTTTTCCTTGTATATACATTCATGCCTTTACCTTGAGCTGTTATTGTTGCACCTATATTTTCTATATGACTTGTCATTGTTGTTCTGTCTTTGTCTTTAATCTCAATTGTTGTTGTGTTGTCCATGTCTTCTATCTGTTTAACTTGCAAATATCATGTTTTTCTTCTTGTTATCGTATGTACATCCATGTCGTTCCTCATTCGTTGTACTTTCGTATAAGCCTTCTATCATGTTAGCTATTCATGCCTTCTATTCATTAGCTCATGAAGATCATTCTTTTCCTCTTATTTGTTATATCTACATCTAGGTCTTCTACCATGCTAGTTAGTAAAATTTATATTCTTCTTTCCTAATTCCTGTCATTACTTCTATGCCTTTTTCCTAGTCTGTTATTGTTGTCTATATGTGCTACCTTGTTTGTTATTGCTACTTGTGTATTCCCCACTTTGTGATTTCTGTTTATTGGCATTATTTCACCTGGTTGGTATTGTTATACGCATATTTGTTGAGGAGAAGAAAAATGCATGAAGGGTTTTGTCCTGTCATTCGATTTGATATCTTGAGTACATTCCTCACACTATGATAGTTATGGATTTACTATCGTAGTTTGTTGGTTATTGATCTAAGGAAAGGATTGGTCGTGATATTGAGGAATATTAAATCGTGATTTCTTCTAGTAATCATTTATTGCTTCGCATATTTGTTTTCTTGTACTGTTTTCCTTTATGTTATAGTATTGTTCTATTGCTAGTCTACTGCATAGGTTATATCAGTGAGTATCTTTTAACTAAAACACATCGTCACTACTTCACCGAGGTTAGTCAAGATAATTACTGAGTACATGGGGTCGGTTGCACTCATACTATACTTCTGCACCTTGCATGCAGATTTTGGAGCGGAGCTGCGGTGGATGACGAGAGCTGACTCTAGAGACGTTCGTGCCTTCCCGATGTGGCTATCATTTGTCCCTAGGTAGTTTTAGTATCAAATTATGTTTATGAACATTTCAAACAGAAGTCGTATTTATTTCATATCAATTTTTAAAATAATCTAGTCATAGTATATCATGACTTGTACTACCAGTCCTTAGGTTATTGTATGGAATCCAAATATAGACATTTATTGATCACCTTTATTTTATTATAATTATGTTAACTATTAAATTGGCTGATCTAACGGGTTGCGTTAGGTGCCATCACGACCAGTGAATTTTAGGTCGTGACAATTCACTAGCACAGTTGAAATAAAAAATTACCTAACATGTTGTGCATTGTCATCACCACAGATGAAATACAAAAATTACCTAACATGTTTGGCATATTCATAGCACGGTCATCACTTATCTAGTAATATATATGCATGCATTATGTGGACAACTTTCAAAGAATTGTGAAAAATTATGAAGAATTAATCTAAATAATCGTCCACTCATCGCGTAAATTAAAAATAATCGACGAATATATATATATATATATATATATATATATATATATATATATATATATATATATATATATATATATATATATATATATGTATATGTATATATATGTCACAACCCGAATATTTCTCCGTAAGATGTCATGACGGCATCTAGTCTCTAAGACTAGGTAAGCCTAACAAATATGCGGAATAACTGAAATAATAACTTAAATAGAAATCTTCAATAGCTATATAAGTGAAAGCTGCCACTCAACGTGTACAAATCCTAAACCCCGGTGAAATATAAGTCACAAGCTCTAGATATTGTGTGGAATGCTCTTATACATCACTGTCTATAAATATATAAAGAAATAAGAACAGAACATGATAGAAGGGGACTTCGAGGCCTGCGGACGCCGACAAGTATACCTTAAAGTCTCTGAACTGAGCTCGCCTCACTGGTGCCTAGACTGGTAAGAGGTACACAGATCTGCACAAAAGGACGTGCAGAAGCGTAGCATGAGTACACAACAACGGTACTAGTAAGTGTCAAACCTAACCTCAATAGAGTAGTGACGAGGTCAGACCTATTGGAAAATAATAAGAGGCAAGACAAAAGATATAATAAGGTGCAAGGGAAGTGAAACAATAAGAATTTACGGAAGGTAATAGTACGGAATCAAAGAAAAACAACTACAACACGAAAAGAAGCAGGAAATCTTACAAGTTAAGGAAGCAACAACAACAACAAACAGCAAATAGAGGAAAAATCAACATACGCATTGCCGAGGTGCCGCCTCGTAGTCCCAAAAGTAAATATCTCACATTTTTTTCTTATACCAACCATGTGTATCCATAATTACAATGGCACGGAAGAAACCTCATGCAAACAATAACAACCGCACGACAGAAACCTCATGCCACAATAACAATTTGCACAGCAGAAACCTCGTGCCACAATAACAATCCACACGGCAGAGACCTCATGCCACAATAACAACCCGCACGGTAGAGACCTCATGCTATAATAAAAAGTTGCACGGCAGAAACCCCGTGCAACAACCAAACAATCATTTCAACAATAATCATTGAAACCAAAACATAACAACTGAAACAATGATATTTGAAGGATAGCAATTTCAAGTAAAGAATCACACCGTTAATTAATGAATATGGAATTAAGAAAGCAGGTAATTAAACTAAGCATGTACCACAAGTTGCAAATAAGAGATAAGACAAGTAGACATGTGAAATTAGGCTAAACATGATGACTACACGTGCTAAAGTAACTGAATTAAGGCATAAAAAAGAAACTACTTAGCAAAAGCCGGAATTTCAACACTTAGCCCGTGTACGCACTCGTCACCTTACGTACACGGCCTTCACATATAGAAAATTACCATAACAGTACCAAATCCTAAGGAGGGATTCTCCTACACAAGGTTAGACAAGTCACTTACCTCAAACCAAGCTCCATCAATCAACAAGAAGGCATTTCCCTCGACTTTCCGACTCCGAACGACTCAAATCTAACCAAAAGCAATTACATACTATAAATATAACTATAGGAAACTAATCTAAAAAATAAAATTATGATTTTATCAAGAATTGAAAAAAATCATCCCAAAAAGTCAACCTGGTTCGCGTCTCGGGAGCCGACCAAAATGATAAAATTCGAACATCCATTCGATCTCGAATCCAACCATACAAGAATCATGTAAATCCGTCCTAATTTAGCCATTCAAAACCCAAAAACTTGGTTTAAGAACTTTACACCTGTTTTCCGCAATTTCAACCCAAATCCTTCATTAAATGAAGAAATTAATGATAGATTAGTGGAAATAAATCAAAAACGAGTCAAAAATCCTTACCAAAATGCTTTCTCTGAAAATCCCCAAAAATCTCACCTCAATCCGAGCTCTCAAATTTCCAAAGTGAAAATGAAATCAAACCCTCGATTTTGAAATTTAATCTGCTGCCCATTTAATTAAACATCGCGATCGCGAAAATCTACACGCGATCGTAAGACAAATTTCTGCCCGGCCTAATTTAACCCTTCGCGATCGCGTAAAAACACTCGCGAACATGGATGCAACACTGCCTCAACATTGCACTCGCATCACAGGCTACGCGTTCGCGTAGAACAATTGGCCCCGTCCCAGCTTCACCAACTCTTTTTCGCGAATGCGAACTACACCACGCGTTCGCGATTAACTCTAAGCCAAACATCTGCGATCGCATCCCTTTCTCTGCGAACGCGTAGTACAAAAATCCAGTAGCTAACATTAACACTTCCCGAACGCAGCCCCACACTCGCAATCGCATACAACAACACCAGTACCAGCAAAATCTGTAATCTCCCAAGTTCCAAAATGTACCGAACATGGTCTGAATCCCCCGAGGCCCCCGGGACCTCAATCAACCATACCAACAAATCCTAGATCATCATATGAACTTAGTCGATCCTTCAAATCACATCAAAATGCTAAAACCATGAATTGCGCATCGATTCAAGGCTAATGAACTTTTGAACTTCTAACTTCTACATCTGATGTTGAACCCAATCAAATCAAGTCCGATTGACCTCAAATTTTGCACACAAGTCACATTTGACATTACAGACCTACTTCAACTTCCAGAATTGGAATCCGACCCCGATATCAAAAAGTCCACTCTCGGTCAAATTTTCCAAAAAACTTTCAACTTTCGCCAATTAATGCCGAAATGACCTGCGGACCTCCAAATCAACATCCGGACACGTTCCTAGAACCAAAATACCATATGGAGCAATTGGAACTGACGAAACTCCATTCTGGATAGCTATAAACCCTTGTGTAATCCGTACAAATATATGTATAATAGCTAAAAAAAAATAAACAATAAATTTGGGCGGGTATTTGGGTAAAAAAAATCCCTTATTTGCCTTTTTTTAAGTTCGAAAGAGCTCCTAATACTACATTAATATCATTTTCGGAAAACATAATTAGCGTTTTGAAATGTTCCAAGTCTAGAGAATCATCATGACTACACAGAAAGCTAGGTATATGTTGAAGGAGTTTCCACGATAGTATATCAAAAGATCTTATTAAATTCTTTACCCTGTTTTGCTAAGGATTTTTATATGGTTTACATGAAAAAGAAGACAAAGAAGAAAGAAAGAAAGAACATAATTAGAATGATTCCCCTTTCTCCAAGTATACTAATTGTGCCATAAAGTTTTAAATAAGAAGTATCTTAATTAACGTGTGTCATTGTTTGGTAAAATTTTCATTTCTTTTGCAAATAGTCCAGGGTATGAAAAGTTATTACTGGCGGGTAGGCTAAATTAGAGGTAATCAGTACTAAATTAATCCGTATATACACGTTGTTTTAACATGAAGAGTACAATGATTTGTAGCTCACACATAATTGTAATTAAGACTCTTCTTAATATAACGAGATTGAAATGACTCGTAAGTCATATGGCTCACTCCTCACTACAGCTGGAAACCTCATTAAGTATGTTATTTGTTTAATGAATATATTTCTTTATAGCTAAATAGCTAGGAATATCTCTTGGTCGTTGGTGTCATCAATAAAAACCAACAGGACAATGGGTGTGTTTGGTATTTTCCGTGAAAAATATTTTTTAAGAAAGTATTTTCTTGGAAAATAAGTAGTAATCTTATTTATTTTCAGGTGTTTGATACACAAATTGAGGAAAATAACTTCTCAAGAATATTCATAAATAATTTATATACAATAAACATGAAGCCATAAACTTTTGAATCAACAACCTTCCGAACCCACAAATTTTACAAACTTTCGAACCGCTAAATTTTTGAAACCGCGAACTTTTGAACCTGTAAACTTCCAAACACATAAACCTCTGAATTCATAAATTTGAAATTTGTAAAATTTCGAACTTGTAAACCGAAAGATGAAAAAACTAAAACTGAAAATATATATATATATATATATATTCCGGGGGAGGGGGTTGGGGGAAAGAGGACGGGGGTGTGCAGAAAAACTAAAAAATAGATATTTGAAATTACAAAAAAAAGTTACAAAAATTGTGCGGGGGGGGGGGGGGGTGGGTGCAGAAAAATAAAAAAAAATAGAAATTTGAAATTACAAAAAAAATATAATTACTTTTGCGAGGGGAGGGGGGATTAGTGTAGACATGTAATATTTTACCCTCCCCGAGATTTTACACATTTTAGCATTTAAATATTTAGTTTAGGTCTAATATCGCTATTTTAACTAGTTTTGACTCTTTTACTCTATTTTATCACAAAAATAAAAATTACAAAAATATTTTCTTTTATTTAGCTAATTGATATTTTATCTAGTTACTTTTAGTTTATCTACCTAATAAAATTAAAAAAAATACAAAAATAGTTCCACTTTGTTTTCGAAAATATTAGTATTTTTGGTAGGAATATTATTTTAATTTTGCGATGATTTTAATCTAATCCCATTTTTATTTTTTAGTATGATATTTAAAAGATACCAAAAATATGTTTGTTTTAACAGTTACTTTTATTTTAATAGTTATTTCTACTTAAGTAGGATTAATTAGTATATGTGGACAGTATTTTTAGTCTTGTTCAATGAGAAAGAAACAAATTTGGGTCAAAACAATCCATTTTTAGGCCCATTTTCGGAATTAAACCCTTAACCCATACCCCCACTTCACTAAAAAGAGACTTAATTCCAGTAACCCTAGGACCCCCCCCCCCCTATCAGCCGCTCCTTCTTCTTCACCTCACACCAACCAACCAACGAACTCCCTCTCAAAAACGAGAAGCAGACGCCGAACTCCCCCCATCTCCTCCTACAACCGCCGCCACACCCGGCGACCACCCTCCTCAGCCGCCTCTGCTATTTCCCACCAGCCGTTGTTCGCCAAAAACCAGCAGTAGCAGCTCGCCGGAATCCAAACACTACCCTTCAACTCCACCCATCTCCATCTCTCCACAGTCGCACACACCAGACCAGAAACGAAGCATCTGGAATACTCTAAGGGACGGTCATAGAGAGTAAAGAATGGAGTCCTTTCATCTCCAAGTGACAGTAGCTTATAAAATTAGCTATTTATATTGACGTTATAGCTTATTCTTCTTCTTCTTCTGATTTTCAATTTTGAAACCATGGAGTCCGATGGAGTTTGATTAAGGCCATTTTGGTTTTGAGCTTTCCGATGACGATTCGAGTTCCGTCCGTGGTTCGTTACATTTTTGAGTTTAAAGTAGTGCAACAATCAATTTTCATCTATATAAAGGTCCGTTTCTTATACCTATTTTATTTCATCTCATTACACTAGTTGATGAATTGTGTTAATTGTTTCTGGATTTTCTACCCTTTGTTTAGTTGATTTAGTTGCTGGATCAGTTCATTACCTTGAGTTCATAATAAGATTGGATGAATATTTTGAGTCATATGGTAGATAATTGAAATGAAAAATGGATATTGTTCACTGTTGAAAGATTCAGTGGGTCGCTGGGGTGAAAATTTTGAATTAAATGAAATGTACCAAATTAACTAAAAGACAATAACAATTGATGGCCTCGTTGTTGTTGTTTCACTGCCTTTAAATTTATTTTTCTTAATTAAGAATCGCTAGTAACATGTTTAGGCCGACCCCACATAGATATGCAATATTAGGACACTTTATTATTATTAGTTTCTAATGCGAGTGGTCGTTCCTTTAATTTATATTTAGGGGAATGTCACGTTGATTTTGTATATATTTTTATCCGGGGTATGCCCCGAAGTGAATGTAAACAGAGGTCGATGATACATCGAGGAGTGAGCATAGTATTCTATAGACTCTAGCATTTTTCTCTTATTTTATTATCTCTTATTTAGGTGGGGACGACCTTGACCTCTTGTGTGTTTATTTTCCTTTTTCTGTATTTTTTACCTCAATTTGAATATTTTAAAGCCAACTAGATTTAGTACGCAATCGTACTAGTTACGGGACTCGGGGAATGTCTAACACCTTCTCCCCGAGTCAAATAAACATCTTTACCCAAATCTCTGGTGCAGTTAGTTTTTGAGTCTGTTGTGTTTTAAAAGAACAAATTATTTCTAAAAATGGTGACCTGACACACCGAAACCAAATGTCAGGTGGCAACTTTGAAAAGTCCTTTTGAAACACAATTCTTTGTCATTTTCTAATTGAAAACCCTTTCGAGCTTTAAAAATCCTTTTATCTATTTTAAGAGGGTTAAGTGAGGTAAAAAATGGGGTGTGACAGCTCTGGCGACTCTGCTGGGGAGTTGCAGGTTCGAGCTGATACTTGATCTTATTGTCTTTTAGGATATTTGATTGAGGTGTTTGTTTTCTTTATTTACTTTATTTGTTTAGTTTGTTTGTTGTATTTCCTGTTTTGTTGGTTATTTGTTTATCGCTTTTCCTTATGTGTTTACCACTTTATAACTATCATCATTTGCGTAACCAGGGGTCTTCTTTCTGCTACAAGTCTCGTAAAGTGTCGCGTACACGAACACTTTGTTGAGTCACCCTTCTTTTAGGAGGGAGCATCGGACATGGAGTGGGTGGAAAGCTTGAGCAGCCACCATCGACCATACACTCCCCCGAATTGCTTGTTAGTGAACATAAACATAGGTCAGCCTTTAGGTTATTTTTATTTGCATTATATCATGTTTACTTAGTAGGGTTCGGTCCTAGGTACCATGTTACTTTGTAGGAATCATGTCCAAATTGTGTCAAGTGGGCCTATGGCCCAAAAGCACATTCAGTCATCCCTATGTGCTACATGCTGCATTCTTTAAGGGTAAAAGGGTCATTTAGCGGACCAATGATGGTTGAGGGTAAATGAGAAAGAAAAGAGGGTGAAGTATAAAGATGAAGCAAGTAGGGCCCAGTTATATTTTTCTTTCACAACTTTTCAAGAAAATCCAAAACAAAAGAGAAAAAGAAAAATTCCAAAAAGATTTTACACCTTTATACCATTTTTAAAAAAAATCAAAAAAAAAGAAGCAACTCATTTTTCTAGTCTATTGACCCTTTTTGTAAGTCTTTTAATTTCGTCCAATCTTCCCGAACTACGCATATATGATTCTCGTCTTTCGGGGCAGGATATGTAGGCAGCTCACATAGGGTCCGGTCTTTCTAGTGAGTCTTAAGTTCTTGGCTTCGGGGTCGTAGCCAAATGTTGCATTGTCTTTCCACTCCTGGCCACATCGCCATTTTGCAAAATAGGATTATTTTTGCAAAGTAGCTTGTTGAACTATGTCTGGAGTCTTGAATCCACAATTCATGTTCTCCTAACTTGAATCCACAATTCATGTCTCCACTTTTGGGCCATATCGGCTGTTCTTGCAAAATGGGGCCATTTTCACAAAAGTGGTTCAGTGATCCATATAATAGAGTCCTAAGTCTACAACAAAATTTTCTCTCAGTTTGAGGTCCATTCCTGTTGAATTTGCATGCTTAGTCATTTTTCGGCCACATAGGCCATTTTTGCAAAATGGGGTCATTTTTGCAAAGCAATTTTAGGGATCGTGATTCTTGAGAATTTATGGGACTCCATGAGGTATTCCCATGTTTTAGAGGTCATCCTAATTGATTTTGCATTTTTAGCCACATGTCGCCCCATCGGCCATTTTGCAAAAATTAGCCTCAATCATGTCCTGCATGTTGTGTCCAATTGGAAAGGTGATGGTCTGACATAGTGTTTTGAGTCACTAAACTTTATTTGGTCTTATTTTCTCATTCAGGTATGGATCCATTTGTCAAAGCTTTAGCATGATGGACGCCTCAGGACCGTCTAGTCACGACCGTTGCATACATGAGCTGCTTGTGGATACTTTTATGTTTTGAATCTATCATTCATGTTGTCTTTTACTTTCTAGTCTTGTACAGTAGTATCGAGTGTTTTAGGTGATGTCAAAGTTTGTTGTAGTCAAGTTGAGTTTGTTGAGTTTTTTGTTACCGTACTTCATGTTTTGTATTTTTGAAAAAAAGAAAAACTAAAAAAAAGTTATAAATGAAAAATCCAAAAAGATTCTTGTTTTTTAGTTTATTTTATCCATCACTTTTTCAGAACTACACTTGGTCTGATTCATATGGAACATGATACGTAGGCAACCTACATAGGGTTCGATCAAATCATTACTCTAAAAAAAAGAGGAAAAAAGAGAGAATGAAGTTGTGGGACGTGAGGGGTAAGAGAAAGAAATTATTGATAATTAGAAAGAAAAGAGAGGAAGAAAAATGAGCAAGCCAAGAAGTGCTAGAAATGAAAGAAAAGATAAGATTGAAATGAACGAAATTGGGATGATGTCGAATGACCTCGTCACTCTCGAAGTCAATCTAGAACCGTTAATTGTTGCTAGGTGCATTGTACGCAATGTGATATTTCTATCTGATAAATACCCTAACGCTAACATGTTGGCTTTGTTTTACTCCTATTTGGTACTTTCATTGTTATCATTGAGAAGGTGGTTAGTTTGTGTCATTCTAGCAAGTCTTTCGTACAACACAAGGTCAAAGAGCAAGATAGCCATGGCTAGCAGAAACTTGGACACAGGTGTTGTTGATTCGTCTAAGGAGAATGTTGAATCAGAATCTGAGTTGAAAGAAGAGGTCTTAAGGTTGAAACGACAGATGATCGAGATATGCCAAGCCTGGATTAGTGGGAGTCCTCCGCCCTTATTTCCCACTAACTACATTGAAAGCCTCGTCACCATCCCGCCACTGTCACAAGCCCAGATTCCCACAGCTGTTGATATCTCCCCACAACCTTTTCACACTCCACCCCCAAGACCACCTCATATCCCGCTCCTTTGATCACTCATGTTTTTATAGCTCCTCCACCAACTACTCCTCCTCGATCTTCTACCAAAACTGTGTTCAAAATCTTCGAATCCCAACACTATGCTCCAGAACCAATTTGCAATGTCTCGGATTCATACTCTTACACTCCTCATTTTGAGCCTCCCGGTAAAACTGAAAAACCTGCTAAGATAGTGGAGCAAGATGAGATATCTAAAAAGCTGAAAGGTATAGAACAATCCTTAAATAACATGCAAGGGATGGAAAATAACATGTCTTACAATGACTTGTGTATGTTTCCGAATATTCATCTACCTGCGGGATTTAAAATGTCAAAGTTTAACTTATATGATGGGCGTGGAGATCCAGTAGCCCATATGAGGGGTTATTGTAGTGAAATAAGAAATGTTTGCGGGAAATATGAATTGTCAATGGCGTATTTCAGTGAGAGTTTGAATGGGGAGGCCTTGGAGTGGTATACTCGTCAAGATGTCAGTAAGTGGCATGCATAGGGTGACATGGCTCAAGATTTTGTTCGGCACTATCAGTACAAAGTAGATATTATCCTAGACCGCTTCTCTCTATCTCAGATGGGAAAAGAACCCAAGGAAAGTTTTAGGGAGTTTTGGTTCAGATGGAACGAACAAGTTGCTCGGGTTAGTTCTACGATTGATAGAAATGATGTTGCTGAGCCCCGCCAACGATAGGATCCAGTGGGCATTCCTGCTAAATGCTTTCAACCTTAATATCGACCCCATGAATATCCTCGTACTCCAAATAATCCTCATCAATGCTACTTTCCTCCACAAAATCCCTAAAGTAATACCTCACCTTCCCAGTACCCTATCCACAATGCACCGCCATATGCTCCACACTCACGAAACCCGCAACAGCTTGCACTGCCTCAACAAATGTCTGACCCACCTCTACAAGCATATCAACCTCCTACTCGAAAGAGGTTCTAACCAAGAACGGAGTACAAAATAAGAAGGCAGTAGCAAAGAGAAAAGTCTTTCACTTCTATTGGAGAATCATATGCCAGTCTATTCCAAAGGCAGAGGCAATTGGACATGTTGAAGTCGATTCAGATAAAAATGTTGAACCCTCTTCCAAAGAATTTTGATTTTTCTCAAAGGTGCGCATATTGATCTAATGCCTCGGGGCACAGCATAGAAAAATGTTGGCATCTGAAAAGAGCACTCCAGAAGCTTATTGATGCAGGTGACATTACCATGCAAAATCCAAATGCAGCAGACACTAGCCAAAGTCCATCGTCTGTTCATCATGAGATGCATATGGTGGGAATGATTTGTATGGAAAAGGTATATGAGAACTCTTCTGAATCTCTTGGAGGGCCACTTATTGCAAAAAATTTCAGCGCTATCAGTCCTGGTTCCAGAGGTTGATCTTAAGAACGAGTTGGCAAAAGGGACCCAAAATCTATTTACTAAGGTCAACATAAAGGAGACTTGTGGGGGTTCTGGTAATATTGATGTGGAACTCAATGGCTAAGATGTCGAGCTTGGTAATTGGAAAGACACTTCTTTCTTGGCTAGCCAGGGAGGAGTTTTGGTGGTTTATTTTGTTGTCATTTCTATTGTCCGGGTTATTTCAGGGTTGTAATTCGGATATTGTCTTATGGCTCAAACCCTTATTCTTCTTATTTTTCCTAGTTCGTTTAGTTGTAGTAACTCATCTAGTGTTATCTAGGATTGTTCCAGGGTTGTAACCCATGTCTATTTTGGTTGTTTTGTTCAAACCCTTTTCACCGTCTGTCTAATGCAATCTCCTGTTTTCTGTTAATTCTAGTCAGTTTTTGTTTAGGTCACTTTTGCTTTTATAGTTTTCATGCTAACTCTAGTGACACGACATGCACGCATAATACTCAGCCTGATCTTGAAAGTTAGTCTAATCATGAAGCAATGACATAGTTTTGAATATGATAAAAGGATGCATTTGAGGAAACAAGTAAAGATTCAAGTATTTTGAGATAACCTGAAGCTTGAATTGAGTGAAACTAAGGCAGTTAGTATGGGAAATCAAGAGGTTGATGAGAGCATACAATAAGGGGATGTCTTTCAAGCAGTTTGAGGTAGATTAGTCAGTACTGAAATGCATTCTTCCACACCAAGATAAGGTTGAGTCAAGTCTGCTTCGAACTGGCAAGGGTCATTTGTTGGGACAAGGGTATTGCCCATTGGCACTTTTTGTTTGTGTTGATGCCATCAATAGATACTTTGTATGATTACTTTACTTATCTTCAATTGCTTGTTTGTACTTGGCATTTTTAAAGTTTGGTATGACAAAGGTATTTTATTCTACTACCCAAACACTTTTATCTTTTGCCACCCCTTTTGAGCCTTAATTTGTTTTATTTCATACCTCTCTTTTGGAATCAGAAGAAGAGTTATGAACTAAAAAAGAAAAATAAAAAGAGAAAAAGAAGAAAACTAAAAGAAAAGAGAAAAAGAAGAAAAAAAAAGAAAAAATAGAAGAGAAAAAGAAATAAAGATGAAAAAACGTTAGGTCAGATGTTTGAACTACATTCGACCTGATTCCTTCTAAGAATACGTAGGCAACATTACTCTGAGGTTCAATCCCATCAAAACAAAAATTCAAAAAAAATCCCCGGACTCCAAGAAACTGGGGCAGAAGTTTTAATTTTGCCAAAAGATCTGATTTCAAAAGTTGTAATTTTGAACCCTTTCATCTTAAATTATTTTGAGCCTTCATACCACCCTTTCTTTCCAACCCTGTCCAAAAGCCTACATTACGGTCCAAAGAAAAGCCATCCGACCAATCTTTGAGGATGCCAAATAAAGTGTGTTGTAAAAGTATGATCTTCTTGTATCATGGGTAATACCTTGTTCTCAACACAAAGAGAGTCTTATTGGTGAAAATCCTAATGGGCACCGTAAAGCGACGGTGAGTTGAGAAAAAGAGCAAAATGGGAGAGGCTTGATGGTGAAAACCCTTCAAGGGCACTATAAGTCGACTAAGGATCGTGGATCAAATATGAGAATTATAGCACTGAAGCCCAGTTTCACAACTTAGAGGCATAACGAGAGTTAAAGATTAGACTCGCTTGACAGATCAGACCGCTTAATCCAAAATGCATGTCATGGTCAGTAGAGATGGCCTTCAAATAAGATTAGTTTCTACTTTGTTCTTTTTCCTGGGTAAAATTGTTTTCTTGTTAGATACCATCTCTTCTCATTTTTCTCTTTATTTTGTTCCTCTTGTTTTGTTTGAATTCCTTTTGAGTATGTTTTTTGTCGAAACAAGTGAGAAATGACTTCAAAATCTGCTACCAGCTTTTTAATCACACAAAGCCAAGTCTGGCAAGCACATCAAAATGGCATAAGAGACAGGAGAATAGTCTGTGCATTGAGTTGGTGATAATAGATGTTCTTTGGGATTGATGTAAAATGCAAAGATTTGGTGAATGCTAGAACATGAGTGCAATGCATCGGACATAAGGTATTGGACTTGAATGAATCAGGAATATTTCTTGGATAAGGGTTGTCTGAAAAAGCGGTCGACTGATAACAAGCATTGTCTTCCAAGTTGAAGTCCAAGTTAATCGTGACAAGTGCAAGAGAAATCGCCCTCGTAATCAAGGCCACAAACTAACCACCATGTTTTAAACTCACAAGTTTTCTTTGTCTGAAACAGGGTTGAAGACTATGTTCATATCAAAGCTTGAATTTTTCAGGTGTAATGCCCCAATTCTACTTACGCAAAGTCTATTGAGAAGATCATACATCACCCCTATGAGACGCACTTCCTAGTCTGGGTCTTTCAGGTTATACTTTTGTTTTAGGAGACACACTTCCTAAATTGAGATTCCACCCCTAGGAGATGCACTTCCTAGTTTTGGTTATTTAAATTCATCCCTAGGAGACGCACGTCCTAGTTGGAGATTGAAGTTTTAATCGTTAGGAGGCGCACTTCCTAGTATGGGTCTTTTAAATTATACTTTTTAGGAGATGCACTTCCTAGATTTGGTCATTTAAATTCATTCCTAAGAGATGCACTTCTTAGTTTGAGTCATTGAAGTTTTGCCCTTACGAGATGCACTTCCTAGTCTAGGTCTTTCAAGTTATATTTTTGTTTTAGGAGACACACTTTCTAAATTGAGATTTTACCCTTAAGAGACGACCTTCCTAGTTTTGGGTCATTTATGTTCATTCCTAGGAGACACACTTCCTAATTTGAGTCATTGAAGTTTCACCCCTAGGAGACGCACTTCCTAGTCTGGGTCTTTCAGGTTATACTGTTTAGGAGATGCACTTCCTAAATTGAGATTTTACCCCTAGGAGACACACTTCCTACTTTTGGGTCATTTAAGTTCATTCCTAGAAGATGCACTTCCTAGTTTGAGTCATTGAAGTTTCACCCCTAGGAGATGCACTTCCTAGTCTGGGTCTTTCAGGATATACTATTTAGGAAACGCACTTCCTAAATTGAGAAAGGAGACGCACTTCCTAGTTTTGGTTCATTCAAGTTTCACCCTAGGAGACGCACTTCCTAGTTTGAGTCATTCAAGTTTTACCACTAGGAGACACATTTACTAGTTTGGTTCATTCAAGTTTCATCCCAAGGAGACGCACTTCCTAGTTTGAGTCATTCGAGTTTTATCCTTAGGAGACGCACTATGATGACCCAAAAGTTCATCTCTTGTTTAAAGTCAACCTGTGTTTCGAGGCCTTAAAAAATCCTTTTGTCTTGCCTTAATTTGCATGTGCAATCCGGGCATACATCTGGAAAGCCTTTATGTGAAAATTTGAGGAAAATGCTAATTTTGCCTTTAAAATTAAATTTAAATTGACTTTGGTCAATATTTTAGGTAAACGGACCCAGACCCGTGATTCAATAGTCCTAGAGGGTCCGTAGGAAAATATGGTACTTGGGCGTATGCCTAAAATTGAATTCCGAGGTCCCTAGCCCGAGAAATGAATTTTTGAAGAAAATTGTTTAATTGAAAATATAAGAGCTTTTGGAAATTTAACAACGTTTGAATTTAATGGTATCAGGCCCGTATTTTGATTTCGGAGCCTAGTAAAGGTTTAATATGGTATTTAAGTTGTGCCTGTAAAATTTGGTAAGAAACGGAATTCATATGACGTTATTCGGACCCTCGGTTGTGAAAATGGAAATTTTAAGAGCTCTTGAGAGTTTTCTTTAATTTTGATGCTAAACGCATAGTTCTAGGTGTTATTTTGGCAATTTGATTGCACGAGTAGGTCTGTAAGATGTTTTTAGACTTGTGTGCATATTTGGTTTGGGGCCCGAGGTCTCGGGTGAGTTTCGGATAGATTTCTGCTGGCAGGGACCTGGGGGAGGGGGAAAATACTCTACGCGAACGCGGCGAATGGCTCGCGAACGCAAAGGACAGGGAGGAACCGTCGAGAACACGTACAGTATCTTGCAAACACGAAGGATCTTCTATCCAATGCTTCGCGAACGCGAAGAAGACCTGTCCAGCGAATTTAAAACAAAACCTAGGTCGAGATTTCTTCAAAATTTCATATCTCCTTCCCTAGAATCCGACCTTGGGCGATTTTTTAAGAGAAATTTCAACATCAAATTATAGGTATGTGTTCTTGAACTCATTTCTTTCATTTTCCATCAACACCCATTAGATTTCTAGACATAAATCTTGTTCTTTAAGGGTAGAAATTAGGGATTTTAATAGAATTGGGGATTTTATAAATTTAGGGATTTAGACCTCGATCTGGAGTCGGATTCCGAAACTAATTACATATTTAGGCTCGTGGATGAATGGGTGAACGGGTTTTGGTTCGAACCTCGAGTTTTGACCAAGCGGGCCAGGGGTCGGGTTTTCACTTTTTTGGAAGAATGTTGGAAAATCTGTAAATTTTCATTTGAATTGGTTTCTTTGGCTTCAATTAATGCTAATAAGTTAATATTGGCTAGATACAAGTGAATTGGAAGTGGAATCTAAAGGGAAAGCGGTATTTGAAGCTTGAGTTTGGTCGTGGAATCCGAGGTAAGTGTTTGGTCTAACCTTAGCTTGAGGGAATATGTGTTGTGTCTTATTCGCTATGTGTTAGTGTCAAGTACGCTATGTGTTAGTGTATTATTCGCTATGTGTTAGTGTTAAGTACGATGTATAGGTGAGGTGACGAGTATCTATATATTGGTGACAAGCATGGCCCTAAGTCTTATATTAAGATTGTTGTGATTTTATTATGTATTGTTCATGCTTAAATTGATGATTAGCACTTTGGAACAAGACTTATGATAAATTCTTGGTAATTGACCATTGTCGAGTATTGGCTCAAGTTGAGGTTTATTTTGTGAAGTAACTGTTGAAACTAGATTGGTTATAGTTGATTCCCTTGCGGGGATGATATTGTTTCTATTGTTGACTCCCTTGCCGGGACGATATTGTTTCTATTGATGTTTCTATTGTTGATTCCCTTGCCGGGATGTTATCATTTCATTTTTTTGGATGAGGAAGAGCGTAAAGCACGAAGGGTGATGTCGTGCATGATATTGTGAGTGAGTGTTAATGCATAAAGGGTGATGTCGTGCCGATATTGTGAGTGTTAATGCATGAAGGGTGATTCCGTGCCATTATTGAAAGTAAAAGCATGAAGGGTGATGTCGTCCCATATTTATGAGAGAGTAAAATCACAAAGGGTGATGCCGTACCGTTTCTATTGATTTCTATGGTGAGGATGAGAGTAAAAGAACGAAGGGTGATGCCATGAACTTGTTGCTGTGTTATCATTTCCGTTGCTTCTAGCTTGATATTTACTTTGTCGCTTTACTTTATCATTGTCATAACCTGATATCCCCCTCAGCATGTTTCCCCTTTTTCTCATCTTACTTTGTTTAATTCTTGTTATTATTACTTCTCATATATGATTTAATTGCACAGGTTTATATGGTTGTCGGTCCTAGTCTCGTCACTACTTCGTCGAAGTTAAGCTCGGCACTTACCAGTACATAGGGTCGGTTGTACTGATACTACACTCTGTACTTTGTGCAGATCCCGGTACTGGACCCTGCAGATCATAGTTCGAGGTTACTACCTTCAGTCCAATGGAGACCTGAGGTAGTCCTGCAAGCGTCCGCTGTCCTTGGTGTCCCCATCTATCATATTTCCATTATAGTTTTATCTATTTCCGAGACAAATGTGTATTTTCCTTGTTCAGACCACTATGTGTAGTATTCTTAGACAGTCCGTGAGATTGTGACACCAGTTCTAGGTAGAGTTTTATTATGGATTTGTATTTGTATTAAGTTAAATTGTTAAATTCCGTTCTTCCGCATTTTATTCCGTTGTTGTTCTTATGTTAACTTGTAAATTGTTAAAAGATAAAGTAAAAAGGTAAAATAATTAGTAATGTTGTCTTGCCTAGCGGGTTCAATGTTAGGTGCCATCACGGTCCCGATGATGGGAAATTCGGGTCGTGACAAGTTGGTATCAGAGCTCTAGGTTGCTTAGGTCTCACAATTCACGGACAAGCTTAGTAGAGTCTGAGGGATCGGTACAAAGACATCTGTGCTTATCCCCTAGCGGCTACAGAGTTTAGGAATGACTTCACATCTATTCTTCTCTGTCGTGCGATTTGATTTCTCAATGTTAATTGAACTTCTACTCTGTTCTTTCGCAGATGGCGAGAACACGTGCTTCTTCATTTTCTGATCAGTAGCCCGAGCCCCTAGTGGCAGCTCTTATGATGGGCAAAGGACAAGGCCGAGTCGGTGCTAGAGGCCGAGGCAAGGCTCAGCCCAGAGCAGCAGCATCAGCGACAGAGCCTCAGGTAGAGTTTGATGATGAGGTTCTAGCCCAGACCCTTCCAGCAGGGCCAGCTCAGGTTCCAGAGGGGTTCATCTCTACCCGGGTACTCCAAGATGCTTTGGTCCACCTAGTGGGCCTTATGGCGAGCGTCACCTAGGCAAACTTACTTCCTGTAGCACTAGCCATCTCTCAGGATGGGGGAGGAGCACAGACTCCCGCTACCCACACTCCGGAGCAAATG
This sequence comes from Nicotiana sylvestris, assembly GCF_000393655.2. Classification (NCBI taxonomy): domain Eukaryota; kingdom Viridiplantae; phylum Streptophyta; class Magnoliopsida; order Solanales; family Solanaceae; genus Nicotiana; species Nicotiana sylvestris. The sequence continues at coordinate 57,196,037 of NC_091064.1, forward strand.
GCCCTACAGTTTCAGACTCTAGCAGCTCAGCTAATTGGGGTAGTTCAGCCGGGTATTGTAGCTCAGACCAGCGATGGAGCAGCTATGTCTGATGATGCTTTGTGGAGGTTAGACAGATTCACCAAGATTTTCACTACTACCTATGGTGGTACATCTTCAAAGAATCCCCAGGACTATTTGGACAGCTGTCAAGAGGTTCTACGGAACATGGGGATAGTGGAGACCAATGGGGTCGACTTTGCTGCTTTTCGTCTGTCAGGTTACGCCAAGACTTGGTGGAAAGATTATTGTTTGGCTAGACCAGCTGGGTCACCGGCTTTGACTTGGGATCAGTTCTCTCAATTATTTCTGGAGAAGTTTCTTCCTATCACTCAGAGGGAGGACTATCAGAGGTACTTTGAGCGTCTCCAGTAGGTTCTATATCCGTCACTCAGTATGAGATGAGATTTATTACCTTGGCCTGTCATGCTTTTATTATACTTCCCACCGAGAGAGAGACAGATAGTGAGGAGGTTTATTGAGGGACTAGCTTAGCCTATCAGATTGCAGATGGCTAAGGAGACAGGGAGTGATATTTCTTTCCAGGATGCAGCCAATGTGGCTAGGCGAGTTAAGATAGTTCTATTACAGGGGAGTGGTCAGGGGTCTGACAAGAGGCCCCATCATTTTGGAAAGTTCAGTGGTACCTCATCTGGAGGCAGGGATTCTTTTGGTAGGGGCCATCCTCCCAGGCCGTTCCATTCAGCACTTTAGGCTTCTCATGGTGCTCCAGGTGGTCGTGGTTCTTATATGTAGTATTCTGATCAACTGCCCTACAGTGCACCACCAGCTCCTATCAGTGCATCGCTGCTTCAGAGTTTTCAGGGTGGTTACTAAGGCTATCAAGGTCAGTTTCAGGATTAGCAGTCTCAGCAGCCGAGGTCTTGTTATACATGTGGTGATCCGAGGCACATTGCTAGGTTTTTCCCTCGAGCTTTGAGTAGTTCTCAACACCAGAGTTCTTGTGCTATGGTTCTAGCACTGGGTGTTCCACCACCCGCTCATCCAGCTAGAGGTAGGGGTAAAGGTGTTAGAGGTGGAGGTCAGGCCATTAGAGGTGGAGGTCAGGCAGCTAGAGGTGGAGGCTAGCCAGCATGAGGCCGTCATCGGGATGTAGTTCAGAGTGGTGGGGCCCAGCCCTAATGTTATGCTATTCCAGCCAGACCTGAGACTGAGGCCTTTGATGCAGTTATCACAGGTACGGTTTCAGTTTGCAGTAGAGATGCTTCAGTTTTATTTGATCTAGGGTCCACATATTCCTATGTGTCATCTTATTTTTTCCCTTATCTGGTTGTGCCTCGTGATTATTTAAGTGTCCTGTATATGTGTATACACCGGTGGGTGATTCTATTGTGGTAGATCATGTTTATTGTGCTTGTGTGGTTGTTATTGGGGGTCTCGAGACTAGCATAGATCCCCTACTTCTAGATATCGTGGACTTCGATGTCATTTTGGGGATGGATTGGTTATCCCCTTATCATGATATATTAGACTTTCATGCCAAGACCGTGACCTTAGCATTGCCGGTGTTGCCTCGTTTGGAGTGGAGAGGGACTCCTGGTCATTCTACCAGCAGGGTTATCTCATATATGAAGGCTCGACGTATGGTTAATAAGGGATGTTTGGCCTATTTGGCGTATGTTCATGATTCTAGTGCTGAGGTTCCTTCTATGGATTCTGTGCCTGTTGTTCGTGAGTTTCCAGAGGTATTTCCTTCAGACTTGCCGGGGATGCCACCTGATAGGGATATTGACTTTTGCATTGATTTTGCTCTGGGCACTCAGCCTATTTCTATTCTGCCATATTGTATGGCCCTGCCAGAGTTGAAAGAATTAAAAAAACAATTACAGGACTTGCTGGATAAAGGCTTTATTAGGCCTAGTGTCTCGCCTTGGGGTGCACTAGCTTTGTTAGTTAAGAAAAAGGATGGGTCAATGAGGATGTGCATAGATTATCGGTAGTTGAACAAAGTCACCATCAACAACAAGTATCCATTGCCGAGGATTGATGATTTGTTCGATCAGCTTCAGAGTGCCAAGGTATTTTCGAAGATTGATTTAAGGTCTGGCTACCATCAGTTGAGGATTAGGGCATCTAATGTCCTTAAGATAGCTTTCCGCACTCGGTACGGACATTATGAGTTGTTAGTGATGTCATTTGGGTTGACAAATGCACCAGTAGCTTTCATGGACTTGAAGAACCGAGTGTTCAAGCCTTATTTGGATTCCTTTGTGATTGTCTTTATTGATGATATTTTGATTTATTCCCGCAGCCTGGAGGAGCACGAGCAGCATCTGCGAGTCATTTTTCAAACTCTAAGGGATAGTCAGTTGTATGCTAAGTTTTTAAAATGTGAGTTTTGGTTTAGTTCAGTACTTGGGTCACGTTGTATCAGCAGAAGGTATTCAGGTGGATCCTAAGAAGATTGCGGTAGTCAAGGACTAGCCTAGACCTCCATCAACTATAGAGATCCGGAGTTTCTTGGGTTTGGCAGGCTATTACAGTCGGTTTGTGGATGGGTTTTCATCTATTGTAGCCTCTATGACCAGGTTGACCCAGAAGGGTGCCCAGTTCAAGTGGTCGGACGAGTGTGAGGCGAGCTTTCAGTAGCTTAAGATAGCTTTGATTACGGCACCGGTGTTAGTATTGCCCATAGGTTTAGGGCCATATACAGTATATTGTGACGCATCTCATATTGGACTTGGTACGGTGTTGATATAGAATGGCAAGGTTATTGTATATGCTTCGTGACAGTTGAATATCCATGAGAAGAATTATCCAGTTCATGATTTGGATCTAGCAGCCATTGTTCACGCACTGAAGATTTGGAGGCATTATTTATATGGCGTGTCGTGTGAGGTGTTCACGGATCATAAGAGTTTGCAGTATTTGTTCAAGTAGAAGGAGCTAAATTTGATGTAGAGGAGGTGGTTGGAGCTATTGAATGACTATGATATCAACATCTTGTATCATCCGGGGAAGGCCAATGTAGTGGCCGATGCTTTGAGTAGGAATTCAGCCAGTATGGGCAACTTTGTGTATATTTCACTCGGTGAGAGACCGCTTGCTTTGTCTGTTTAGACTTTAGCCAATCAGTTCGTTAGGTTGGATGTTTCTGAGTCCAGCCGTGTTCTAGCTTACACAGTCGCCCGTTCTTCATTATTTGAGCGTATCAGATATCGGTAGTATGATGATCCTCATTTGCTTGTCCTTAGAGACACGGTGCGGCACAAAGGTACCAAGCAGGATACAGTGGGAGATGATGGAGTTTTGAGGATGCAGGGTCGTATTTGTGTGCCTAATATGGATGGACTTCGTGAGATGATTCTAGATGAGGCCCATAATTCCCGGTACTCTATTCATCCGGGCACTACTAAGATGTATCAGGATTTGCGACAGCATTATTGGTGGAGGAGGATGAATAAGGATATTGTAGCATATGTAGCTCGGTGTTTGAATTGTCAGTAGGTTAAGTACGAGCATCAGAGACCTGGTGGTTTGCTTCAGAAGATTGAGATTCCTGAGTGGAAGTTGGAGCATATCACTACGAACTTCGTTGTTGGACTCCCACGGATTTAGAGGAAGTTCGATGCAATGTGGTTTATTGTGGATAGGCTGACTAAGTCAACGTATTTCATTCCTGTGGAGGTTTCCTATTCTTCTGAGTGTTTGCAGAGATTTATATTCATGAGATCATTCGTCTTCATGGTGTGCCCGTGTCTATCATTTCTGATCGAGGTACAAAGTTTACCTCACATTTATGGAGGGAAATGCAGCATGAGTTGGGTACCCGGGTCAAGTTGAGCACAACATTTCATCCTCAGACGGACGGACAGTCCGAGCGTACTATTCAGATTTTGGAGGATATGCTCTGAGCATGTGTTATTGACTTTGGAGTTTCTTGGGATCAGTTTTTGCCATTAGCAGAGTTTTCCTACAACAACAGTTACCAGTCGAGCATCCAGATGGCTCCCTATGAGGCATTATATGGTAGGCGGTGTCGGTCACTGGTTGGGTGGTTTGAGCCGGGAGAGGCTCGACTATTGGGTAGAGATTTAGTTCAGGATGCCTTGAAGAAGGTTAAGACCATTCAGGATAGGCTTCGTACAGCTTAGTCTAGGTAGAAGAGTTATGCCGATCGTAAGGTTCGTGATGTGGCATTCATGGTCGGAGAGCGATACTTGCTTCGGGTGTCGCCCATGAAGGGTGTGATGAGATTTGGGAAGAAGGGCAAGCTAATCGCTAGGTTGATTGACCCTTTTGAGTTTCCTAATCGAGTGGGAGAGGTGGCTTACACACATGCGTTGCTGCCGAGTTTATCAGTTGTGCACCCAGTGTTTCACGTGTCCATGCTTCGGAAGTATCACGACGATCCATCCCATGTGTTAGACTTCAGCATTGTCCAGTTGTACAAGGACTTGACCTATAAGGAGGAGCCGGTAGCTATTCTAGACCGGCAAGTTCGTCAGTTGAGATCGAAGAATTTCCCTTCAGTTCGTGTGCAGTGGAGAGGTTAGCCTATTGAGGCAGCAACCTAGGAGTCTGAGTCTAATATGCGGAGCCGATATCCCCATCTTTTCCCCGACTCAGGTACTTTTCTATGTCCGTTCGAGGACGAACGGTTATTTTAGAGGTGGAGAATATGATGACTCAAAAGGTCATCTCTTGTTTAAAAGTTAAATCTGTGTTCTGAGGCCTTAAAAACCTCCTTTTCTCTCACCTCAATTTGCATGCGCACTCCGGGCGTACATCCGGAAAGGCTTTATGTGAAAATTTGAGGAAAATGCTAATTTTGCCTTTAAAATTAAATTAAAGTTGACTTTGGTCAATATTTTGGATAAATGGACCCCAGACCCATGATTCGACGGTCTCGGAGGGTCCATAGAAAAATATGGGACTTGGGAGTATGCCCGAAATTGAATTCCAAGGTCCCTAGCCCAAGAAATGAATTTTTGAAGAAAATTATTTAACTGAAAATATAAGAGTTTTTGGAAATTTAATGATATTAGAATTTGATGTTATCGCGCCTGTATTCTAGTTTCGGAGCCCGTTACAGGTTTAATATGGTATTTAAGTTGTTCCTGTAAAATTTGGTAAGAAACAGAATTCATATGACATGATTCGGACGCTCGGTTGTGAAAATGGAAATTTTAAGAGTTCTTGAGATTTTTCTTTAATTTTGATGTTAAACTCGTAGTTAGGTGTTATTTTGGCGATTTGATCGCATGAGTAAGTCTGTATGATATTTTTAAACTTGTGTGCATGTTTGATTTGGAGCCCCAAGGGCTCGGGTGAGTTTCAGATAGGTTTTGGGATGTTTGGGACTTAGAGATTTCTGTTGTTGTTGTTGTTGTTGTAGGAGCACAGATGGTTCCTTCTTCGCGTTCGCGAAGGAACTCTCGCAAACGCGAAGAGTAAAAATTGTCTGAAGGAAATTTTTTCTATGTGAACGCGAGGCACAGGTCACGAACATGAAGCGTTGGGGGCGTTATCCTTCGCGAACGCGACCTGGCTATCACGAACGCGAAGGCCATTCTGGGGGAGGGGGAAAATACTCTACGCGAACGCGGGGAATGGCTCGTGAACATGAAGGTCAAGGGGGTGAACCTTCGCAAACGCGTACAGTATCTTGCGAACACGAAGGCTCTTCTAGCCAATGCTTAGCGAACGCGAAGAAGACCTGTCCTGCGAATTTAAAATAGAACCTAGGTCGGGATTTCTTCAAATTTTCATATATCCTTCCCTAGAATCCGAACTTGGGCGATTTTTGAAGAGAAATTTCAACACCAAATCATAGGTATGTGGTCTTGAACTCATTTCTTTCATTTTCCATCAACACCCATTAGATTTCTAGGCATAAATCCTGTTCTTTAAGGTTAGAAATTAGGGATTTTAAGAGAATTGGGTGTTTTACAAATTTGGGGATTTAGACCTCGATTTGGGGTCAGATTCCGAAACTAATTGCATATTTGGGCTCGTGGATGAATGGGTGAACGGGTTTTGGTTCGAACCTCGAGTTTTGACCAAGCGGGACTGGGGTCGAGTTTTGACTTTTTTGGAAGAATGTTGGGAAATCTGTAAATTTTCATTTGAATTGGTTTATTTGGCTTAAATTAATGTTAATAAGTTAATATTGGCTAGATACAAGTGAATTGGAAGTGGAATCTAAAGGGAAAGAGGTATTTGAGGCTTTAGTTTGGCTGTGGAATCCATGGTAAGTGTTTGTCTAACCTTAGCTTGAGGGAATAGGTGTTGTGTCTTATTTGCTATGTGTTAGTGTTGAGTATGACGTATAGGTGAGGTAACGAGTATCTATACGTCGGTGACAAGCATGCCTGTATGTCTTATATTAATATTGTTGTGATTTTATTATGTATTGTTCATGCTTAAATTGATGATTAGCACTCTGGACCAAGATTTATGATAAATTCTTGGTAATTGACCATTGTCGAGTATTGGCTCAAGTTGAGGTTTATTTTGTGAAGTAACTGTTGAAACTAGATTGGTTGTAGTTTATTCCCTTTCCGGGATGATATTGTTTCTATTGTTGACTCCCTTGCCGGGACGGTATTGTTTCTATTGATGTTTCTATTGTTGATTACCTTGCCGGGATGTTATCATTTCATTTGTTTGGGTGAGGAAGAGTGTAAAGCATGAATGGTGATGTCGTGATTGATATTGTGAGTAAGTGTTAATGCACAAAGGGTGATGTCGTGCCGACATTATGAGTGTTAATGCACGAACGGTCGTGCCATATTATTGAAAGTAAAAGCACGAAGGGTGATGCCATGCCATGATTATGAGAGAGTAAAATCACGAAGGGTGATGCCGTGCCATTTCTGTTGATTTTTATGGTGAGGATGAGAGTAAAAGCATGAAGGGTGATGTCGTGCACTTATTACTGTGTTATCATTTTTGTTGCTTCTAGCTTGATATTTACTTTGTCGCTTTACTTTATCATTGTCATAACCTGATATCCCCCTCAGCACGTTTCCCCTTTTTCATGTCTTACTCTGTTTAATTCTTGTTATTATTGCTTCTCGTATATGATTTAGTTCTATAGGTTTATATGGTTGTCGGTCCTAGACTCGTCACTACTTTGCCGAGGTTAGGCTCGACACTTACCAGTACATGGGGTCGGTTGTACTAATACTACACTCTGCACTTTTTGTCCAAATCCCGGTATTGGACCCTACGGACCGTAGTTTGAGGTTGCTGCCTTCAGTCCAGTGGAGACTCGAGGTAGTCCTGCAGGTCTTGGCGTCCCCTTCTATCATATTTCCTTTCTATTTTTATCTATTTCTGAGATAGATATGTATTTTTCTTATTCAGACCACTATTTGTAGTATTCTTAGACAGTCTGTGAGATTGTGACACCAGTTCTGGGTGGAGTTTTATTATGGATTCGTATTTGTATTAAGTTAAATTGGTAAATTCCGTTCTTCCGCATTTTATTCCGTTGTTGTTATTTTGTTAACTTGTAAATTGTTAAAAGATAAAGTAAAAAGGTAAAATAATTAGTAACGTTGGCTTGCCTAGCGGGTTCAATGTTAGGCGCTATCACGGTCCCTACGGTGGAAAATTCGGGTCGTGACACGCACTTCCTAATTTAGTTTATTCAAGTTTCATCCCTAGGAGATGCACTTCCTAGTTTGAGTCGTTTGAGTTCATCCCTAGAAGACGCACATCCTAGTCGAGTCTTTAGTTTTACTTTCATCATTGTATAAATAGCATAGGTGATTTACAATTTTGCTAACAACTCACAAATCTTCCTAGTGCAAACTTGGGCAGAAAATTTTATTTGTTTTATTGTTTTGATTGCAAGCACCCACCTGGAGAACGAGGAAGTTCATTTTAGAGTTACTTCAAATTTCAAGATAGTAACAGGCGCCCACCTGAAGAACGAGAAAAGTCATTTCAGAATTCAATTCAAGTTAGAAGTAGCAGAAGCTCGCCTCAAGAATGCGAGTCGACAATCCGAGATGACCAAAAGAAGAAGACTCAATCCCGAAAAAAAAAGATAAATCCAAATGCAGAAACAGATGAAAGATGTGAACTGCTCAAGACATGGTTGAAGCTACGAGCACTGCATGTCCGATATTGATCCGAAGAAGTCGTGGAAGAATGAATCAGTATTTACAACTAGCAAGCATCAAGGTTCAAATCAAAAGTCTGCATGAAGAACCATTCAAGATTCAAGATCAAGCTTCAGTGTGCTTATAGATAGGAATCTTGTAACTCATAGCTGATAGGCTTGCTTAGTTATTTTAGATTTTATTTTGATGTAATGACAGGAACCGCGGACCGAACCTCGAAGGACCTCACTCAGCTCTGCACCTCGGTATACTCCATCGCTTTTCTCACTTCTGAACTACACATGGCCTGATTTCTTTATAGCCAAGGATATGTAGGCAACTCAGATATCAGGGCTCGATCACATTCTTTTTTCTTTTAGTTTTTGGTCTCCCTAATTAAGGGTCGGGTCAAAAAACCTGTCTTGTCATTCTTTGTCTGAAAACTTTTTGTATTTCCAGTCAAAGAGGGGTAGTTGTAGACATGTAATTTTTGACCCTCCCCGAGATTTTACACATTTTAGCGTTTAAATATTTTGTTTAGGTCTAATATCGTTATTTTATCTAGTTTTGACTCTTTTACTTTATTTTATCACAAAAATAAAAATTACAATAATATTTTCTTTTATTTAGCTAATTGATATTTTATCTAGTTACTTTTAGTTTATCTACCTTTCATAAAATTAAAAAAAAAATACAAAAATAGTTCCACTTTGTTTTCAAAAATATTAGTATTTTTGGTAGGAATATTATTTTAATTTTACGATGATTTTAATCTAATCCCATTTTTTTTTAGTATGATATTTGAAAAATACTAAAAATAGGTTTGTTTTAATGGTTAGTTTTATTTTAATACTCCCTCCATTCTAATTTATGTGAACCTGTTTGACTAGGTACGGAGTTTAAGAAAAATGAAGACTTTTGGAATTTGTGGTCTTAAACAAGTCAAAAGGGGGCCTAAAATATTTGTGTGGTTATAAAAACTTCTCATTAAGGGTAGAATTGTAAGTTTAAGTTAAATTGTTACCAAATTTAGAAATGAATCATTCTTTTTGGAACGGACCAAAAAGAAAATAGATTCACATAAACTAGAACAGAGGAGTAGTTATCTCTATTTAAGAAGGATTAATTAGTATATGTGGATAGTATTTTTACTCTTGTTCAATGACAAAGAATTAAATTTGGGCTAAAACAATCCATTTTTTTAGGTCCATTTTCAGAATTAAGCCCTTAGCCCATACCCCACATCCCTAAAAAGAGACAAGATTCCAATAACCCTAGGACCTCCCCATCAGTCACTCCTTCTTTTTCACCTCACACCAACCAACCAATGAACTCCCTCTCAATAACGAGAAGCAGCCTCTGAACTCCCCCATCTCCGCCTACAGCCGCCGACACACCCAGCGACCACCCTCCTCAACCCCTCTGCCATTTCCCACCAGCCGTTGTTCACCGAAAACCAGCAACAGCAGCTCACTGGAATCCAAACACCACCCTTCAACTCCACCCATCTCCATCTCCCCATAGCCACACACACTAGACCAAAAACGAAGTATCTGGAATACTCTAAGGGACGGTCAGAGAGAGTAAAGAATAGAGTCCTTTCATCTCCAAGTGATAGTAGCTTATAAAGTTAGCTATTAATATTGACGTTATAGCTTCTTCTTCTGATTTTCAATTTTGAAACCATGGAGTCTGGTGGAGTTTGATTGAGGTCATTTTGGTTTCGAGCTTTTCGGTGCCGATTCGAGTTTTCTCCGTGGTTCATTATATTTTTGAGTTTAAAGTAGTGCAACAATCAATTTTCAGCTATATAAAGGTTCATTTCTTATACGTATTTTATTTCATCTTATTACACTAGTTGATGAATATTGTTAATTATTTGTGGCTTTTCTACCTTTTGTTTAGTTGATTTAGTTGTTGGATCAGTTCATTACCTTGAGTTCATGATAAGATTGGATGAATATTTTGAGTCATGAGGTAGATAATTGAAATGAAAAATGGATATTGTTCATTGTTGAAATATTCAGTGGGTCGTTGGGGTCAAAATTTTGAATTAAATGAAATGAACCAAATTAACTGAAAGACAAGAACAATTGATGGCCTCATTGTTGCTGTTTCGCTGCCTTTAAATTTATTTTACTTAATTAAGAATTGCTAGTAACATGTTTAGGCCGACCACACATAGGTAGGCAATATTAGGACACTCTATTATTATTATTAGTTTCTGAGGCGAGAGGTCGTTCCTTTAGTTTATATTCAGGGGAAATGCCCCGTTGATTTTGTATATATTTTTATCTGGGATATGCCCCGAAGTTAATGTAAACGGAGGTCGATGCTACATCGAGGAGTGAGCATAGTATTCTATAGACTCTAGTATTTTTCTCTTATTTTATTTTCTCTTATTTAGGTGGGGACGACCTCGAGCCTCTTGTGTATTTATTTTCCTTTTTCTGTATTTTTTACCTCAATTTAAATATTTTAAAAGCTAACTAGATTGAGTATGCAACCGTACTAGTTACGGAACTCGGGGAATGCCTAACATTTTCTCCTCGAGTCAAATGATCCCCCTTAGCCAAATCTCTGGTGCAATCAGTTTTGAGTCAGCTGTGTTTTAAATGAACAAATTATTTTTAAAAATGGTAACCTGACATACTGAAACCAAATGTCAGGTGGCGACTCTGAAAAGTCCTTTTGAACACAATTCTTTATCACTTTCTAATTGAAAACCCTTTCGAGCTTTAAAAATACTTTTATCTATTTTAAGAGGGTTAAGTGATGTTAAAAAGGGGTGTGACAGATAGCAGGGTGGGTGGTGACGGAAAAAAACTGAAATTTAAAAAAAAAACTTTTTGGAGAGAGGGGGTGGGGTGGGTTGGTGAGGGTGGGGTTGGGTGGGTGGGTATGAGGGGTGTAGGGTGGGTTGGTGAGGGTGAGGAATAGGGTGAGAAGATTGAGAAGGAGTTTAGGAAATTATTTTCCCTTCTCTTGATGAGGAAAACATTTTCTCCAATTGGAGAAAAATGAGTTCATAAGGAAAATGTTTTCCAAAACATTTAAGCCAGCAAAACATGAAAAATTAAAAACATTAATGTTTTCCTTCGTACCAAACACACCCAATGTGAAAAAAGATTTTTAAAAAATTATGAAAGGTGCCGTCTTTCTTTATATAATATGGTTCTTTAAATCAAAGTAGTTCCTATTTTGCCTATATGGCCCTAGGAATTCACTTGGTAATCATAAGTATGGATGTTAGGGACTCAAAAAGTAGCCTTAGGTTAAAATTATAGAAAAGAGAGAAGATTGATAGTAGAGTAAAAGTTTAGATATCTGAGGTACATAACAAGAAGCTTCAAATCATTACCTTTCATTATTATTTTGCATATGCAGTAAAGGTATACATAATGTTGTCTGCACTTTTACTAATGTGATGATACAAGTTAACCTACAATAATTTTTTTTTGTTTTTCATTTGTTTTGAAATCCGACTAGTCGAAGTCGCACTTGAAAATCCTATTTTAGAGATAAAATACTCATTGTTAAAGATGACATCATACGTAGAGATTAAGTATGGAAGAATATTATATATCACCCTGACGCAACCTTTGGTGGTACAAGATAATTGGTACAAGAAGTTATTATAAATCATTGTGATAGGACGTGAAAATCCACTCCTTTTGTCAGAGTTAAAAAGGTCAACATGACCTACCAGAGAGGCCCCCTATCTTATATTATAATCCCAAACATGTAGGGGTCCTGAATTGGTAGTGTTGCTTTAATTTCTCCTTTTTACCTCGTGTCGTGATTTGGTTAATATTTTTAAAACTTATCTATATCTATACCAATATCTATGTCTATATCTATATCTATACTATATTAAAAGCACGAAGACACTTAACGAAATGTCGTTCGTCATTTTTATCCTCTATAAGTGTACTTTATAATGGATAAAATTGTAAATACAAATAAATTACTTTTTAAAAAAATAGAGTCGTAGAATAAACAGAAATAATAATTAAGGAGAAGAGTAGAAGTAGGAACCTTCTTCCTTAATTATATACCTAATAATCTAACAAAGATTGTAAAGTCAAAAAATTCGTAGGTAAAAAAGGAAAAACAATAAGACAACATTTAGAAGACCAATTAATTTCGTAGGTTAAATATGGAAAAAGAATAAGATAACAAGTAGGAGACCCATTTATATTAAATATTGGACAAAAATAGTTATTTAATTATTTTTCAATTATTTAGGATTTAAAATAAACTAAAATTTGTTTTTATATATCTTTCCTTATTATAATTATGTAGGAAATCTTGTTTAGGACTTTAAAATTAATTAAAAGTTCCCTTATATAAATCTTTTTTATATTTAAAGCTATTTTTCTTTAATTTGATCCTTACACGTTTCCAAGTTTTCAAACTGAATCATCACGAGAGCTCTATTTTCAAGCTTCTATCTTTTATTAAGCACGAACGCCCTTAGCAAAATGTCATTCACCATTTTTATCCTCTATAAGTGTACTTTATAATGGATAATATTGTAAATACAAATAAAATTACTTTTTAAAAAAATAAATATATCATTTACTATAAATGGGTCTCGTACTTGTTATCTTATTCTTTTTCCATATTTAAACTACGAAATTAATTGGTCTTCTAATTGTTGTCTCATTGTTTTTCTTTTTTCACCTACGAATTTTTTGACTTTACAATCTTTGTTAGATTATTAGGTATACTAATTAAGGAAGAAGGTTCCTACTTCTGCTCTTCTTCTTAATTATTATTTCTTTTTATTCTACGACTATATCTTTTTTTTTTTAAAAAGTAATTTATTTGTATTTACAATTTCATACGGAGAGTAGAGTTTGAGACGGCGCCCCCAACAGTAATTCATGTGGATGACTCTCCTCCGACGGGCTCTGGAGAGGGTCTTAGCGAAATGTCATTAGCCATTTTTACTCTCTATAAGTGTACTTTATAATGGATAACATTGTAAATACAAATAAAATTACTTTTTAAAAAAATAAATATATCATTTAATATAAATGGGTCTCCTACTTGTTATCTTATTCTTTTTCCATATTTAACCTACGAAATTAATTCATCTGGATGACTCTCCCCCGACGGGCTCTGAAGAGGGTCTTAGCAAAATGTCATTCGCCATTTTTACCCTCTATAAGTGTACTTTATAATGGATAATATTATAAATACAAATAAAATTACTTTTTAAAAAATAAATATATCATTTAATATAAATGGGTCTCCTACTTGTTATCTTATTCTTTTTCCATATTTAACCTACGAAATTAATTGGTCTTCTAGATGTTGTCTTAATGTTTTTCCTTTTTTACCTACGAATTTTTTGACTTTACAATCTTTGTTAGATTATTAGGTATACTAATCAAGGAAGAAGGTTCCTGCTTCTACTCTTCTTCTTAATTATTGTTTCTTTTTATTCTACGACTATATCTTTTTTCTTAAAAGTAATTTATTTGTATTTACAATTCTATCCATTATAAAGTACACTTATAGAGGGTAAAAATGGCGAACGACATTTCGCTAAGGGCCGTCGTGCTTTTAATATAGTATAGATATAGATTGATTGATATAGATGGGTAAAGAGGTCAAAGTTTTCTATAGTTAAAAAATGAAAAAGAGTTTCTGAGGTAAACTTTCTAACTTTTAGATTGTTTTGATAGTTTTGTGACATTAAACATCTTCAAAAAAATTTAGTGCCAAAAGTTTTTGTGATTTTCTACGCAACTATCAAGTCAAGTCCTAATTATCAATTAAATAATATTCTTGTAGTATTTTATAAGTTATAATATAGACGTATTTGTATATTACGTGAGAAATATTCGTGTTTAGCATATCTATTTTTTGTAAACATGTAACTTGTTATTTTGAGAAATACTTACATAAATTTCATGAGATAAATTTTTTTCGAACAAAGTAATTAAATTGATACAAATTACAGATATAACAAGTATAATTAATAAGAAGTAATTTATGAGATAAATTTCATGAGGCAATCTATTTTACAAAAAAGTAATCAAATTTCGTATAGAAAAATATAACAAAGTACAATTAATAGTGTGCATGGCTAAAAACTATATGGAAGGTGAAATTGGCCTCATATTGGGGATGCTAGGAATATGAATGTCACTAAAAATTTATTATTTTGGAATATAATTTCAGTTAGAATTACTACGGTCTAAAATGTGTCATATGCACTTTAATACTATATAATGACTTTTCCATCTGAATATAAGACTTATTCTCATTGATAATATTCGACACCCTTATCTCTCCAACGTAGAGCTTGTTTGGCCAAATTCTCAAAGTTTATTTGTTTCTTCTTTAGTTGTTTTACAATTTTATAGTATTTATTATTGGTAAAAAATAAAATATATTTGTATTTTTCTTGCGAAAAAAAAAGATCCGTTGTCGGTTAAAAGACCTTATGTATGTGTTTTAGAATAAACTTAAGAATATATACTTTTCAAAAAAAAATTAGAAACTATTAAATTTTCAAGAATTTATGTGTTCTTGATAAAAATAAAAAAAAAGCACGATAACTTATAAAATTGTAGTGATGAAATTATAAATATTAAGCTGAGAATATTGATGTGAGGACTTATTATTATTGTTTCTTCATTTAATAAGTTGCTAAATAGGATCAACAATCATCATTTTCAAGAACTCACACTATTTTCTTTAACTTATTTTATAACTCAAACGTAATTGTTAATAAAGTATTTAGCTAATTTTTTTAAAATATGTATTTCTTGAGACAGAATACACGCACATATTAAAAGCACAAAGTCTCTATCAAAATGTCGTTCAATATTTTATGTGTTAAAATATATTTCATATTGGATAAAAGTATAATTGTAATTTAATTGTGTAACTAATATTTAGGAATTTCAATCAACTATATTATCAATTAATATTTTATCTTATTTGAAATATTAAAAATTCCTAATATTCAAGAATTGAATTCACCTAAAGACTTTATATAGTCAAAATAGACTATCCAAGAGTAGACGTTAGCTTTATGCATATATTCAAATTATTTTTTTACGCTTCGTTAACATAATTCTTATGGGATAATACTATAACTGCATTTAAGTCAATGACGAACTTGAATCAACAAAAATAAAGTACTTCTTTAATATTGAGAACAAATAATTAAGTCTTTGAATTAAATAATTAGCAAAATAATTTAATTTAATAAATTTTTAAACTCAAATATATATATATATATATATATATATATATATATATATATATATATATATATATATATATATATATATAATGATTTTTAAGCTGATAAACCTCTTATGATACATAATTTGCTTTGATAAGAAAAGCATTAATGGTGAAACAATTCAGAAAATCTAGCAAAATTGACTATAGTATAGTACGTATTAAGACCCAAACTGGTAAAACTGTAAACTTGAAGCAATACGAATGAAATAGTGAAATACAAATATATTATAAACAAGTTACTACTACTATTATTATTATTATTATTATTATTACTATCATCATCATCATCATTATTATTATTATTATTATTATTATTATTATTATTATTATTATTATGCATTTATTTTAAATGACAACTCCCTATATATATATATATATAAGTTCTTTTTTATACAATATTAAGTTAATATTAGTCATTAATCGTTTCGTTGTCCCTTATCAATAACACCAACCTCTTCATTCATAAACAGAGAATTTATTTTTTTAATTTTTTATATGTTAAATCTTTTTTGTTAATACAAGTATTTTTATTTTTATTTATTTTCAGTTGAGGACTTTTATGAGGACGACTTCTTTTTTTATTAAGCTAGCATAATGGGATCAATATTCGTCATTTTCAGGAACTTATATATTTTTTATTAATTTTATTTTATAAGTCAAACACGTTATGTTATATATCTATGTGATTTTTTAAAATAGTGTATTTATTAATATAGGATACACGCGCAAAGCGCATACCCTAGAACTAGTATTCTAAAGTGTAGGAGGGTGTTTTCATCAATTTTATTATTTAATTCACGTATCACTAATTATTCTATATTCTATTCAACATAAAATAATTTATAAATCATATACAACTTATGCTGTTCTTATTTATGTTGACTATGAAAAACAATCAAATAATATATATATTAATGTTGATATTTATGCAAGTATTATACTACTTTTATGAATCAAATCAAAAGGGCCCAACGTGTTTTGATATGGGATGGCCCAATGTTAGCTTAACAACGTAAAAATTGCATGGGGCGCCCTATTTGGTCGCCCCTATTTAACCTATGCCCATTTTTTTTTAAACTTTTAACCTGTACCCACTGTTTAAATAACTTCAGCTCCCTTTCTCCTCCCCCTTCTCCTCCTTCATTTTTTTTTCTTCTTCTACAACGATGACTGCAACATTGCTCTCTTTGATTAATGAAGCTAAAGCAAATATACTGAGGATTTCTGAACAGAGCCAGATCGATAAACAATTTGATGAGATAATAAAATATAAAAATGGTCAAACTTTCAGATTCAGTTAATTTCTGTCCTGGGGTTAAATAGTATACCTCTGTGTCATGTCATGTTTCTACTAATATTTTACCATCCAAGTGTTGTAAAATTGCATATGCATTTTATGCGTAATCGAATCTGTCGGAGTAGTTCCAACGCAAAACTTACAAAATAAAGAGAACAAAATATCTGCACAAAGTCAAACTTCAGCTTTCAGTTAATTTCTTACCCAGGATTGAATAGTTTCTCTATGTTGCCATCATATAATCTTATAATTAGAGAAGTAGCAAAAGCTATTGAGATTCTGAAGTATACATCTCTCCAACATATGTCGTCTTTTTTGCAAAGACAACACAAAAGCTATTAAGCTGAAGTTTCCAGTTACAACACAAAAACTTCAGCTCTAGAGCTTCAGTTTCTCAGTTACAACACAAAAACTTCACCTCTATAGCTGAAGTTCTCCAGTTACAATACAAAAACTTCAGCTCTAGAGCTGAACTTCAGGCCCGACTACTAGAATGTTGAAGTTTTGTGTGATTGCCTTTGCTACTTCAGCCCCGTGTGCTGAAGTTATGCAAAAAAGCAGGTACGCTTGCAATTTTTTCTGCCAAGTGGACACAAATTAAAATGTGACCCAAAAAAACGAATATATATGCAAATGTCCCCTAAGCAACTTAGCGTATTAAATGGAGTTGGGCATATCTATGTTTAAAACCTAGTAGTGGCTCCATTGATGTTTTGTTCCCTCTCTTTTGTTGGTATTTTCCAAGAGGACATAAATATCATTCTACTTAGCATTTAAGGACGTTATCTAGTCGTTAAGAATCCAAATGAGTGAAACCACGAATAGGATTTGAATTCTAGCATGTACAAAAATCGCTAGATGAGTTCTGGGTATTTACCTAAGTTTTGATAGACAAAATTATCTTGTATCTGTATTAATAGGAAGCCCTAAATATCCATTGAATTAGTCGAAGTTTCGGCTGTGCACCACAACAACAACAACAACAACAACAACAACATCAACCCAGTATAATCCCACTTAGTGGGGTCTGGGGAGGGTAGTGTGTACGCAGACCTTACTCCTACCTTGAGGTAGAGAGGCTGTTTCCAAATAGACCCCCGGCATCCTTCCCTCCAAGAACTTCTCACCTTGCTCTTGGGGAGACTCGAACTCACAACCTCTGTGCACCATCATTATTAAAAAAAAATTGAATAAGAGACAAAAATTTATCCCCCCCCCCTCCTTGTCTATGACTCCTCATTGTGACCAACTAGTGGCCATGAACGTCCCTTAGTTGCCGAGGTATAAGGGATGTTTGGATTTTTTTTCGTAGTGGATATGTTCCTCCTAATAATGGAATTATTCGACAAATTCGTTCCATCTATTATAGCAAATCTTAGTAGTTTAATTGGTTGCTTTTTGAACTTTCACCTTATTGTTTAAGAGTTGGATACTCCGATTTCCCATCTTATATTCCTTTCCCATTTCCATGAAAAAGGGTAATAAAAAGAGTATCAATCATCATTCTTCCTATAACATAACAGCCGGCCACTTGATAAACTTTTTTTGGATAGTTTCACATAAATACAACTCACACACCTGATTTGTAACATAACAGCCTAGATATCATTTTGCAAATCTATAGCCCAAAAATAATAGGCTAATTCCCGAAAGACAACCTATTTCACACAATCAACTACTGTTATTGCTCCCTCTTTATATAACCAGTTGTTTTCATACACTATTATGTGCAATTGCTGAAGCAATCCAACAAGATAAAAGAAAAATAAAGACTTGGTAAATGAATTGTAGAATCCCTCCAACGCGTACAAATCTTTTTTATACAGCACATACACAAAAAAGAAGAAGAGAATGAAGTGTCAAACTTCCGTAGAGGCCTCTTACACACTAACAATGTATATACATCCTTATAAACTGAAAAAATATATATAATTATACAACATTATACACAAATATATACATTTATACACAATTATACAATACTGTATAACTTGTATAAACATGTATAATAGTGTATAAGAGGTGTTTGTATATTCATATACACAATTATACACTATTATACATTGTTTATACAAACTGCTACATAGTTATGATTTTTATCCAAGCCTCGAGTTGTAGTAGAAGGTATTGGATGATTCAACTCGTCTATAGGTTAGCAATTTTGCGCCAACGATTCGGAATTCAACGCACAGATACGATACACCCAATTTCAGATTCGAGACTTCAAGGAGGACAACACACATATCACGGGAATCTATAACTTGCGATGAGTCAAGAAGGTCAACAAGTTTAAGAACAAGCAAGTCTGGAGCTTTCTGCTTCATCGTGTTGAAGATTGATTTAGCTTTCGATCTTTGCTCCTCGGAGCTTGACCAAACATTGGAAATTAAGGTTTCAAACTGCAAAGAGTCAGACCCAATTTCAAAAATCTTCAATATTCTTCTGCTTGCCACCATGGACGACGGAGTAGGAGCCCGAGCCTTCTTCGAGCCATTGATGGTAGAACTGCGTAGAGGGTAGGGGAGGGGAATAGCGGGGGCTAGGTTAAGAGAGGATGAGGAATCTATGTGGGTTGGAAAGAAAGAAGCGAGAGGCGGTGGGAGAGAATTTGGTGTGCTGGGAATGAAGAAAGAAGAAAATAATAAAAACCCTAAAAATGTGTCTTTAATAATGGGCTAAAGGCTGAAAAGTTTCTTTCAAGTTATATACAACATGAGCTAAATAGGGTAAGAGCTTCAAATCTAGATCATTTTCGGTTGGATTCTTAGGCCAAGTGACAAGGACAATAATTCTTTCAACTTTTTTTAAGCAAAGTCATTTGTACGAGATCGACATTATATATAGTTATTTTAGAAGGTATTAGTTGAATTAATATCGTTCTTAAGATATTTATTATTGATTTGCCAAATTCTTTATGACTTACTATAATTGCGTGTGTGCTAGCAAGAGGACCGCGACACTCTTTTTTTCTTTAGGTACTGTCTCGATTAATTCGGATTTTCATTGGGAAAATTTCTAAAAGGGTAATGTGTTTCATATAATTGAGAGATTTTTACATTCACAGGTCTAGCTCAGAATTTCTAGTTAAGAGTAAAAATATCCCAAACCATCACACCACACCCATCGGTCGTGAACCACTACACTCACACAAAAACAAAGAAACGACACTGGAATTTATTATTAGGAGACAACCACCTACTCGAGATTTAATGTTTAAAATTGTTTGTCAAATATCATAGTAACACGTTCTAAATAAACCAATTCAATGGCCAACAAGAGAATCCTTGCTCTTTTTGTTTTCTTATTTTGAATTTCGTTAACTTTTTTTGCTTTTTTTTTTCTTTTCATTTTGGGGTCAACACACTTTGCCTCCACCATTAAAATTCTATTATAGTAGATTTATAGTAAAAACAAGAGTGTGTGAAAAGGGGAAAAATCTAACACATTTTAGCTCATCGATCCGCATGATGATCTTTCAAAAAGTTTAGGAAGGTACTGCTCTCCCGTTTTGCTTCATATGATAATCTCTTTTTTGGAAAGTCACAAAATCTTTCTTTGACTGCAACTTCTCAATATATTTTAAATATCTTTACTATTGAAGTTGCAATTTATAATATTTATATAATTTCTAACTATGTATTTTCTATTTTAAAAATTTAAAAATATCAATGTTCGAATTAAGATCGAGAATTAGAAGGTTCAGCCTCAATTTCAAACTCTGATATTATCGAAAGGAAGGAAAAGTATATGAAATCCGCTGCTAAAAACAACAACGTACTGCTAGTGAAGCATAACCATATGTTTTAGGAGTGTAAAATAAAATAATTATAACAGCATGACGTTTTATTATAAGTGATTATTCCCCTGCTAAAGATTGTGATAAAATGAATAGGATTCCTCCACTCTTAATAAAAAATCTCTAACTCGAGATCTGAGAATAAAAAGAATCTCATAGTTTTCTTTAATAAGTATTATACGATGCTAATCCGAATTAATCGATCCCCACTTGGATTACCGGAAACTAGGTGGGAAATTGAAAAATGATTATTCCCCAGCAATTTATAATCAATGTCAAACATGAAAACTTGAAACAGTCACCCAAAATTTCTCAATCCAGTTAACCAATTAGGCAAACAAATCTGGAGTGGAGGACCCACTAACATGTGACTCATGTGCATTAAGGTGCAGTGGGCTTTTAGTTCTAAATATTTTAAAATTTTAACTAAATTTCTACATATTCTGATTTATGCATAAGGTCATCTGTACTGGCTTTAAATTGGTTGTCTGCCTCCCTTGTAACAAAGGCCGAAAATAGTCTTCGTGGAAATGTTTCAATATAATGCCCTATAATTTGGATAGAAGAAAATAAAGATATAAAAATCTCTTCCATATAATAATAAAGATTTATTGAGAAATTTGACATAAAATTTAAAAAGTTGCAATGAGTACAAAATCTATTGATCCCAGACTATTTGGCAAATTGACCTTGGTTTTGTTTGTAACATTACGAGTTTAAATTCTTTCACCAATTAAATTGTTTCTTTTCTTGTTACATGTTAACTTTGTGAAAAAAGAAATAAATATGTATTATAGGATCGAATCTTTCCCCTCAATGATGCTAAATATATGTAATACTATCATTTCTTATTTTCCCAGTCTCAACTTTTATTGGTCAATGGTCAGCCAGCTAAAACTTCGCCGTTCTCCAAGTTTAGTATGCAATAGATTTGTTCAATGTAAACTAACTACTTGTAAGGAAAAACAAATAGCGATTAGGTATAATACCTAAATCCTGCATTGACTAGTGTAGTTTAAACTTAAGGAGTCCTTGAAACATAAGAATTATGGCAACTCAAAGAAGACATATATAAAAGAAATTTGGCATTACCAACCAAATAAAGTCAATCTATCTTGATTGGCCGTAACTGCATGATCAATCTAACAAAACGTTTTATTTGGATCTATGAAATTATGTACGCATAATACATCCCAAAAAGTGAATAACAAAAAGGAAAAAAATACAATATCTTAAATAAACTACAACAATCGATTTGCAATTAACATGGATAAATTAAATTAATCGAGATTCTAAAATAATTGTTTAAACAACTTTAATTTATACAAATTTGTTGAACACAAGATATTTAGAGTGTATTTGGTACACATGAAAATATTTTTCGGAAAATATTTTTTAATTTTTTCATATTTGATTGACTTACATATTTTGGAAAATAATTTCCTCATAAACTCATTTTCCTCTAATTGTAGTAAAATATTTCTCCTATCAAAATTAAGAAGGGAAAATATTTTCCAAAACTCTTTTTCAATCTTCCCCACCCTATTCCCCATCCCCACCATCCCAACCCCACCCATCCCACCCCTACCCCACCCACCGCCCCCACTGCACCCACCCTACCCCCTACTTACAACCCTACCCACCCCCTACTTACAACCCTACCCAACCCCCACCCAACCCCCTACATTACCCCTCACCCCTACCCTAAGTAGAAATATTATTAAGAAAATTTTCTTTTCATGTTATAGATAGAGTGCTTTCTTTTTCATTTCAACATAATGAGTATTTTCTTTTCATGTAATAGAAAAAATATTTTCTTTCAATTCAAAAAATTGAATATTTTCTTTACATAGTATAAACAAAATATTTTCTTTTATCTCAACAAAACGACTATTTTCTTTTCATATAGAAAGAGTACTTTTTTTTCATAAAAAAAAGAGTATTTTTTGTTTTGTTATGGAGCTCAAATTTCAATGATGTTCTTATGTGAAAAAGTAAAGCAACATATTAGTTCCTTTGTGTTTGTGTAAATTTTTAAAAGAATAATTAAATATTTAAAGAAAATAGAATCTTGAAAATGTTGGATATTTGGGGGAGGGGGGAGGAGCACAGAAAACATGGGGAATTGGGAGATGAAAGGGGGGGGATGAAGAGAGTAGCATAGAAAATTATTTTCCTAAAAAATATTTTTTACTCTCTAACCAAATACTAGAAAATATTTTTCGAATTTTTTTTTTAATCACTAACCAAACAAGGAAAAATCACTTATTTTTCAGAAATTTTATTTTTCAACAAAACCTGTTCCACTGTACCAAACACTTCCTTAATCAATAGATAGCACATATCATGGATTACCCTACAAGGACCCTATGCAAATCTCATGGTTTTTAACAAGGACAATTTCTAGCCTGTGGCTGTGATGACGCCGAAAACTACTACGACTATTCATTTCTGTTTTTAATTTTCTCTTCATTTTTATTTCCCTTTTTCAAAAAATAAAATAAAGCCATTTTCCACATGGCTTACAAAATAGATGAACTGTACACACCCTCATGGCCAACGGTCCATTCTTCTTTATTTCCTTTTCTCACCTTTGTTTTCCCCCCTATATTTATTTAAATGAATGCACCAATTTATAGAACAAGAACCATAGAAGCAAAAAAACCTAGCATTTCTATTTTAATGTACTGTCCTTCCTACAATCTTTTTCTTACTACTACTACAATCACTATCTCTAGTTACTATAATGAAAGATCTTGAAGAACAAATCAACCTTGAAACTCCAGCCCATTATCATGACTTCTCTACTTCATTTTCATCCTCTAATAGCTTAAATTCTCCTTCAACCATCACCACTTCTTCTTCGTCCTCCTCCTCCTTCCTGAAGAGCAATACGAAAATCTCAATAGAATATAAAGTGAAAACAATCTCAAAAGAAGTTCAAGAATTCAACTACAAAGCAAATGATCATATTGGTGGCACCGATGAGAACAGGAAGAGAAGGAAAAACGAGGGTGATGACAAGCATCCGACATATAGAGGAGTTCGTAAGAGGAATTGGGGAAAATGGTGTCCGAAATTCGAGAGCCAAGGAAAAAATCAAGAATATGGTTTGGAGCTTATTCAACGGCTGAAATGGCAGCTTGAGCTCATGATGTCGCGGCTTTAGCCATCAAAGACACTCGGCTTACCTTAATTTTCCTTATTTAGCTGATCAACTCCCACGACCAGCTTCTATTTCCCCTAAGGACATTCAAATCGCGGCTGCAAAAGCCGCTGCCACCACATTTCCCGAGGAAATGAAGTCTCGAGCCGAACCCAGCCATGAAATCTCGAGCCCAATCGACCTACTGAGTTCATGTTCATCCACCGACTTATCAACGGACAACGATGATACATTTTTCAACCTGCCTGATCTTTCAATCAATAAAGTAGATCAAATTGGCCGTTATTCTGATCCAATTTCAACTTGGCCGCAGGTTGAAGCCGATGTTGGATTCTGGCTCGAGGAGCCATTTTTATGGGAGAGCCACTAGAAAACAAACAAAACACTTAAAAAAACCAACCATTATAGCAAAAGCCAAATTTTGTAAACTCGTGTTCATATATATCTACCATAGTTTTCTACTTTAATGAATTTCTTGTTTATGCTGAACCAAACAACAATAATAAAAATGCTTCACTGTAACAATTAGAGAGCAATTGCCGCCCATGCTGGATGTCAAGGTCGAACTCCTCCTGTGTAAATTTCCTCATATTAGCAAATGTAGATAAATGGAGAAGGGTTGGGATGTTTGTTTACCCTCAAAATCGGATAACAATTAAATTTGTAGTGGTTTTAAAGATACGCTGATTAATTTGATACTAAGTGACAAGTTGAGTTAGATTGAACAAACAAAGATGAAATAAATTCAAATCACACGAGGAGGATAATTCCAGCCTTAGTGAAGTATTCACCCCCGATCTAGACTTGCAATGGCCAACACTAATGAACAAGAAAAAGAGCTAACAACAGAGAAAATAATAATATATTGCTTTGGAATGCGTGTAACAATCTGTTTCATGAATTATCAGACATCCTTTTATATAGTAGGGGAGTCCTACTTTAGGTACAATTTTGTAAAAGGTAAAAAAATCTTTTGATTAACTAACTGTCGGTTCTTTATCGATACGTGTCGAGATCCCCGCTGTCACACCCCTTTTTTTACAAGCTTCACTAACCCTCTTAAATAAATAAAAAGATTTAGTAAAGCTCGACAGGGTTTTTCAATTAGAAAGTGACAAAAAATTGTGTTCAAAAGAAAATAACTCAGAGCCGCCACCTGACATTTGATTTCGGTGTGTCCGGTCACCGTTTTTTTTTTTCTAAAAATAATTTTTTCCTTTCAAAGCACTTGAGACTCCAAAACTAAGTCTGCACCAGAGATTCGGGTAAGAGGTTCATTTGACTCGGGGAGAAGGTGTTAGGCACTCCCCAAGTTCTGTAACTAGTACGGTTGCATACTCGATCTAGTTAGCTTTTAAAATATTCAAGTTGAGGTAAAGTCACAGAAAAGAAAATACACACAAAAAGGCTAGAAGTCGTCCCCACCTAATAAAAGAAAAATAAAAATAAATAAAAGCTAGCCTACATTATACTTCCTCCATGGTGTTCGTCACAGCTTCCAAATACATGTACTACGGGGGCATACCCCGGATAAAGTATATACAAATCCTTCGGGGCATTCCCCGGATAAATTTAACTAAGGGAACGACCTCTCGCCTCATAAATTCAAATAAAATCCTAAAGGTTTGCCTACCCAAGTGTGGCCGGCCGAGACATGTTTCTAGCGGGTAAATTAATAAATGCAAAGAATGAAATGAGGGAAATCAACCTAAGCTAAAATCATTTTAATCGCTAGTTATCAAAAAATCCGTCTTAGCATCCCAAATCGTTTTTGAATCTTCAAATCCCGAACCTCAATCCCATTTCTGTTCATAAGCATCATCTATCCATTAATTTCCATGTGTGATTCAGCACATACAAGTAATTCAAAGCTGACATTACAAGTAACAAATGTATAAGGACCTAGACCACAACCAAAAATAAGCAAACAAGCTCAACTAAAATAAAACAAAAGGCAATTTGACAGAACTTAAACCAACCAAGAACATTAAGCCATTATCATGTAATTAGTATAGCACATGAGAAATAACAACACACATAATAAAGAGAAGGAGATGAGAGGGACCTCAAAAACAGAATCTGATTGCAACCGTTCGAAAGATTGGAAGCATGAATACTCGAGATGGCATACAAGTACTTGACAGAAACTTTGGAACAAGACCTGGTCCGGAAAATCGATTGGCGACCTCCATCGGCAACAAGAACTCAAACTTTAAAAACGAGAAAAGAAGCAGGATGTAGTGGGTGACAAGTGATATGAAACTCGACTGGGCAGAAACAACTTTAGCAACAAATGGCAAATTCGACCTAAAACAAAACCTCTTAGAAATCCAGATTTTAGAAGCTTTCCTTTCTCGATTTTCAGATCTGTTTACCCGTAAAAGAAAGAACAAAGCGAGAAATGTGGAAGGAAAATGATTAAACGATGGTCATCATTGTCGCTTGCCATCGCCGGTGAGTAACTTCGATCGGCGGCGAAGACGGAGGAACAACAGCCAGGGCGAGGAGGGAGGTAATGCAGCTGAAGTCGTTTTTTTCTTTGTTTGTGCACCGCGGCTGTTTGCTGTGCCTTGGAAGAGGGTGGACGGCTATGGTGTTTTAGATGTCTGGTTTGGTTGGAGAAGAGCAGGGGTCGTTCGGTTGCTGGGCTGCTGGTCACGGATGGGGGCGGGTATAGGTGGTTGTGGTGGTTGCCAGCGAGGGGCGGCGGCGGCAGTAGGTTAGGGTTCAGCTAGGGTTTTTTGTCTCTTTGTTGTCTTAGTTATCTTATGAGGAAGAAGATGGGTTCTAGGGTTTTTGTGTTGTATATCTGTTGAAGATGGCAGCCATGGGTTTTTAGTCTTGTGTCCTAGGATTTTTTTTTCTAAGGAAGAAGAAGAAAGTCTTTCTAGGGCTAGGTTTAAAGAAGAGGGGTAATGGGTTCAGTCTTGTTGGGCTTGAAATTGGGCTAAAAGATCAAGAATGAACTTCTCTTGCTAAAAATGTGATAAATTAAGTCGAAAACTCACTCTTCTTTCTGAAAATGATATAAAATTTACAAAAAATAAAAATATAAAACTAATCCTAATTAATTAAAACAAATATATTATACTATGAAACTATTTTGGTACTTTTCAAGATTTTGTAAAAATAAAATAGGTTCAAAGTATCATATCTTCCTAACGATATCTAATACGTGAATTAAATAGAGAAATATGAAACTATTTTTGTAATTTTCAATTTTTGTTTTTAAAATAAAGTAAAAGAGTCAAAATTGGTTGAAATAACTATATTAAGCCTAAATTAAATATTTTACGCTAAAATGAGTGAAATTTCGGGGAGGGTCAAAAATTACATGTCTACAGCTGCCCCTCTTTGACTAGAAATACGAAGTATTTTCAGACAAAGAACGACTAGACAGGTTTTTGACCCGACCCTTATTTGGAGAGACCAAAAACTAAGAGAAAGGAAGAGAGTGTGACCGAGCCCTGGTATCTGAGCTGCCTACATATCCTTGGCTATAAAGGAATCAGGTCACGTGTAGTTCAGAAGTGCGTGAGATGATGGAGTATACCGAGGTGGAGAGCCGATCGAGGTACCGTCGAGGTTCCGGTCCACGGTCCTGTTATTACATCAAAAATCAAAAAATGAAAAAGACTAACTAAGCATGTCAGCTATGAGTTACAAAATTCCTATCTATAAGACTTCTGAAGCTTGATCTTGAGTCTCGAATGGTTTTTCATGTAGACTTTAGATCTGAACCTTGACGCTCACTAGCTGCAGGTGTTAGTTCATTCTTCTTCAGCTTTTCCGGATCAAGACCAGACATAACTTCAACCACGTCTTGAGCCTTGGTCACCTCGGACTATCGACTCGCATTCTTGCCGCGAGCTTCTGCTACTTCTAACTTGAATTGAATTCTGAAATGACTTCCCTCGCTCTCCAGGTGGGTACCTGCTACTGACTTGAAACTTGAAATAATTCTGAAATGAACTCTGAAATGTCTTCCCTCGTTCTCCAGGTGGGTGCCTGCAATCAAAACAACAAAACAAACAAAATTTTCTGCCCCAGTTTGCACTAGGAAGATTTGTGAGTTGTTAGCAAAACTGTAAATCACCTGTGTTATTGATGCAATGATGAGAGTAAAACTAAAGACTCGACTAGGATGTGTGTATCATGTGAGTAAAACCAATAAACTTTGACTAGCAAATGTGTCTACTAATAATAAAATCTGAATGACCCAAACTAGGAAGTGCGTCTCCTAGGGATGAAACTTGAATGAACCAAAAATTAGGAAGTGCGTCTCCTAGGGTGAAACTTGAATAAACCAAAACTAGGAAGTGCGTCTCCTAGGGGTAAAGCTTGAATAACTTAAACTAGGAAGTGCATCTCCTAGGGGTGAAACTTGAATGAACCAAAACTAGGAAGTACATCTCCTAGGAATAAAACTTGAATAACTCAAACTAGGGAGTGCATCTCCTAGGGGTGAAACTTCAATGTCTCGAACTAGGAAGTGTATCTCCTAGGGGTAAAACCTCACTTTAGGAAGTGCGTCTCCTAAAACAAAAATATAACCTGAAAGACCCAGACTAGGAAGTGCGTCTCCTAGAGGCGAAACTTCAATGACTCAAGCTAGGAAGTGTGTCTCCTAGGAATAAACTTAAACGGCCCCAAACTAGGAAGTGTGTCTCCTAGGGAAAAATTCTCAACTTAGGAAGTGCGTCTTCTAAAACAAAAATATAACCTGACAGACCCAGACTAGGATTTGTGTCTCCTAGAGGTGAAACTTCAATGACTAAAACTAGGAAGTGCGTCTCCTAGGAATGAATTTAAATGACCAAAGTTAGGAAGTGCGTCTCCTAACAAGTATAATCTGAAAGACCCCTACTAGGAAGTCCGTCTCCTAATGGGTAAAACTTCAATGACTAAAACTAGGAAGTGTGTCTCCTATGAATGAATGTAAATGACCAAAGCTAGGAAGTGCGTCTCTTAGGAATGAATTTAAATGACCAACATTAGGAAGTGCGTCTCCTAAAAATAAAAATATAACCTGAAATACCCAAACTAGGAAGTGCATCTCCTGGGGGTAAAATCTCAATTTAGGAAGTGCGTCTCCTAAAACAAAATATAACTTGAAAGGCCCAGACTAGGAAGTATTTCTCCTAGGGGTGATGTGTGATCTTCTTAATAGCCTTTGCATAAGCAGAATTGGGGCATTACACCTGAAAAATTCAAGCTTTGTTATGAACATAGCCTTCATCCCTGTTTCAGACAAAGAAAACTTGTGAGTTTAAAATACGGTGGTTAGTTTGTGGCCTTGACCTTAAAGACGGCTGCTTCTGCACTTGCCAAGATAACTTTGATTTCAACTTGGAGGACCCTGCCTGTTATCGACTACCCATTTTCTTTCAACCTTTATCACAGAAAACACCTCAACTCCATTTGATCCCAATATCCTCTATATGTTGCATTTTGCTCATGAATTGACATTTATTGAATCTTTGCATTTCACATGAATCCCAAAGCATGTTAGTTGTTACCAACTCCGTGCGCATACTGTTCTTTCCTGAATTATGCCATTTGGATGTGCTAGCCAGACTCTGCTTTGTGCAATTGGAAAGCTGGTAGCAAATTTTGAAGTCATTTCTCACTTGTTCTGACCAAACAGACTGAAGAAGGGACTCAAACAAAACAAGAGAAACAAAATAAGGGACAGGGGAAAGAGATGATACCTAACAAGAAAATTACAAAGTAGAAACTTATCAGATGTGGATACCAACTCTAATGACCATAACGTGCACCTTTGGATTAAGTGGCCTAATCTCTCAAGCAATTCTAATATTCAACTCTTGTTGTACCTCTTCGCTGTGAAACTGGGCTTCAGCGCTTCAATTGTCCCATCTGATCCACAATCCTCAGTCGACTTGTAGTGCCCTGAAGGGTTTTCACCATCAAGACTCTCTCATTTTGCTCTTTTTCTCAACTCACCATCGCCTTACGGTGCCCATGAGGGTTTTCACCGATAAGACTTTCTCATTTTGTCATTTCTCTCTTTGTGTTGAGAACAAAGTATTACCCATGATACAAGAAGATTATACTTTGACCACGCACTTGATTTGACATCCTCAAAGATTGGTCGGAAGGTCTTTCTTTGGACCGTAATTTAGGCTTTTGGACAAGGCTAGAAAGAAAGGGTGGCATAAAGGCTCAAAATAATTTAAGATGAAAATGGTTCAAAATTTTAACTTTTGGAATCAGATCTTTTGCAAAACCAAAACTTCGGCCCCAGTTTCTTGGAGCTTGGGGATTTTTTGGATTTTTTTTTCTTGATGGGATTTCTAAGAAAATTTGCCCCACTCTTGACTTCGGGGTATTATGAAATATTTTATTCGGTGTGACCGAACCGTAAGACTACCTACGTATCTTGTGGTGACAAGAATCAGGTCGAACATAGTTCAAAGAACAAAGTTGTTTTTTTTCTTTTCCTTCTCTCTTTTGTTTTTCATTTTTCCTTTTTTTGTCTTTTCTCTTTTTTTTCTTTTTCTCTTTTCCTTTTTTTCTTCTCTTTCTCTTTTTCTTTTCCTTTTCTAGTTCCTGACTCTATTTCTGATTCCAAAAGAGGGGTATGGAACAAAATATTAGGGCTCAAAATGGGTAGCAAAAGATAAAAGTGTTTGGGTAGCAGAATAAAATGTCTTCATCATACCAAACTTTAAAAATACCAAGTACAAACATGCAATTGAAGATAAGCAAAGAAATCCAAACAAAAGCGCCAATGGGTAATACCTCTGTACCAATGAATGATCCTTGCCATTTCGAAGCAGACTTGATTAAAACTTATCTTGATGTGAAAGAATGCATTTCAACACTGATTAATCTACCTCAAACTGCTTGAGAGACATTCCCTTGTTGTATGCTCTCATCAACCTCTTGATTTCCAAACTAACTGCCTCAGTTTCACTCAATTCAAGCTTCAGGTTTCTAAGAATGCGTGAATCTTTAATTGTTTCCTCAAACGCATCCTTTTATCATATTCAAAACTCTGCCATTGATTCATGATTAGACTAACTTTCAAGATAAGGCTGAGAATTATGCGCGCATGTCATGTCACTAGAGTGGGCATGAAAAGGACTATAAAAGGAAAAATGACTTAAACAAAAACTGACTAGAATTAACAGAAAATAGGAGATTGCATTAGATAGATGATGAAAAGGGTTTGAACAAGACAAACAAAATAGACATGGGTTACAACCCTGGAACAATCCTAAATAACACTAGACGAGTTACTACAACTAAACGAACTAGACAAAATGAGAAGAAGAAGAAGAGTTTGAGCCACAAGACAATATCCGGATTACAACTCTGAAATAACCCGGACAAACAGAAATGACAACAAAATAAACCACCAAAACTCCTCCCTAGCTAGCCAAGAAAGGAGTGTCTTTCCAATTACCAAGCTCGACATCTTAGCCACTAGGTTGCACATCAAAATTACTGGGATCTTCACCAATTTCAATATCGTTAACTTCAGTCAGCAAGTTCCCAAGAGGATTCTCATACTCCCTGTCACCGCGCATCTTCCCCACAAAGTGTGCATCATCATGTGCAGGTAAAGGATTTTACGCGATATTCTGGGTGTCGTTGTCCTGGACCACAATTATCCCTTCTTGAATCATTCTTTCTATCTCCCTTTTCAAAGCACGACAATCTTCAATGCTATGACCTTGGACATTAGAGTGGTACATGCACCGTACGTTAGGATCAAAACCTTTTGCATATGGGTCCGGAGTATAGCCAAGGAGCGGCTCAATCAGGCCAGACTGTTTTAACTTTTCAAACAAGCTTGTGTAGGATTCTCTGATTGGCGTAAAACTATTTCTTTGCCTTTGTTCCCATCTATTCCCATGTTTCCTAGGGTTGTTGGGTGCTCGACAATGTTGTGAAGGCGAAAGAGTATTATGCGGTGTTGGTGCTCGCCATAAGGAGTGACCCAGTGGTTGAAGAAATGACTGGACGTTGTTCGGAGGATAGTACTGATGTGGATTATGTGGAGCTCG
This sequence comes from Nicotiana sylvestris, assembly GCF_000393655.2. Classification (NCBI taxonomy): domain Eukaryota; kingdom Viridiplantae; phylum Streptophyta; class Magnoliopsida; order Solanales; family Solanaceae; genus Nicotiana; species Nicotiana sylvestris. The sequence continues at coordinate 57,227,718 of NC_091064.1, forward strand.
GAGATAGGTTTTGGGTTGGGGTCGGGGTCGAGGCTAAGTATATTGGTGAGGTAAACCTGTTGGACTATGTCACGATCCTGATACAACCATGGCAACATCATCATGTTTCTTCTGAATTGCCTGTGTTGTGGCTTTTAAGGCAAAATAACTTATGATCTTACTTGACTTCAGTCCCTCCTCCACCATTTCTCCCATTTTACCACATCATTGAAAGGCTTACCAATGGCTGAGATCAAATGGCCGAAGTAAGTAGGCTCCAGGGCTTGAAGAAATTATTCAACCATCTCATCTTCTTCCATCGGAGGATTGACTCGTGCAACTTGCTCCCTCCATCAGAAATCATATTCTCTAAAGCTTTCACTAGGCTTCTTTTCTACCTTGGTCAGGGACAGGCAATTCGGGACGATGTCTATGTTGTACTGAAAATGCCGAGCAAAGGCTTGAGCCAAATTATCCCATGTGTACCACCTACTGGCATCCTGGCGGGTGTACCATTCTAGAGCTGCCCCACTCAGACTCTGGCTGAAGTACGCCATCATTAATTCATCTTTTCCCCCGGCGCCTCTCATTTTACTGCAGTAACCTCTCAGATGAGCTACAGGATCCCCATGGCCGTCATACAAGTCAAACTTAGGCATCTTGAACCCGGCAGGCAATTGAACATCGGGGAACAAGCACAAATCCTTATAGGCCACACTCTCCTGGTTTCCCAACCCTTGCATATTTCTCAATGATTGCTCCAGACTTTGTACCTTCCTAAACATCTCTTCTTGCCCTGCATTCTTGGGTGGTTTGTTAGTTTCAACATGAGGCTCGAATTGGGGAGTGTAAGAGTAAGGATCCGGGACTTTGAAAGTGGGTTCCGGGGCATAGTATTGGGTATTTGGAGCTGGGAATGCGATTGTTTTGGCTGGTGGATCATGAAAAGTTTAAGAGGAAGTGCCAGGGTAATTGTGGTAAGGGGTGAAGCCTGGGGCGTGTTGAGGGGAAAGAGCAACAGCAGTGGGAACCTAGGCTTGTGTTAGTGGTGGGATAGTTGCAGGGTTTTCAGTGTACTTAGTGGGGAAGGAAGGTGGAGGATGCCCCCTGATCCAAGATTGATACATTTCTGTCATCTGCTGTTTCAACCTTCTGACCTTCTCTTTCAGTTCCGATTCTGATTCTACAATCTCCCTTGGTGGGTGTACAACCCCAGTGTCTGTTTCTTTGCTAGCCATGACTGCCTTGTGCTTTCTGGTGTTGTATGGACGAATCACTAAAGTGCCACAAACTAACCACCCTTTATTATAATAACAATGAAAATAACAAAGAGGAGCAAAACGAAGCCAACATGTTAGCGTTAGGACATTTATCAGATAAAAATATCACATTGCGTGCAATTCCCCTAGTCACAGTTAATGGTTCTAGAATGGCTTCGAGGGTACGAAGGTCATACGACATCATCCCAGTTTCACTCTTCTTGCCCCATTTCCTTCTTCAGTTTCCTTTCTAACACCACTTGGTTTTTCATTTCTTTCCCCCTCTTTTCTTTCCTCTCATTTCTCACGTCCCACAACTTCATTCTCTTTTTCTTCTTTTTTTTTTTTAAATGATAATTCGATCGAACCCTATGTAGGTTGCCTAAGTATCATGTCCCTCATGAATCAGATTAAGCGTGGTTCTGGGAAAGTAATGGACAAAATAAATTTAAGAAACAAAAATCTTTTTGAATTTTTCATTTATATATTTTTTGGTCTTTCAAATACAAAACATAAAGCACAATAATGAAAGGCTCGACAAACTCTTAAACCACCTAAGAGACTTAAAAACAGGCTCAAAATATAAAGTCTCCTCAAGTAACTCCTGGACGCAATTGTCCTGGGGTATCTATCATGCTCGAGTCCTGGTACGTAGATCCACACCTGAATGAGAAAAATAAGACCAAATAGATTAGCGATCAATACACTATGTGAGACCACACCTCCTATTGGACACATGCAAGACAACTATTTTTGAAAATTAACCTGCATGGCCAAGAGTGGCTATTAATGCAAACTCAACAAGATTGACCTCATGGACATGGAAAACACCTCACTAAGGCTTTTATGGATTCAAACTCCCAATATCATGGCCCAAAATTAATTTGCGGAAATGCCCCATTTTGCAAAAATGACCGATAAGGCCAGAAGTGGCTAAAAATGCAAACTCAGAAGGACAGACCTTAAGGTAGTAGGACACTTAGTTGCGAACTCGAACCACTTTTGTGAAAATGACCCCATTTTACAAGAATGGCCGATGTGGCCAAAAGTGGCTAAACATGCAAGATATGGCTAAGACCCCGCAAAGCCAAGAACCTAAGACTTGCTAGAAAGACCGGACCCTATGTGGGTTGCCTACGTATCACGTCTCAAAAGACGAGAATCAGGTTCGCGTAGTTCGGGATGATTGGTCATGAGAGAAAGCCTTTAAAAAAATGCAACTAATTTGGAAAAACCATATTTTTTGTCTTTTTGAGAAATGATGGAAAATGTAAACTCTTTTTGGATTTTCTTTTCTCTTTTTCTTTGAATTTTTGGAAAATGATGAAAAATGTAAAATCTTTTTGGATTATCTTTTTTTTCTTTTCTTTTTTGAATTTTTGGAAAATAATGGGAAAGTGTAAAATCTTTTTTGGATTTTTATTTTCATTTTTTTTGAATAAGTAGTGAAAGAAAAATATAACTGGGCCCTACTTGCTTCGTCTTTCACCCTTCTTTCCCAAGCATCGGTCCGCCAAATGACCTTTTTACCCTCAAAGATGCAACATGTATCACATAGGGATGATTGAATGTCTTTTTGGGCCACGGGCCCATTTTGAAAAAATTTGGGATAGGCTTCCTACAAAGGGACAGGGTACCTGGGACCGAGCCCTGTTAGGTCTAAATGACATGATGCAAATAAAAATGACCTAAAGGCTGACCTAAGTTTGGGGTTCACTAACAAGGCAATTCAGGGGAGCGTATGGTCGATGGTGGCTGCTCAAGCTTTCCACCCACTCCATACGTCCGACGGCCCCACTCCTAAATTAAGGGTGACTCAACAAAGAGTTCGTGCACGCGATGCGTACTCCGAGACTTGTTGCAGAAAGAAGACCCATGATTATGCAAATGATGACAGTTTATAAAACAGTAACACATTAAGAAAAGCGATAAACAAATAACCAACAAAACAAGGAAATAAGACAAACAAAGCAAATAAAGAAAACAAACACCTCAACCGAATAACCTAAAAGCCAACAAGATCAAATACCAGCTCGAACCTGCAATTCCCCAGCAGAGTCACCAGAGATGTCACACCCCTTTTTTAAAAGCTTCACTAACCCTCTTAAATAAATAAAAAGATTTAGTAAAGCTTGAAAGGGTTTTTCAATTAGAAAGTGACAAAAAATTGGGTTCAAAAGGAAATAACTCAGAGCCGCCACCTGACATTTGATTTCGGTGTGTCAGGTCACCGTTTGTTTTTTCTAAAAATAATTTTTTCCTTTCAAAGCACTTGAGACTCCAAAACTAAGTCTGCACCAGAGATTCGGGTAAGGGGTTCATTTGACTCGGGGAGAAGGTGTTAGACACTCCCCAAGTCCCGTAACTAGTACGGTTGCATACTCGATCTAGTTGACTTTAAAATATTCAAGTTGAGGTAAAGTCACAGAAAAGAAAATACACACAAAAAGGCTAGAAGCCGTCCCCACCTAATAAAAGAAAAATAAAAATAAATAAAAGCTAGCCTACATTATACTTCCTCCATGGTGTTCGTCACAGCTTCCAAATACATGTACTACGGGGGCATACCCCGGATAAAGTATATACAAATCCTTCGGGGCATTCCCCGGATAAATTTAACTAAGGGAACGACCTCTCGCCTCATAAATTCAAATAAAATCCTAAAGGTTTGCCTACCCAAGTGTGGCCGGCCTAGACATGTTTCTAGCGGGTAAATTAATAAATGCAAAGAATGAAATGAGGGAAATCAACCTAAGCTAAAATCATTTTAATCGCTAGTTATAAAAAAATCCGTCTTAGCATCCCAAATCGTTTTTGAATCTTCAAATCCCGAACCTCAATCCCATTTCTGTTCATAAGCATCATCTATCCATTAATTTCTATGTGTGATTCAGCACATACAAGTAATTCAAAGCCGACATTACAAGTAACAAATGTATAAGGACCTAGACCCCAACCAAAAATAAGCAAACAAGCTCAACTAAAATAAAACAAAAGGCAATTTGACAGAACTTAAACCAACCAAGAACATTAAGCCATTATCATGTAATTAGTATAGCACATGAGAAATAACAACACGCATAATAAAGAGAAGGAGATGAGAGGGACCTCAAAAACAGAATCTGATTGCAACCGTTCGAAAGATTGGAAGCATGAATACTCGAGATGGCATACAAGTACTTGACAGAAACTTTGGAACAAGACCTGGACCGGAAAATCGATTGGCGACCTCCATCGGCAACAAGAACTCAAACTTTAAAAACGAGAAAAAAGCAGGATGTAGCGGGTGACAAGTGATATGAAACTCGACTGGGCAGAAACAACTTTAGCAACAAATGGCAAATTCGACCTAAAACAAAACCTCTTAGAAATTCAGATTTTAGAAGCTTTCCTTTCTCGATTTTCAGATCTGTTTACCCGTAAAAGAGAGAACAAAGCGAGAAATGTGGAAGGAAAATGATTAAACGATGGTCGTCATTGTCGCTTGCCATCGTCGGCGAGTAACTTCGATCGGCGGCGAAGACGGAGGAACAACAGCCAGGGCGAGGAGGGAGGTAATGCAGCTGAAGTCGTTTTTTTCTTTGTTTGTGCGTCGCGGCTGTTTGCTGTGCCTTGGAAGAGGGTGGACGGCTATGGTGTTTTAGAGGCCAGGTTTGGTTGGAAAAGAGCAGGGGTCGTTCAGTTGCTGGGCTGCTGGTCGCGCATGGGGGCGGGTTCAGGTGGTTGTGGTGGTTGCCAGCGAGGGGCGGCGGCGGCAGTAGGTTAGGGTTCAGCTAGGGTTTTTTGTCTCTTTGTTGTCTTAGTTATCTTATGAGGAAGAAGATGGGTTCTAGGGTTTTTGTGTTGTATATCTGTTGAAGATGGCGGCCATGGGTTTTTAGTCTTGTGTCCTAGGGTTTTTTTTCTAAGGAAGAAGAAGAAGGTCTTTCTAGGGCTAGGTTTAAAGAAGAAGGGGTAATGGGTTCAGTCTTGTTGAAGTTGAAATTGGGCTAAAAGATCAAGAATGGACCTCTCTTACTAAAAATGTGATAAACTAAGCAGAAAACTCACTCTTCCTTCTGAAAATGATATAAAATTTACAAGAAATAAAAATATAAAACTAATCCTAATTAATTAAAACACATAATATTATACTATGAAAATATTTTGGTATTTTTCAAGATTATGTAAAAATAAAATAGGTTCAAAGTAACATATCTTCCTAACGATATCTAATACGTGAATTAAATAGAGAAATATGAAACTATTTTTTTAATTTTCAATTTTTGTTTTTAAAATAAAGTAAAAGAGTCAAAATTGGTTGAAATAACTATATTAAGCCTAAATTAAATATTTTACGCTAAAATGGGTGAAATTTCGGGGAGGGTCAAAAATTACATGTCTACACCCGCCGTGATATCCGACTGGTCACGGATATTTCGACCTTCTGTTGGCTATGCTTGATTGTCCGACAATGTTCCTCGAATTCGTTCGAGGTTAGGACCGATCCGGAACCATGACCCCCATACTCGAGGGCAGGTGTCATGCCCCCGGATTCTGACTCGACAAGACTTTCGCTTCGATGTCGGCCCGACCCCTTGTCATCATATCTCGAGCCTGGCTTATCTTGTCGGAGGCCGGGGTGCACCATGAGCTCAATTTTACCCGTATACAATGTCGACATTGTAAAACTAGCCAATTATGCTAAACACCAAAAAAAATCATAATTTGTAAGTAAATTTTATGTGCTTATCTGTAACAAAAAAAAAAAAAAATTGATAACAAGACCCAATTATTGTAGTTTTTTTTTTTTTTTGTGTATTTCGTTTGGAGAGATTCAAGGGAGTCAAAGTAGTTTCGGTAACCATTGGATACGGTCATTTTTAACATATAGTGACAGTAACAAAGATATATAGGAAAATTACGATCCAATGATTGAGCTAAAGTTTATTGTAATTATTTTTTGTCATCGATCGACACCACTCTCCCCTTCCTTTAACCTTTGCTGGTTTGTCTCATTCATGAAATCCGTGCATTATTTGTCCTCACCATTTGTGAGCTACGGCAAAACTTATGTATATATAATACTAACAATAAATATTTGTATATTCTAATTTAATATGTTGTAGCAGGTATTTGTCTTATTTCTCAAGTTATTAATCTCTCTTTTTTGTGAACAAGTTATACATAGTATCTTTTAGAAGTTTTGATAGTGTAAAAATACTTTTACACGAGAGTGTATAGCAGTTAAGCTCTAGTATTATTACATCATTCTGAACGTATCAGTTCGAGTTAAACAACTAATCGTCCTCGTATGACTGAGAATGTATATAATCTCTTACTGTCAAGACCTCGTCTCAAAATTATCAGATAATTGAGTTTTTATACTGTTTAATGTTGATGAACGTAGACTAGCTCCCTAATCCCTATGATGATATTAAACTTTAGATAAAATACAACGTACTAAGATTACCAATTTAAATGTTGAGACAATACTATTCAGGAAAGAAAGGTGATTAGCCACCATTGGGTAGTGATAAGTAATCTTAACAATACTATCTAGATATCTTGTTTGAAAGTCTATAACCCCATCATTTGGATACATTTTCTGACCTATTCGAATAAGTTTAATTTTTTATACATCAATGGTGTAAATATATACTATCTAATCATCTAAAAGATAGATATAAATAAATGTTCATAAGAATGAGATTATATTACTCGAAAAATAAGTTATGTGACATGTTACAACTGTTAGGATCAAAATAATCAGGTGTCATTCGAAAGTTAGTAAAGCAACACTTGAACGACGATAAATCAGACAATAGAAGAGAAATACCAAAAGACACCAATGTACACACATGGAGATGAGCAATCCACTATATAAAAGAGAGTACAAAATATCGAGAGAACAACTTCGCAAAGAGGCAAACACAAGTGACACACTTAACACTTGTCCCGAAAATTTCTCCGCCTAAATGAGACTCTCAAACCCCTTATGACAACATTGTGGATGCTATTAAATGAGAAAGAAACTAATTAAGGATCCTCAATTTATAGAAGTACAAAGCATTTTCCTCCAAGAAAAAGGACTAACCAAAAATGAGAGATTTATAGTTTCTTTCTAAGAAAAAAACTAATTACGGTAACTCCTTCAAGAGATAGGAAAACCAAATATGGTAAGAAAATCATGACAAATACCTAACAATTCTTTCTGTTGACCTAAATTTTCTGACAAAATAAGTTCGATCCACCTTCTTCACTTACCCTTCAACAGGTCACACCTCTAAATCTCCACCACAAAGTTTGTCTCAACGTGCGTAACACTCTGGTCAAATTTTTCAGAGAAAATTCATGATTATCGGCAAATGGGTTGCGGCCTTAACTAAACCCGCCAAGATGAACCCGTCTTGAACCTCGCTATAATACCTTTTGTTAGGATCGAAATAATCAAGTGTCATGCAGAAGCTAGTAAAGCAACACTTGAATGACGATAAATCAGACAACAAAGAGAAATATACAGATATTTAACGTGGTTCGGTCAATTGACCTACGTCTATAGATGGAGATGAGCAATCCACTACATAAAAGAGAGTACAAAATATATAGAGAGAACAACCTCACAAAAGAGGCAAACACAAGTGATATACTAACACTTGTCCCGAAAAGTTCTCCCCCCTAAACAACACTCTCAAACCCCTTATGACTACATTGTGGATACTACTAAATGAGAAGGAAGGATCCTCAATTTATAGAAGTATAAAGCTTTTTTTCCTCCAAGAGAAAGGACTAGCCAAATATGGGAGATTTATAATTTTCTTCTAGGAAAAAAATCTAATTATGGTAAATCCTTCAAGAAATAGAAAAATCAAATATGACAAGTATACGAGGATAAACACCTAATAACTACTTGTTAAAGTACATTAAAAAGTAAAAGAATTAAGTAAAATCATAAAAGGAGTGGCAAAGATAAGAGACAAATCTACTATGTTGGACTAGGCAAATCTTCTTGTGATAAGACGATAAGTCATCTAGAGTTTAGACCTTAATTTTGTATTTCGAAGCCTTCAATAGTTTCTTTAAGACTTTCTCAATTTGCGTGCGTAGTCCAGGTATTTTTTTCGAAAGACTTTTATGTTAAAAACTGATAAAATATAAAATTTTGTCTTAAAAATCTATTTGAGTTGACTTCGGTCAACGTTTTGAGCAAACGAACCCGGATTCATTTTTGACGTTCCTAGCAGGCCCGTATCGTGATTTGGGACATCGGTGTATGCCCGGAATCGATTTCAGAAGTCCCTAGCTCGAGGTATAACTTTTTGTTGAAAATTGAAAGTTAAAAGGTTTAATGACTTTATAGATTTGACCGATGTTTGAATCGGTTGATACCAGGTCCATATTCTGATTTTGGAATCCGGTATAGGTCCATTACTATATTTATGATCTATCTGCCAAATTTGGTATGAAATAGAGTTGGTTTGACGTGATTCGGATGCCCAGTTGTTAAAATAGAAATTCTAAAGTTTCATTAAAAATTTCATTTGATTTGGTGTCCGATTCGTAGTTCTAGGTGTTGTTTTGGTGTTTTGATCGCGCGAGTGTGTTCGTATCATTTTTTGGACTTGTGTGTATAATTTTTTTGGATCCCCAAGGGCTCGGGTGAGTTTCGGATAGCCTACAGACCTTTTGAACTTAGGAAAAATCTAGTTTTTAAGCTTCAGCTTTCATCTGGTGCGTTGTGCTTTGTGATCGCTAAGTGGATCTGGGTTGGGGGAGGATCTTGTTCTTCGCGAAAGCGAGACCATGGTCGCGAACGTGGAGCACTGGAGTGCCTGCTTTACGCGAATGCGGCCTGTCACACGCGAACACGTAGTTTATGAGGTGGGGGCTGGGAATGTGAGGTGACCCTATGCGAAAGCGAGTCTAGTCTCGCAAACGTGGAGTTTAGGCGAGCTAAACCTTCACGAACGCGTGGAGTCTTTCGAGATCGCGTAATCCAGTGAGGCTTTGCTCTTCGCAAACACGTCAGCTTTCACGCGAACGCGATGAGCACTTAACGCCAGTGATTAAAACAGTCCCAAAAAATGGGATTTTGTTCATTCTTTCAAATTTTAAAAACTAGAAAACCCTAGAGGTGATTTTCTCAAGAGTTCTTCTTCCCCAATTCATTGGTAAGTGATTCGAACCTACTTTCTTTTAATTTTTCAATACATTTCATAAGATTTCAACCTAAAATCTAGGATTTTCATGGTAGAAATTGGGGTTTTGGGTAGAATTAGAAATTTTTGTAAAATTTGAATTTAGACCTCAAATTGAGGTCGGATTTTGAAATAAATTACATACCCGGGATCGGGGGTGAATGGATAATTGGGTTTGGATTTCGGGTTTAGACCTAGCGGACCGGGGTCGATTTTTGACTTTTTGGGGATAAGTGTGGAAATTCTAAATTTATGCATTGTAATTAAATATTTTTAGCAATATTTGATATTATTGAGTCAATTGTGGTTAGATACAAGTAGTTTAGAGGTGGATTCTAGTGGAAAGGCCCCGATAGAGCTTTTAGTTGACTGCGGAGTGAGGTAAGTGTTGAGTTTAACCTTGATTTGAGGGAATTAGGAACCCTCGGACTATGTGCTATGTGAATTTCATGTATTATGGAGTATATGTGAGGTGACGAGTTCTTATACACCGTTGAATTACTTGTTTCTCTGATTTTTCGCTTTTCCTTAATTATCTCCTTCCCCGTCTTAACTATTATATGCTCTAAATGCCTTCCATGCTTAATTGCTACTTGTTAATCATTGTTTCTCCTGTTAACAATGTTAGATCCTTTCATGATTTCATGACTCGCTGCAATTTGCCTTAGTTGACTTACTTGAAGCTTCTGATTGTCATTTACTGGACTTGTCTTGCCGTGTAGCATTACACATATTAATTCCCATGTTGTACGAGGTTCCCTTTTTGATTCAGCTTTGTACTCATTGATCATAGAGGTTATTGTGATTTGAATTATTGATTTGATTGTGCTCATCGAATATATAGTACTAATATGGTAGGATCAGGTTGCACGCCGCAACATGTGAAATAAGGGTGCATGGATATGGTGGAATAAGGGTGAATTTTTACTAATATGGTGGGATTGTGTTGCATGACACAACATGTGGAATAAGGGTGAATTGATACGGTGAAATAATGGTGAATTATGATACTGATTTTGTTATATGGTGGAATCGGGTTGCGTACCGCAACATATATTTATTTGTTTATGATTGTGATATTATTACGGTTGAATAAGGGAGGATTAAGTTGTATGGTGAGATCGAGTTGTGCACCGTAACAACCTATGTGCTTCTATTTCTTTGTATTGTGTTGGTTCTCGATATTTTTTACACGGAACTCTAAGGATTGGTAATTCTGATTGGTACTGGTTTTCTTTGAGGATTTAGCTATTTTCTTCAGTTAATTATCTTATTTTGTTCCATCTTTTCTTCTCCTATTTCTATTATATACTGTGTACAGGTTGTAGTGTAAGTGACCTGTCTTAGCCTCATCACTATTTCATCGAGGTTAGGGTCGACACTTACAGAGTACATGGAATCAGTTGTATTAATACTATACTCTGCACTTCTTGTGCTGATTTTGGAGTCGGTACCAAAAGTGGTTATTAGCGTGCTCGGATTGGCCAACTTTGTGGATACTTCAGGTATAGCTGCTCAACATCCACAACTCCTAGAGTCCCCTTTCCTTTTTATTTAACCGTGTACTTTCCTTCTGATGGCTTTATATTTTATTCAAACCTTTATTTGTACCATTTTAGTAGCTCGTGCACTTATGACACCGTGTCCAGGATTGTATCAGATATTTGAGTTGCTATAGCTTTCGCACTTCACTTTGGATTATTACAGTTATTTCAATTCTTTCTTATTACTTAATTTGAACTTTTGAGAATGAAAAAATTTATTCTAACGTTGGCTTGCCTAGCAAGTAAAATGTTAGGCTCCATCACGGTCCCAGGGGTGAAAATTTCGGGTTGTGACAAGTTGGTAACAGAGTACTAGGTTGCATAGGTCTCACGAGTCACGAGCAAGCTTAGTAGAGTCTAGAGGATTGGTGCAGACATGTCTATACTTATCTTCTAGAAGTTATGGAGTTAGGAACAATTTCACTTATATTCTTCTCTATCGTGCGATTTTATTCTACCATTAATGATTGACCTCTTCTATTCTTGATCTCTCGCAGATGGTGAGAACATACACCGCATCTTCAGCTAGACAACAGCCGGAGCTCCCAGTAGCAGCTACTACAAGAGGCAGAGGTCGAGGTCGCACCAGAGGCCGAGGCAGGGGTAGAGCTTAGCCTAGAGCTCGAGCAGCAGCACCAGTAGTGGATCCTCAAGTAGATTTTGATGAGGAGGTTCCAGCTTAGACTGTACCTGTTAGACTAGATCAGGTCCCGGAGGGATTCATCGCCACCCTAGTGCTTCAGGATGCTCTAGTCCATTTTGTTGGCCTTATGGAGAGTGTGTGCCAGGTCGATACATTTCCTGTGGCACCATACGTTTTTCAGGCTGGGGAACGAGCACAGACTCTCGCTACTCACACTCTGGAGTAGATGGCTCCCCAGTATCAGACACCCGCTGCCCCGCCAGTTAGGGTAGTTCAGCCAGTTATTACGGCACAGGCCGGTGATAGGACCGCCATGTCTTCTAAGGGTTTATAAAGATTGGACAAGTTTACCAAGCTCTCCCCAATTCACTTCAGTGGTGCATCTTCTGAGGGCCCATATGATTATCTTGACCGCTACCATGAGGTGCTGCGGAACATAGGTATAGTTGAGACCAATGGGGTCAATTTTGTTGTGTTTTAGATGACGGGTTTCGCTAAGAGATGGTGGAAGGATTATGTATCTACTAGACCAGGTCAATCGCCAGCTCTTACTTGGGACCATTTCTCTCAGCTATTTCTAGAGAAGTTCCTTCTATCACACTGAGGGAGGATTACTGCAGGCAGTTTGAGTGTCTCTAGCAGGGCAATATGTCAGTCACTCAGTACGAGACCCATTTTGTGGATCTAGCTCATCATTCCCTTATCTTTCTTCCTACTGATAGGGAGAGGGTGAGGAGGTTTATTGATGGAATCATTCGTCCTATCAGGCTACAGATGGCCAAGAAGACAGGGGGTGAGATTTCCTTTTTGATGGCTACTAATGTTTGCTAGGAGGATCGAGATTGTTCTTGCATAGGAGACATGACAAGGGGTATAATAAGAGGCCTCGTCATTCCGGTGGTTTTAGTGGTGCCTCATCTTGAGGCAGGGGTACTTTCGGTAGGGGCCAACCTCCCAGGCAATTCAGTTGGCGCTTCAGGCATCCCACAATGCTTTAAAGGGTCGTGGTCCTTATGTGCCTTATTCTGGGCAGCCAGCCTACAGTGCACTATCAACTCCTATCCGTGCACCTCTGATTCAGAGTTATCACTATGGTTATCCGTCCCGTTCGGGTCAGTCTTAGTTTCAACAGCCACTACACCAGGATGGATATTTTGAGTATGGTGGTTTTGGGCATATGGAGGACTTATCCAAGATTATTGGGTGTCACGCCACATCAGAGTTCTCGTGCCATGGTTCTGGCACCGATTGCACCACCACCCGCTCATCCAGCTAGAGGCAGGGGTCAGACAGCTAGAGGTGGAGGTCAAGACGTTAAATGTGGAGATCAGGCCCCTAGAGGTGGAGGCCAGCCAGGTAGAGGCCGTCATAGAGATGTAGTTTAGAGTGGTGGGGCCCAGCCGTAATGTTATGCCTTCCCAAGCAGGCCTGAGGCTGAGTCATCTAATGCTGTTATCACAGGTATTGTTCCAGTTTGCTATAAAGATGCTTCAGTTCTATTTGATCTGGGCACTACTTATTCCTAAGTGTCATCCTATTTTGCTTCATATCTGGTTGTGCCTTGTAATTCTTTGATTGCCTTTATATATGTGTTCACACCTGTGGGATATTCTATTGTTGTAGGTCACATCTATCGTTCGTGTGTGATTACTATTGGGAGTCTCGAGACTATCATAGATATTCTACTTCTCGATATGGTAGATTTTGATGTCGTATTGGGTATGGATTGGATGTCACCTTATCATGCTATATTGGATTGTCACGCCAAGACGGTGACCTTAGCCTTATCGGGTTGCCTCGATTATAGTAGAGGGGGACTCCTGGCTATTCTACCAGCAGGGTTATCTCTTATGTGAAGGCCTGACATATGGTGGAGAAAGGGTGTCTAGCTTATTTGGCTTATGGCCACGATTCTAGTGCGGAAGTTCCTTCCATGGATTCAGTACCGGTTGTTCTTGAGTTTCCATAGGTGTTTCCTGTAGATCTATCGGGGATGCCACCCGATAGATATTGACTTTTGCATTGATTTGGCTCCAGGCACTCAACCCATTTCTATTCCGCTATACCGTATGGCTCCACTAGAGTTGAAAGAATTAAAGGAGCAGTTACAAGATTTACTTGATAAGGGCTTCATTAGACCTAGTTTCTCTTCCTGGGGTGCGCCTGTGTTGTTCGTGAAGAAGAAAGATGGATCGATGAGGATGTGCATAGATTACCAGTAGTTGAACAAAGCCACCATCAAGAACAAGTATCCATTGCCGAAGATTGATGACTTATTTGATCAGCTTCAGGGTGCCAAGGTGTTTTTGAAGATTGATTTGAGGTCTGGCTACCATTAGTTGAGGATCAGGGCATCCGATGTCCCTAAGATAGCTTTTCGGACTCGGTTTGGGCATTATGAGTTTCTAGTGATGTCACTTGGGCTGACAAATGCCCCAGCAACATTAATGGATTTGATGAACTTGGTTTTCAAGACCTATCTGGATTCCTTCGTGATTATGTTTATTGATGATATCTTGATCTACTCCCGCAGTCGAGATGAGCACGAGCAGCATCTTCGGATTGTACTTCAGACTCTTAGAGATAGTCAGTTGTATGGCAAGTTTTCAAAGTGCGAGTTTTGGTTGGAATTGATAGCTTTCTTGGGGCATGTCGTATCGGTAGAGGACATAAAAGTGGATCCTATGAAGATTGATGCAGTTCAAAATTGGCTTAGACCCATTTCAGCTATTGAGATCCAAAGTTTCTAAGGTTTGGCGGGATATTACCGTCAGTTTGTGGAGGGGTTTTCATCTATAGCAGCCTCATTAACCAGGTTGACCTAGAAGGGTGCCCCATTCAGATGGTCAGACGAGTGTGAGCCGAGCTTTCAGAAGCTCAACACTTATTTTACTATGATGCAGTGTTGGTATTGCCCACAAGTTCAGGATCTTACGCGATGTATTATGATGCATCTCGTATTGGGCTTGGTGCAGTATTAATGTAGGATGGTAGGGCAACTGCATATGCGTCGCGGCTGTTGAAGATTCCTGAAAAGAATTATCTTATTCATGACTTAGAGTTGACAGCCATTGTTCATGCACTGAAGATTTGAAGGCACTATCTTTATGGCATGTCGTGCGAGGTATTCATGGATCATCAAAGCTTGCAGTATTTGTTCAAACAAAAGGATCTTTTTTTGAGGCAGAGAAGGTGGTTAGAGCTATTTAAAGACTATGATATCATTTTCTTGTATCATCTTGGGAAGGCCAACGTGTTGGCCGGTGTCTTGAATAGAAAGGCAGCGAGTATGGGTAGCCTTGCGTACGTTCCAGTCCGTGAGAGATTGCTTGCACCAAATGTTCAGGCTTTGGCCAATCAGTTTGTGAGGTCGGATGTTTCAGAGTCCAGTCGTGTTCTAACTTGTACAGTCGCTCGGTCTTCCTTGTTTGAGCACATCAGGGAACGGCAATATGATAACCCTCATTTGCTTGTCCTTAGGGAGACAGGCACTGTGGTTCCAAGCAGGTTACTATTGGAGATGATGGATTTTTGAAAATGCAGGGTTGTATTTGTGTGCCTAATATAGATGGACTTCGTGAGTTGATTCTTGAGGAGGCCCACAGTTCCCTATATTCTATTCATCCAGGTGTCGCCAAGATGTATCCAAACTTAAGGCAATATTATTGGTGAATAATGATGAATAAGGATATAGTTGCATATGTAGCTCGGTGTCTAAATTATCAACGAGTAAAGTATAAGCACCAGAGACCTGGTGGTTTGCTTCAGAAGTTAGAGATTCCTGAGTGGAAGTGAGAGCGTATCACTATGGATTTTGTTGTCGGATTCCCACAGACTTAAAAGAAGTTCTATGCTGTATCGGTTACTATGGATATGCTGACCAAGTAAGTGCATTTCATTCCTGTGGCAGTTACCTATTCTTCAGAGCGGTTGGCTGAGATTTACATCCATGAAATCATTCGTTTTTATGGTGTGCCCGTGTCTATCATTTCTGATCGGGGTACGCAGTTCACCTCGCATTTGTAGAGGGCAGTACAGTATGAGTTGGGCACTCAGGTTAAGTTGAGCACAACATTTCATCCTTAGAGGACGGACAATCCGAGCGCACCATTCAGATATTAGAGGATATGTTTCGCGCTTGTGTTATAGATTTTGGGAGTTCTTGGGATCAATTCCTGCCACTTGGGAGTTTTTCTATAACAACAGCTACCGGTCGAGCATTCAAATGGCTCCCTATGAGGCATAATATGGGAAACGGTGCTGATCGCTAGTTGGATGGTTTGAGCCGGGGGAGGCTCAGTTGTTGGGTACAGATTTGGTACAGGATGCCTTGGATAAGGTCAATATTATTCAGGATCGACTTAGTAAAACTCAGTTTAAGCAGAAGAGTTATGCCGATCATAAGGTTCATGATGTTGCATTCATAGTCAGAGAGAGGGTGTTGCTCCAGGTTTCACCCATGAAGGGTGTGATGTGGTTTGAGAAGAAGGCAGGTTGAGCCCTAGGTATATCAGACCTTTTGAGATTCTTCAGAGAGTGGGTAAGGTGGCTTATAAGCTTGCCATCTAGTTTATTAGCAGTCCATCCGGTGTTCCATGTCTCCATGCTCCGGAAGTATCATAGTGATCCATCCCATGTATAGATTTTAGCCCAATCCAGTTGGACAAGGATTTGACTTATGAGGAAGAGTCGATGGCTATTCTAGCCCGACAGGTTCGACAGTTGAGGTCAAAGAGTTATCCTTCAGTTCGAGTGCAGTGGAGAGGTCAGCCGGTCGAGGCAGCTACTTGGGAGTCCGAGTCGGATATGCGGAGTAGATATTGACACATTTTTACTTGCCCAGATACTTTTCTATGTCCGTTCGAGGACAAACGGTTATTTTAGGGGTGGAAAATGTGATGACCCGATAGGTCATCTAGAGTTTTAAGCCTTAATTTTGTATTTCAAAACCTCCAATAGATTCTTTAAGCCTTTCTCAATTTGCATCCATAATTCGGGTGTTCTTTTTTTGTTAAAAATTGGTAAAATATGAAATTTTGCCTTAAAAGTATTTTTGAGTTGACCTCCATTAATTTGTTTGAGAAAATAGACCCGGATTCGTATTTTGAAGGTCTCAGCGGGTCTGTACCATGATTTGGGACCAGGGCGTATGCCTAGAATCGATTTCAGAGGTCCCTAGCTTAAGTTATCACTTTTTGTTGAAAATTGAAAGTTTAAAGGTTTAATGATTTTAAAGATTTGACCGATGTTTAAGTTTGTTGATACCGGGTCCGTATTCTGGTTCAGGTATAGGTCCATTACTATATTTGTGACCTGTTTGCCAAATTTGGTAAGAAACAGAGTTGGTTTAACGTGATTCGGACGTCCGTTTATTAAAATAGAAATTCTAAAGTTTTATGGAAATTTTCATTTGATTTGGTGTCCGATTCATAGTTCTAGGTGTTGTTTTGATATTGCGCGTGTGCGAGCGAATTCGTATTATATTTTTGGACTTGTGTGCATAATTGATTTGGATCCCCGAGGGCTCGGGTGAGTTTCAGATAGCCCGCGTACCTTTTGAGCTTAGGAAAAATCTGCTTTTTGAGCTTCAGTTGTCATCTGGTGCGTTGTGCTTCGCGATCGCAAAGTCATTCTCGCAATCACGAAGGGGATCTAGGCTGGGGGACAATTTTATTCTACGCGAACATGATACCATAGTCACGAATGTGGAGCACTGAGGGGCTTGCTCTACGCGAACACGACCTATCACACACGAACGAGTAGTTTAGTGAAGTGGGGGCTGGGAATGTGAGGTGACCCTATGCGAACACGAGGCCAGTCTCGCGAACGCGGAGGTTAGCCAGGCTAAACCTTCGCGAATGCGTGGGTTCTTTCGCGATCGCGTAATCTAGTGAGGCTTTGCTCTTCGTGAACATGTCGGGTTTCACGCGAACGCGATGAACACTTGATGCCAGTGATTAAAATAGTCCCAAAATGGGATTTTGTTCATTCTTTCAAATTTTCAAAACTAGAAAACCCTAGACGCGATTTTTCTAAAAATTCTTCTTCTCCAATTCTTTGGTAAGTGAGTCTAACCTACTTTCTTTCAATTTTCCATTACATATCATAAGATTTCAACCTAAAATCTAGGATTTTCATGGTAGAAATTCGGGGTTTGGGTAGAATTAGGAATTTTTGTAAAATTAGAATTTAGACCTCAAATTGAGGTCGGATTCAAAATAAATTACATAACTGGGCTCAGGGGTTAATGTGTAATTGGGTTTCGGTTCAAATTTTGTGTTTGGATCAAGCGGGCTCGGGGTCGATTTTTGACTTTTTGGAGAAAAGTGTGGGAATTCTAAACTTATGCATTGTAATCGATTCTTTTAGCAATATTTGATATTATTGAGTCAATTATGGTTAGATATGAGTAGTTTAGAGGTGGATTCTAGGGGAAAGGCCCCGGTAGATCTCTAAGTTGACTGCGAAGTGAGGTAAGTGTTGAGTTTAATCTTGATTTGAGGAAATTAGGAACCCCCGGACTATGTGCTATGTGAATTTCATGTGTTGCGGCGTATATGCGAGGTGACGAATTCTTATACTCTGCTGAATTACTTGTTTCTCTGATTTTTCGCTTTTCCTTAATTATCTCCTTCCCTATCTAACTGTTATATGCTCTAAATGCCTTCTATGCTTAATTGCTACTTATTAATCATTGTTTCTCCTGTTAACAACGTTAGATCCTTTCATGTTTCCATGACTCGCTGCTATTTGCCTTAGTTGACTTACTTGTACATTCTAATTGTCATTTACTGGACTTGTCTTGCTGTATAGTATTACATATGTGAATTCCCATATTGTACGAGGTTTCTTTTCGGATTCAGCTTTGTGTTCATCGATTGCAGAGGTTCTTGTGATTTGAATTATTGATTTGACTGTGCTTATTGAATATTTGGTACTAATATGGTGGGATCGGGTTGCACGCCGTAACATATGAAATAAGGGTGGATGGATATGGTAGAATAAGGGTGAATTTGTACTGATATGAGATCGGGTTACACGCTGCAATAGGTGGAATAAGGGTGTGTTATTATACTAATTTAGTTATATGGTGGGATCTGGTTGTGCCTCGCAATTGATATTTATTTGTTTATGATTGTGATATTATTACGGTGGAATAAAGGAGGATTAAGCTGTACGGTGGGATCTGGTTGCGCGCCGCAACAACCTATGTGCTTCTATTTCTCTGTACAATGTTGGTTCTCGGTATTTTTCGTACGGAACTCTAAGGATTGGTAATTCTCATTGGTATTGGTTTTCTTTGAGGATTTAGATATTTTCTTCAGTTAGCTGTCTTATTTCGTTCTGTATTTTCTTCTCATGTTTCTATTATGTACTGCGTACAGGTTGTAGTGTAAGTGACCTACCTTAGCCTCGTCACTACTTTGTCGAGGTTAGGCTCAGCACTTACAGAGTACATGTGTAAGTTGTACTCATACTACACTCTCTACTTCTTGTGAAGATTTTGGAGTCAGTCCCAACATCGGTTATTTGCGTGCTCGGATTAGTCAGCTTTGTGGAGACTTGAGGTACAACTGCTCAGCGTCCGCAACTCCTATTGTCCCCTTTCCTTTTTTATTTAGCAGTGTACTTTCCTTCAGACGACTTTATGTTTTATTTACACCTTTATTTGTAACATTCTAGTAGCTCGTGCACTTGTGACATTGGGTCCATGGTTGTATCAGATATTTGAGTTGCTATAGCTTTCGCACTTTAATTTGGATTATTACAATTATTTCAATTCTTTCTTATTACTTAATTTGAATTGTTGAAAATGGATAAATTATTCTAACGTTGGCTTGCCTAGCAAGTGAAATGTTGGGCGTCATCACGGCCTCAACAGTGGAAATTTTGGGTTGTGACACTACTATACGCTTTAGTAAATTGTGATATAGTAATTGACTTATTTTTATTCGTTGGCTTATAATTGGGGACCCCACGCACTGCTAGTAGTGAATATAAATTTGAAAAGTACCCATCCTCAAAGAGTATGAATTCTTGAGACTAATTTTCACCAAGCATCTGAAGAAATGGAGGAAAAACATGGGAACTTGTAACTTTATGACTAAAACTTAGTTGATTTTAATACTTCCTTTTAAAGGGGCCCATGATTGAATGAACACTTTTCAAAAATTCATGTGATTGTCCGAATATTAGATCTTTCTCAAACAACCGTCTCTTTATTCCCTAAATCGTAATATTCATTTGTTTAATTCCATTTTTTTTTATTGTTGTTGTTTTAGTCATTTGCTGCGATAGATATGTTGTTTTCTTGATTGTGTCCCAAGAAAATCAGCAGCATATCTTACCGAACAATATTAAATAATAAATAACAAGTATATGTCACGAGCTTTATTGTTATCTTTGTATGACTTAAAGATCACGAGTTCAAACCGTGAAATTAGCTGTTGATGTTTGTATCAGGGTAGACTGCCTACATTATACCTTTTGGATGAGGCCCTTCCACGGACCTTACGTGAATGCGGAATGTTTTGTGCACCGGACTGCCCTCTTTTTATAATATGAAAATAAAAAAGAAAATAGAACTTATAGAGGAGACCTTGACCTCAAAAGTACTTACATTGAAAAATTGAAATGGCTTTATACGTGAAATGTTCAATAGATTACTCTACGTGCATGGTATTCATGTAAAATTGATACAATTTGTACCTTTCAAGAAGTAAATAGTAGGCTTAACTTTTGTTACAAAATAATCATGATCCTATATATATAGAGCAACTCATCGTTGGTATTACGAGTTTAACTTTTGTTCTTCATAGGTGTAAGTTTTTATACCATCAGATCACGGTAATCTACGACATATTACACAAATGCCACTCGATTGAGAGTTATATATATAACTTAAATCGTTCTATTAACAAAAATGAACTTCTCTTGCTTGAAGGGATAGTAGGAGGGTGGATATGCTATCTCTCTTTCCTGTGATTTTAATTTAAAGAATAATAGAGGGATCATGCAATAAAGGAAACAAGCATCTAAATCATTCAACTGTTCTCTCTTTCGTGGAAAAGAAAATTAAGAGATGCATTTGTTTCCTTTTTCCTTTGTTTCGGCCTCCACATGAAAAAAAAGAAGAGGAAGATGGATCTCGTGGTATAAGCTCTTTCTTGACTCCTCTTCTAACTTTTTCTCCCCATATAAGAGGAAAATACGCGATTATTCTTGTATTCTATTATCAACAGAAGCGGATCCGGGAGTTGACATTTATGGGTTCCTATATCAAATTTAGGTAAACTAATAATAATAATCGAATTCACAGTCAAATATTTAGAAATATTTAGTGAACGTCTTAATATAAAAACAGATTCTGAGCAAAAGTTACTGGGTTCCGTGAATCCATAGGTCAAACTCTAGATCTGCCCTGATTATCAACCAATCAGTACGTAACCAGCTAATAATCATTACTAAAATTTGTGCATCAAAATCAAATCACCAATTGATTAATCACCATGTTATTGCTTAGATTTGCACATTCATGTTAGACATTTGAAATTTTAATCACA
This sequence comes from Nicotiana sylvestris, assembly GCF_000393655.2. Taxonomy (NCBI): domain Eukaryota; kingdom Viridiplantae; phylum Streptophyta; class Magnoliopsida; order Solanales; family Solanaceae; genus Nicotiana; species Nicotiana sylvestris. The sequence goes on from NC_091064.1 coordinate 57,248,883, forward strand.
GCAGTATCATTGACGAATTCAATCGCTTTTGATTATTTTCACACATGTCTGGCTCATCACTGATCTGTCACATTTTGTGAATCATGACAAAAAGTTTCGACTATATATTTATTAGCAGATATATGAGCAGTTCCGATTTATGGATTATTTAATTGATGTTAATAGCAATATGTATTGGACTAATCAATTAGCTCCTCTTAATAACTTAATAACTTAACTGTGAAGCAGCTCTGTAAAAAAAAAAATGCTAGTTACTATTCGATGGGGATAGTTATATATATATATATATATATATATATATATATATATATATATATTCATTTTTCAAGCCTTATTGGTCTACGAACATAGAATATGCCCTTATGAAATTAGTTAATTACATTAACTAAGAGAACCACTAGAGAATGATGTAAACTAAGAGTCCAACAAGCTGTATAGAGAACCTGTTTTTTTATTAGTTCTCACAGAACACACAACAGTAAGTAAATAACACAATAATATTTACGTGGAAATTAAACTTCTAGCTCATGGGATTAAAAATCACGACCTATACTCGTAAGATTTCAACTTCACTAACTGAGCAACTTTAGATTACAACCTATTATAACCTATGAATTAAACTCTTAATCCATCACCTACTAACAATAACTATATTGTAAGCCTCTTTGTAATAACTCTATTACAAAGCTAACCACTTGGCTAACTCTAGTCAACACAAACACAAGGTTTATAGTTTACAAAGTGTCCTACGAGATGCTTCTAAATAAGCTGAGTAGGAGTTACAAGTGAATAACATAAACAAAGACACAACAATACTAAGGACACACGATGTAATCAATGTTAGGATCTGGTCCTTCATTATGTTGTTTTGTTCTTCAATGCCATTGAGAGAATAAAGGCGGCTGCACACTTGAGAGTGAATAATGATTTGAGGTTTGTAAGTGTATGTAATCTAGGAGTGTTCAAACCGAACCGGAAAACCGCACCAAACCGAAAAACCAAACCAAACCGATTAAAAACCCGACTAGGTTTGGTTTGACTTGGTTTGACATTGAGTAAAAAACCCGAACCAAACCGACAAATAAATATTAATTTTATTTATATTTTAAAGATTTTATAGTGATTTTTCTTTAGAAAATGTAGAAATATTTGGGATCCTCTCATGTATTAACCTTGAAAGCGTAAATTAACGAAAAATTATTGTTAGACGACTAAGAAAATAACTATCATGTGTTACTAAAAATAATTTTCCCATTAGATATTTTAATAGATCATATGTTTGACAATTTTTTCCATATTTACTAAACATATATTCACTTATCAAAACTTTATCTATAATTTTAATAAAGTATGATTGAAATAATATTCATGTAACAAAAAAACCCGGAAAACCCGAAAAATCTGATAAAACCGAACCAATCCAAACCGATATAATTGGTTTGGTTTGGTTTTGATAAAAACCGAACCAACCCGGTCCATGTACACCCTTAATGTAATCCCTTGCCGCATGTTGGTAATATATAAGTTAGGTAATCAAAGATGATGCAAGGGAGTGTCCGGTACACACCATGCTTCAACAATGTTGATGTATTGTTGCGTGTGCAGTGCAACAGCTTTAATAACTGTAAGAGTTGACTTGCATTATGACCGAAAGAATTGATATCTGTTGTTCCCTTAATTGATTTCTTTGAAACTTGTTCCAGACATTTGACTTGTTGTTTTGAACGCAGAGAGGCTAGTAGTATCAGGTTCCCTATCTGGTTCTCATATGAAGTTTGTTAACTTATCAAAACAAAAAAGTACATAAATCATCAATTTCTCCCTTTTTGATGATGACAAACTTAGAATTGATATTCCCCATGAGAATCATATCTCCATATTGTTCCTCCTGTAGAATAGCCATATTTTCCCTGAGAACCTATTTCTCCCCTTCAATTTTCTTTCCCTTTTAGGATCATAAAACGACAGACAAGTAAATGTAAAAAGAAGCCCAACAAAATTCACTCATACCACTTGTGTGCACAAAACATAGCAAAAAATAGAAAACAAGAGTATAAGATGCATTTAAAAAGGACTAAGATGCTCATTAATTTAAGAAGAAAAAAAAATAAGTAGCAGTACCATCATTAAAAAAAATTTACAAAATAAACATTACGAGAGTACCACAACCATAGGGAACTAACAAAAGGGACATTGACAAAAGGACAAATTAGGGGACACTAGAAGAGGAGGGGAAGCCGAGGGAGCAAGAGCCTTGAGGAGACCATCCACACGAGTATTAGCAGCTCTCCGTTCATTTATCGCCTGCTCTTTTAGGTTCTCCACATGTTTCCTCAACTTTGTATTTTCAGCCGTCAAGCGGGCAATTTCTGCACCCTAAGCATTGCTAGAACCAGGTTTCGTGCTGGCTTCATTGAGCTTACCTTCAAGAATGGTATTCTGGGACTTTAGCCTCATGATTTCTTCATTAAGAGTACTCTGAGCATTGATGAGTTGAGAGATTGTAGAACTGCTGCTGAATCCCCCCTTTTTGCCAATACACTCGCACTCCTCCAAGGTGTTCATCGAGAACATTTGCTTACGAGTTCCTACAACTGCTCTCCCCTAGGGGACTTCAAAACATTCAAAAACTTTTGTAAGTAGGAACCAAATGGCAACCCATGGTTTCCATCCTTGAAGTATGCCACCTTCTTCATGTGTTCAATCAAAATCCCAAGCAGATTGATCGGAGTGTAGCCGTCCAATGCCTCCAAAAGAATTAGGTCCGCTATAGCGGCAATTGATCACCTTTCAGCTCTTGTTAGCAAGACCTTGTTCACCAGCTTGAACACGAGTTGGTATTCTAGAAGTAGTGCTTTCTTGTGTACTCGTTCCCCTTGTTGAACAGCTTGAGGCTTGAGAATAAGCTTCCTAAATCCTGGGGAATAAGTTCCCTCCACAGTTGAGAGCCCCTCAGTAGGCACATCGAGAATATCCCCGAGCACAGCTTCATCAATCATAAGGTCCACCCTATTAACCCTCAAACAGATGGTGTCACCTTCCACTATGAATATTAGCATAGAAACTACTTACTTCCTCCTCATAAACCTTTGGACTCTGAACAATAAAGAGACGAGTCCACTTTTGGAATTCGCAGATTTCAACCAACTGCCTCATGCCTGACTTATCAAGGATATCACTGTCAAAAACTCTACCCCACAGGACTTTTTGCTTTTTTAGTTTTGCTTTCCTTTCAATCTTAGGTGCATCAATTATGGCCTTCTTGGAGGAACCAGGTTCCTCACTACTGCTTGGCTTCGTCTTGAAATACTTTTTTTTCCCCAACACATTCTCCTTCTCAACAAACTTTCCCTTCTCACCGGACTTCTCTTTCTCAACACTCTCTTGGCCACCAGTTTTAGCAACCTTTGCAGGTGATACCTTCCTCTCTTTCACAAACACAGTCTTCTTAGATGTTTTACGGACAAGAGGAGCAGGTTCCTCATGTACCTTTTCATCCTCGGCCTCCACAACATTTTCCGGAGGCAAATCCTCCTCATCAACTAGTCTACTTTTTGCAAGTCTTCTTCTCTTCGTTTTCTCCTTATTCTCCTTTAGAGCGTTGTCAAGAGCAACCGTTTTTTGCTACCTAATGGCGGGTCTTTTAGGAATAGACTTTTGAGTATCTTTCCCACCACTCCTAGCATCAATAAACTGGGCTGTCACACTCCTTTTTTCACCCTCACTTAACCCTCTTAAAAATAAATAAAAGGATTTTGCAAAGCTCAAACAAGAGATTTTTAATTAAAAAGTGATAAAATTGTGTTCAAAAAGAAAAAAACTCAGAGTCGCCACCTGACATTGGTTTCAGTGTGCCAGGTCACTGTTTTTTAAAAAATGATTTTCCTTTTAAAACACTTTGGACTCCAAACTAAGTCTCCACCAGAGATTCGGGTAAGCGGGTTCATTTGACTCAGGGAGAAGGTGTTAGGCACTCTCCAAGTCCCGTGAAAGTCACGGTTGCGTACTTGATGTAGTCGGCTTTTAAAATATTCAACTTGTGGTAAAAATAAACATAGAAAAGAAAAATAAACACAAAAGAGGCTCGAGGTCATTCCCACCTAATAAAAGAAAAATGAAAAGAAAAATAAAGTAAAGTCCTAAATACTAATATATACTATACTTCTTCCACGAGGTTCGTCAAAGCCACAAAAATATTTGCAAAGTTCTTCGGGGCTTTCCCCGGAATAAAATATCTACAAATCCTTTGGGGCATTTTTCGGATAAATTTAACTAAAGGGAGCGACCCCTCACCTCAAAAGAAACTAAAAAACGAATGTCCTAAAGGTTTGCCTAGCAAAATGTGGTCGGCCTAAGAATGCTCCTAGTGATTAAGAAAAATAGAAATAAACTTAAGCTAAAGTATATAAAACTTATTTCCTGATCATTTTTCTTTTGGCTTCCTCATTTCATCTGTTTGACTAAACCCAATTCCTAAAGAATACGAACAAATTAACTACTAATGCGCTTTGGCCTTCCCCCCTCTCCCTTTTCAGTTCTAATGTCCAAAACAGATAATCAACAAAGCATCCATCACGTGAAACTAATAACCACGCAAACAAAGAGATGATGGATGATTTTTTTTAAAAACAAATGGTAAACAAAAAGGGAAAATGAATACTACGCTAGCTCACCCAATTTGAAAGAACATATGTCTGCTTACAATTTCATACAAGCTCACATGATCCATGTTAGCACAGATTTGCAAAGAATAACGTGAAATTTAACTACTTTCTTATAATAAAAGATTTAAAACAAAGAATCAACTTAAACAAATTTGAAATTAACACTGCAACATCACTTAATAGCAACCAAAATGTGACAATTAACCAACACAGAACATTCACATAAGAAATGGTAAAAGACAAAGAGTTTAGAATTGAACCTCGATAATATTAAAAAGAATTCGATTACAGCAAAATACGGACCCGAAAATGAAGCCGCAGCAGGAGCGTCGACCGCGAACCATGAAATTAACCTCAAATGGTACTCCGAATAGGCAGCTAAAATAAAACTTCGATCCTCGATGGACCTCCGAACCAAAAACGGACTGAAACTCCATAGGAGCTCAAGCAATAAACTCCGATAAAATAAATCGAACTCTAACTATGTTTCTGCGTCCAATGAAAGAGTGCAAGAGGCACTTTACCATATAAGCAAGGAAACGAGCCTTCTACTTGAGATACTAAGATTAGGAGCATATATTTTTTATGCACTCCTCAACAGATTCTTGAGGTGGAAATTTACAACCCTTTAAAAGTGTAACAACATAACAGAGAACATTTTCCCCATTCTTCTATTTCTCTATTTCGTTTCCTCTCTCCTGTATTCCTTTTTTTGTCGTTTCCTTGTGTGTGTGTTGCAGCTAAATATTAGAGTTTTTCCTAAGGGCCCATGGCTGATTGGTGGGTCTGGAGATTTTTGGCGTTTGGAGCTTAGGGTGTTATCCAATGTTTTTTTCCTGGAAGAAGGGGTCAGCTGTTCCTTTTTGGGACGGAGAACAAGGTCCTTCCTCTGGGTCCAGGGGTCCTTAGTTTTTTTTGTTTGTTTTTGGGTTTAAGGGTATTGGTCTTTAAGATTGGGCTTGGTGAATTGGGTTATAAATTTTAATTCCATAATTTTTGCAATTTGGCTAAAAATATTAATTTCTTTTCTAAAATAATACTATAAAAATGTAAAATTAATCTTAATTAACTAAAACAACTATATTATGACATGAGACTATTTTTGATATTTTCAAGGATTATACTAAAAATGAAAATGGGTTAAAATAACATTTTTCTAAAAATACCTAATACCTTAATTAAATAGAGAAAAATGAAACTATTTTTGTAATTTTCAATTTTATGATAAAAATAAAGTTAAAGAGTCAAAACTAGTTAAAATAACTATATTAGACCTAAACTAAATATTTAAAAGCTAAAAAGGGTAAAATCTCGGGAAGGGTAAAAAATTACATGTCTACAAGGCTACATACAAATTTTCATAATCCTCCTCACTTTCATCTTCTTCTTCTTCTGACAGAGACTTCATTTCATGGTACATAATGTCTAAAGGGGTTGCATCAAGGTGAGAGGAAGGGGTAGAGTCAGTACTGTCCAAGGGCTATTTAGTAGAGCATGGAGTTTCATCCCAAGTAGGAGCAGAGAACTCCTCTTGGGCAGAGGGACCAGGTCCTTCTATAAGTTCCCCTATAATATTGACCGGTGTCGTATCACCTTGAGGCACTCGATCCCTATTCCCTCGTTCTTCCCCCCGAACCCCAATATTCACACAGCCAGACATAGAATCTTAAAATGGACTTCCCTCAGCAACAACAAATAAAATATTTTCATCTTTCTCACCATCATTTTCTAATAGTGCAGAATCAGTAAGAGTGAGTGGAGCATTACCTGATGACAACAACACATTCAGATCAAACTCCTGGACTATTGGGGTTTCAGATACATTGGATGCTAACACATCACCATCTAGACCAGGGACAACTACTTTGACTAGAGACCTCTACACCTTCATCTCCTTCTACTAGTTCTTCTGTGGTTTGGAGAAAATGGAAAGTGGAAGAAGTCCCTCTACTTCCATTTTCTCTGTGGTAGCAAAAGGTGAGGGAGAAACAACAATTTTTTTGGGAATTTGATTTTTTTGATTGCGATGTGGAGTGGGGGAGGAAGCTGGAGGTGGTGGTTTGCTGGAAATTGGGCTTTCTAAGGGTGAAGGTTGAGGCTCCAATCCTGATGGATGTGCTTCATGGGACGAAGACACAACATGGATTTTAGTGGTAGCTTTTGGAGTCTCTGATTGTGGAGAAGAAATGGTCGATTTTGAAGAGTGAAGACACGAGAAGAGGATTTTCAGAGAGATGGAGTGTTTGATGTAGACAACTATGAGAGAGACTGGCCTTTTGGGGGTATTTATAGGGAAAGGAGGGACCGGTTACAAATGTACATGATTTAATAAATGGGTAGAGAGGTCGGTTTGAAACGAGGTATCGTTTGGGTTTAAAAGATATGGGAAAGGGAGGAAAAGATTAATGACGTGGCACACTAGTAGTTCAAAAATATGTATGAGTGTAAGAGGGACTACTAACCTGAGTCAAGGGAACCAAGTTCCCTGACTAATTTTGAAAAAATATAAGTATTATCCTTCTAACAAATTGCAATGTCATTAGCTGTTTGTTTGTCCTATAGTTGCCATGCGTGTTTACTTGTAACGGTATAGAATTGAGTTAGAAGTTGCTAGAAAATACTTTTTAGCAATTTACCTTACCATCTTTCATAGCTAGTCATCGAGGGACTAGGTTCTCAGTTCAACTTGATGAAACCCAGCTCTAGTCGATTCTTTTCAAAGTGCTCTCTGCTTAGTGCTTTGGTGAATATGTCGGCTACCTGGTCCTCTATCTTGAAAAACTTCATACAAATGAGTCCTTTTTCAATATTGTCCCTCATGAAATGATGTTGCACAATAATGTGTTTTATCCTCTTACTCTGAACTGAGCTTTTTGCCATATTGAGGGCACTTGTGTCGTCTCACAACAGTGGCACACAGTTAGAAAATACACCAAAATCTTATAATTATTGCTTGATCCATAGGAGTTGGGCACAACATGAGGCAGCTGCCACATATTCAGCTTCTGCAGTAGAGAGAGCCACATAATTTTGTTTCTTTGTAACCCATGAAATCAAGCATGATCCCAGAAAATGTGTCATGCTAGATGTGCTCTTTATTTCCACCAGATAACCAGCATAATCAACATCAGCATACCCAATTAAGTCAAAATTTTCTCCAGAGTGATAATAGAGGACCAGGTCCTGTGTTCTTTTGAGATACCTCAGAGTTCTTTTAGCAACTTTCAAGTGAGATTCTTTAGGATTTGATTGGAATCTAGCACATAACCCAGTACTAAACAGAATGTCACGTCTGCTGGCTGTTAGGTATAAGAGAGATCCAATGATACCCCGATACATAGTTTCATTTGTAAGGTAACCAGGTTCATCCATGTCTAGCCGAGTGGCAGTAGCAATGGGAGTATCAATGGTCTTTTAGCTTTCCATCTAAAACCTCTTCAGAAGCTCCTTAATGTATTTCTGCTGACCTATCATCGTTCCCTTAGAGGTTTGCTTAACTTGTAGACCTAGGAAGAAGTTTCATTCCCCCATCATACTTATCTCAAGTTCTCTTCCTATAAGCTTTGCAAACTCCTCACACAGAGAATCATTTGTTGCACCAAAAATGATGTCATCAACCTAGACCTACACAATTAGCAGGTTCCTTCCTCTTTTCTTTAGAAAAAGAGTGTTGTCAATTTTTCCTCTAGTGAAGCCATTCTCCACAAGGAACCTGGACAACCTTTCTTACCATGTATGAGGGGCATACTTCAATCCATACAAGGCCTTGTCAAGCTTGAAGACATGTATAGGGTGCTCATGGCATTCAAAATCAGGTGGTTGTTTGATAAAAACTTCTTCCTTCAAGTATCCATTCAGAAATGCACTCTTAACATCCATTTGGAACAATTTGAATACCATATGCGATTCAAAAGTAATGAAAATTTTGATGGATTCCAGTCTTGCAACTGGAGAAAATGTTTCATCATACATCAATACCTTCTTTTTGATTATAGCCTTGGATCACGAGCATGGATTTATTTATGGTTATATTGCCAAACTCATCAAGCTTGTTTCTGAACACCCACCTAGTTCCAATGACTATTCTATCTGAAGGTCGAGAAACCAGGTGCCCCACGTTGTTCCTCTCGAATTGATGGAGCTCCTCTTTCATATCAACAATCCAATCAACATCTTTTAATGTTTCCTTGATATTCTTCGGCTCAATTTGAGACAGAAGGCTGAGAAAGCAAACATGTTTTTTGTCTTTGATCTAGTCTGAATTCCTGAATCCAAAGGAGTGATTACGTTTTGGAGAAGATGTGATCTTTTGTGCTTCTAGTTAGACACATGAGTCTCAGGATATGAGGGACTAGGTTCTACCATATGAGACCCATCGTTAGAATTGATGGAAATGCGAGTACCAATTCTTTTCTCTAGATCAGGAGTGCCTCGTACAACAACAACAACTCTGTTTTCAGCTTCAGTTGATGTGATGGAGGGACCGGGTTCCCCTGAATCAGCTGGAAGTTCTATTGCATCTTTTTCACTAGACTCCTTGACTTCACTCATTAGGTCTGCCTTCCCGTTTTCCATATCAATAACCTCTCTAGGGATCTCTGAATAATCTCCATCTTTATCATTCTTATAATGTGAATATTTTCCATTTGAGTGGTATGATTCATCAAAGATTATATGTACTCTTTCTTCTACATATTGAGTCATTTTGTTGTAGACCTTGTAAGCTTTACTTTGTGAAAAATAGCCAAGAAAGATTCCTTCATCACTCTTAGCATCAAATTTTCCCAACTCTTCCTTACTATTATTAAGAACAAAACACTTGCATCTAAATGCTCTTAGGTAAGTCAACTTTTGTTTTTCTCATTGAGCAATTCATATGGGTTCTTGTTAAGGAGGGACCTGATCAAGTACCTATTTATCAGATAACATGCAGTGTTCATAACTTCAGCCCAAAAGCTCTTTGGTACACCATTGTCCATTAACATTGTCTTTGCCATATCTTCAAGATTATATTTTTTCTCTCCACAACACCATTTTATTGGGGTATTCTGGGAACCAAATATTATGACTTATACCATTTTCAGCAAAACATTCATCAAAGTTTTCATTGTCTAACTTGGTTCATGATCAGATCTCATGCTCACAACATTATGGCTCATCTTTACTTAAATCTGCTTCACAAAAGTAGAAAAGACTGGAAAGGTTTCTGTTTAACCAAAAAATAGAATTTTAGTCAAATCTAGAATTTAGAAGAACGCGGGTTACTGATAATCAAAAGAATATGTAGAAGAAAGTAATTTGAGGTAACCAGAATATAATCAGGAGAAGAACAAGTGAATCAAAGTATATTCCAATCATATCTTGTGTTTACAAGTGACCAGATACCTCCCTTTTATAGGTATCTTGAAGATATGCGTTTTCCCCAAATCATAATGAGGCTATTATGAATAATTAAAGACATTTAATGCTACGTTACACAATTATTGTAATTAATACAAATACTCTAACGTATCCAGTATTTAATGCTTGTCAAATTCCGTATCCGTGCTCTTTATTGTGATCAGATCCATTCCTTTTGATAAATGACATAAATAGGTACGGGCACTGAATCCTTCGAATGTCCTCCCGTGCCTTTTCCTTTGCCTTTGCTCGTTTCTTTTGCTGCCCGTACCTCTTGACTAATTATAATTCTTTGACTATTTAACCACTCCACGTGTCTCAGCATGTTACTTACATATATAAATCCAATTTTTTCCAATACAGATAGTCCCCCCACTTTCCATTTATTCATCAATTGAATATTTGGGAAGTAGATTTCATTAAAACGAGAATTTTTGTCACCATTAATGCTATGACAAAATTGACGCTTCAATTGTCACTTCCATTTAATATTCCGTACACGTATCGATTTCCCATTGGCTCTGCAGTTTTTGCAGCCTTTTTCAAGGTTTTTACGGTTCCACTATTAATGAAGTGCCAGTTATCATAATTATGGTCTTTCCACCTCCGCACTTTTACCTTTGGCGGTTGCTTATCAGTATAAATATAACTCTTTCCCTTGTCTTTTATCACATAAAGCTTATTGAACACTTATTTCTCCAAATTCTGTTTACTTCTTCCTTAAATCATTCTTCTTTGATATGTCTTCTCCAAGCCCTAACCCTGAGAGAGTTTCCATTACTGACTCCTTCCCCAATGCCCCTGTTAGGCACAGAAGGGGAGGTAGACTTTGTAGTTTTGGATCTATTCGAGGTGGTTCGTCTACACCTTCTTCTAGTTCTGGTCCTTCTTCTAGAACCAGAGGTTCCCTTTCTCACAAATCTTCTTCTCGGGGTATAGATCATTCTGAACCTTTATGCAAACCTTTAGTAGATGATATAGTCCCTTCAGAATTGTCTTTTACTATGACAGGGAATCTCTTATAAACCAGGTTTCCGCATTAGATCATGTCGATGCTTACCCCACTCAAATTACAGAGGTTTTGACTCCTATGGTTCGTAAGGACTGTCACTGGAGTAATGATTTTCCCATTATTATCCCTAATCTAAATTAGAGAATTACTTTCTATTTAACTGGGTTATCTTTTGTTTACACTTACCCTTTTACTTTAGGGTTTAGACCAGCAATCGACCCAGTCATTCTTGAAATTTGCCGTTTCTTCAATGTCTGCTTGGGTCAAATTGGCCCAATCATATGGAGGGTTGTTGCCTGTTTAAGGCATTTAGCCACTAAAGCCGAAGCTCCTTTTACTTTCCCTCACTTGATTCATCTTTACTCACCTAGGCTTTTTCGCAATGGTGTTTTTACACTAGTAGCCAGGAGTAAGAGAGTTTTGGTGAGCCCTGAAGATGACAAGGATCGTGGGTGGTATGCCCGATTTATTGCTGCCCCCACTGTTGGTTTAGTGGGTGAAGATAATGTTCCCTTCCCTGAGAAGTGGAATTTTGCACGTAGGTCTTTTATCCCTCTCGTACCTTCTTCTTTCAAGTTTATCAGCTTTTCTAATTTTACCCCCCCCCCCGCCTTTTTTTTCTTTTTAGCAACCATGGGAGTTGTGGGGGATGTTCCCAATTCCGTGGTTGGGTAGATAAATTGCTAAAGATCGCACCAACGGATGGTAGATCTTGGAAAACACTTTCTAACCGCTTTGGTTGGAAGGTAAAGACTCATGGTAAGAGTTCACATTTTGTTCTTTTTGTGCCTATATTCTCCTTTATTGTTTTAACTTTTATCCTTCTTTTTGTCAGGATTTACTATTCGAGGGGTTACTGCTGAAGCAGTTGCAGCCTCTCGTGTCTCTTTGGGAACCCGTACTCCTTCAGGAACTTGTATCTATTTAGAAAGATCCCGAGAAATAGTCTTGGGTTCCTCTTCTGCGAAAAGGAAGGCTACTAAAGAGGAAAATTCTGAAGAAGAGGAAAATGAGAGTTCCCTGGTAACGAGGCCACAAGTTAGGAGACGCATCGTTTCCGATGATGAAGCTGAAGTTTCGGTTCTCTTACCAAACCTGTTGAAACCCCATAATAATTCCTGATGATGACATCACTTCCCACGATCGTGAGTCTATTGACCAACTTTTCGTCAGTGGATTTGGTCGTGAAGATGTCGGGCCTGTTTTAGACGATGTACCTTTATCGTCTTTTTTATTACCCGTGCCTGTGATTCCTTCTTTACCGGCCCCAGCTATTTCCGTTCCTTCTTCTACTGCTCTTACCTCTTCTCCGGCTCCTCCTTTGACTATTCCCCCTCCTATCGTTTATCATACTGAAACGGGCTCTTCAAGTAGAAGTGCCACTATGAGGCGGGTAATTATTGAAGTTCCTGTAGAGAGCAGCCTTTTGAGAAAGTCAGGTCAGGCAGATGTATGGCCGGAGCCTCTTATTGGCCCAATTGAAAAAGCAAAGTTGAAGAGCCACCGTTCCCTGACTTTAATGAATGATATCGTGCATGCCACTCTGAATGTATTTTTCTTCTCTCCCTTTTTTACTTTGCAAAATTTTTCATCTTTGGGATTCTTATTTCTTTTTTTAGGCCAATCTTATCGGCACAGAATTGATGAAAAGAATTGCCCCTTTGGAGAAGATAGCACGCGACTCTCAATTGGAAGCAACCAATTGGAAGGGGCAATTTGAGAGTGCACAGCTTGATATAGAGAACTTACAAGAGAGCAAGAATACCTTAGAGCAGCGAGTACGGGCTTTAACTTCAGAATTGGCGGTTACAAAAGCCTCTTCAAACCAAGCAGAAAAAGAAAAAGAGCGTCTCGAGTCCTCCTTCTCAGAGCAGCTATCTAAAGCTAGTGAAGAGATCAGAGAATTAAAGGCTCTTTTAAACCAAAAGGAAGTTTACGCTGGGGAGCTTGTGCAAAATTTGACTCAAGCACAAGAGGACCTCAGAATCTCTGATGATAAGGTGCGTGCTTTAGAATGCTCCCACGCCTCTCTTCAAGCTTCCCATAGCTCTGCCTTGGCTGAAAATGAAGAGCTAAAAAATGAGATCGTTGCTTGGGAAAAGGATTATAAGATCCTTGAAGAAAAATCTGTTGTTGAGGCAATTTGGGCATTTTTGAATTCCCGTTGTGATACCCTACTTGAAGCTGGCCAAGAAAACTTCAACCTGGAGTTGGAGTTAGCTAAAATCAACGAAACCATTGAAAAGGCTCAACAAACTCAGGACTTCCCTTCTCCCGTGGATGAAGTTCCCGTGGCTGAAGCTCTCATGAATGTTGAAGCTGATACGGATATACCGACTATTTCAAGCCCGATTAAGCATGTTGCTACAAGCCAAGTTGAAACCGCGCCTGCTGATGCACCTGCCCAAATTGAGTCCGCTGCTATTGATGTTCCTGCCTCAGTACCACAAACTTCTCAGTGACCGGTTTTAATCATTCAAATGATTTTGTTTTTGTTTTGATTTTGGAAAATTGTAATCAAACCCTTAGCTTCATTTGAGGGTTGATTTTGTAAACGCCAGTCCCCAAGTCTTTTTATGGGGCAATCTAAACAATTTCGTAGTTTTATGACTATGTTCGAACTTAGTCTTAGATTTGATTTTTACATATTAAGAAGTTTTTCATGTTATTATCTTAAACTTCTATTTGCTTTATTCTCGCCTTTATTTTTAAGGACTTACAGAATAATTTGCATTTTTGTTTTCCGAAAATGCTTCTGTTAACCTCATGATTAATTTAAACATGAGTTTTATAAAAGAGGGCCCTTTTATATTCCGACACTTAATGAAGAAGACGTCTCAACTTCATAATGGTGTTATCATACGATAAAAGAAATAGGAACACACATGTTTCTTTGAAATAACTTTGACAAGTTTTTATTTTTGAACCTTGTCTAGTTCCGAATTAAACTTTACATGTATTTGAATTACACCTATAACTTTCTCGTAACTGTTTTCCTTGTAATAGATTTAAAAGAAGAATAATAGATACGGAGTTTTTCCTTATAACCCATTTTAGTGCATAGCCTTTACCCTAACTATAGTGAGGTTTTTCTTTGGCCTTAGCTCGTGACTTTATGACTTTTACTCTGCACTTAACTCTTTCAGGCTTGATTTTTCCTTAATCTTCTTTGCCTTCTTTATACACATATCTGTGTATATTATGTAGTCCCCCAAGTGTTTGAGTGTTGAAGTATGAAGCCTCGAGCACTTGATAGTTTCTCTCATTTGGTCTTTTTCCTGAAAAGGAAAAACATACGGGACTCAGAGGGATGATTATAGATGAAGACTGTATAACCCGTTTGCATTTCTATCAGAATAATTGTAACCTTAGGCCAGGAATTTTAGGTTACTCCATGTGCCTTACAGGTCGTGACTCATCATTTAGTACGGGTTAGCTTTTTGCCTATCATCTAAAATCGTTAGTAAAATTTTAACAATTCAAAAATGAAATTTAAAATGGTTATACCTGACCATGGGCTTTCCTTAGAAATAGTATCTCTTTAAATGAACAGCATTCCAATGCGAAGGTAGTATCTTGTCATCCATTGTTTCCAGTTCATATGCCCCCTTTCCTGCAACATCACGCACTCTGTAGGGTCCTTCCCATGTTGGACTTAATTTCCCTGTGTTAGCTACCTTTGTAAACTGAAAAACCTTTTTAAGCACGAAGTTCCCAATTTTGAAGAACCTGAGGCGTGCTTTTCTATTGTAGTATCGTTCTATGACTTGCTTTTGTGCTGCCATTCTTATTAAAGCAACTTCTCTCCGCCCCTCGAGTAAATTTAGGTTGACCCGCATCTCCTCGTCATTAGATTCTTGTGTCGCCTGTGTGAACCGTGTACTTGGTTCCCCTATCTCAACTGGAATTAAAACCTCAGCTCCATAAACCAATGAGAACGGTGTTTCTCCTGTACTTATTTTTGCAGTTGTGCGATATGCCCATAAAACTCCAGGTAACACTTCAGGCCAGTTTCCTTTATTCCTCTAGTCGTTTCTTTAAATTGTTGATAATGACCTTGTTCGTTGATTCTGCCTGTCCATTACCCACCGGATGATAGGGTGTTGACATAATCCTTTTAATTTGCCAGCTTTGAAAAAATTCCGTGATCTGAGCTCTAATAAACTGAGGACCATTATCACATACGATCTCCTTTGGTACGCCGAATCGACATATGATATTCCTCCAAATAAAGTCTCTGACTTCCTTTTCTCGCACCTGTTTGAATGCACCTGCCTCTACCCATTTAGTAAAATAATCAGTAAGAACAAGCAAAAACTTTACCTGTCCTTTTGCTTGCGGTAATGGACATACGATATCCATTCCCCATTTCATAAATGGCCATGGTGCAATGACCGGATGTAATAATTCCGCAGGTCTATGCATATTGTTACCGTACCTCTGGCATTTATCACATTTGGCCACGAAACTTTCTGCCTCCTCTTCCATTTTGGGCCAGTAATAACGTGCCCTAATTAAGGTTCTTACTAGTGATCTTCCACCTGTGTGATTCCCTTAATGACCCTCGTGTATTTCTCTCATTACATACTCTATTTTCCAAGGTCCAAGGCATCTTGCTAAGGGACCACCGAACATTTTACGATATAGATTGCCTTGTTTTAAGTAGTATCGAGCGGCCTATCTTCGAAGCGCATAAGCCTTTTCTTGTCATCAAAGACGGTTCCATATTGCAAAAAAGCAACAATTTCGTTCCTTCAATCCCAGGTTAAGTTATTAAAATTTACCTCATTCGCATCAGGATCAAGAACTGAATGAAGTAAATGTATCACTGAGGCATTTGCATCTTTTGCCACGTCGGCCGCAGATGAGAGATTAGCTAGGGCGTCTGCTTCAAGATTTTCGTCCCTGGGTATTTGTCTAACTTTCCAATCTTGAAATTGTTTTATCAATTCCCGTACCTTTTCCAAGTACTGCTGCATCCTTGCTTCCCTGGATGTATAAGTCCCTAGAATTTGATTAACTACGAGTTGTGAATCACTCTTGATTATAATCTGATTTATGCCAAGTTCCCGTGCCAGTTCTAAACCTGCAATCATAGCCTCATATTCTGCCTCATTGTTAGTTATGGAATGACATTTAATAGCTTGCCGAATGGTTTCACCCGTAGGTGGTACCAATACAACCCCCAAACCTGCTCCTCTCACATTAGATGAGCCATTAGTGAATAAAGTCCAAGTTCCTGGGTTAGCTCCATTGAACACCTATAATTCTTTTTCTGCTTTTAACTGTATTCCCTGACTAAAATCAGCTACGAAATCAGCTAATACTTGTGATTTTATAGCAGTTCTAGGTTGGTATGCAATTTCGTATTCACTTAACTCTATTGCCCACTTAGCTAACCTACCTGATAACTCATGCTTATGCAATATGTTACGTAAAGGGTAGGTAGTTACCACAACGATAGAATGACACTAAAAGTAAGGTCTTAACTTTCTAGATGCCATGATTAATGCAAGTGCAAGTTTTTCTAACTGAGGATACCTTATCTCTGCATCTAACAAAGATTTACTTACGTAATAGATAGGTGATTGTTTACCTTGCTCTTCTCGGACCAAAACAGCACTTACCGCCACTTTTGAAACAACAAGGTAGAGGAGTAGCTTTTCCCCACCCTTTGGTTTTTCCAACAAAGGTGGATTTGATAAGTACGTTTTCAAATTCCTAAGTGCTTGTTGACATTCCTCATTCCATTCAAAATGATTCTGCTTCTTAAGGGCTGAGAAGAATTTAAAACACTTCTCTGATGATTTAGAGATAAATCTTCCCAAGGCCGCAATTCTCACTGTTAATCTTTGAACTTCTTTCTTGTTTGAAAGTATGCCAGGGATTTACTCAATGGCTTTAATCTGTGTAGGATTTACTTCAATTCCACGGTTAGAAACAAGAAAACCCAAAAACTTACCTAATGCAACGCCAAATGCAATTTTTTCGGGATTTAACTTCATATTAAATTTGCACAAAATTGAAAATGTGTCAGATAAGTGTGATATGTGATTTTTTGAGTACTGAGTTTTAACAAGCATATCATCTATATATACCTCCATAGTCTTTCCTAAATATTCCTGAAACATTTTGGTAAGTTATCTCTGATACGTTGCACCTGCATTCTTTAGACCAAAGGGCATTACTTTATAACAGTAAGTCCCCCTGTCTGTTATGAATGAAGTTTTTTCTTCATCTCCCGGATCCATTTTAATCTGATTATAACCTGAATATGCATCCAAACAACTTAATAATTCGTGACCTGCAGTTGCATCAATCAATTGATCTATGTGTGGTAGTGGAAAAGAATCTTTAGGGAAGGCTTTGTTAAGATCTGTATAATATACACAAACCAGCCACTTACCGTTTTTCTTTGGAACCACAAAAGTATTGGCTAACCAGTTAGGATACTTTACCTCTCGAATGGAACCAATTTTAGCAATTTTTGGACTTCTTCTTGAATCACCTGATTCTTGAAAGTTCCTTGCTTTATTTTCTTTTGCTTCACATGAGGATATGACAGATCTTCATTTAGTTTACGAGTCATCACCTCCGGTGGTATTCCTGTCATGTTGGAGTGGGACCAAGCAAAGCAGTCCATGTTAGTTTTCAAAAATTCAATTAACTTACCTTTTATTCCTTGGTCAAGATTAGCTCCGACATAGACTTTTTTATCAGGCCATCGAGCGAATAACACGACAAGTTCTAGTTCCTCTATCGTTGTTTTGATATTTTCATTCTCTTCTGGTTCTTGAATGGTATCAGGCCTTGAGTCTACATCTGTTCTCCCTTGTTCAGTTGAGGTTTGTGTTGTGATGTCCTCAACTGCCTTCTGTGATTGCTATTTGCCTTCACTTCTCATGCTTGTATTTGCAATGGAGTTAATAGACCTGGATGTATGTTGATCTCTGCGAATTTGACAGATTCCCCATGGCGATGGAAATTTGATAACTTGATGCAAGGTTAAAGGAACAACATCCATTTCATGGATCCATGGTCTCCCCAGAATCATGTTGTAAGCCATCTCCATGTGTAATACCTGGAACTTTGTATCTTTGATGACCCCTTCATCAAAAGTGGTGAGTGTTACCTCTCCTTTCGTGACGACACTAGAATTATCAAATCCAGATAGAGTATGCACCTTTGGTATTACTCTATCTTCAGCTTGCATCTCACGTAGCACTCTTAGCAAAATAATGTTCACGGAACTACCTGGATCAATCAAAACTCGTTTCACATTAGTATCATGCACAATTAAAGATATTACCAGTGCAACGTTATGAGGGGTTAATACGCCATCTGTATCTGCATCATTGAATGAAATATTGCCTTCTTCTAAAACATGCCGCACCCGTTTCCCTTGGGTAATAGTTACTTTGGAAGTTTTGTTAGTTGCAGTATATGACACACTATTGATGTCTTCACCCCCACTTATAACGTTAACAGTTCTTTTGGGAGAAGGTGGTTTTGGAGGCTCCTGCCTGTTCTTCAAGTAAGCTTGCTTGCCTTTCTCGCTAAACAACTAAGTAAGATATCCTTGTTTTAATAAATGATCAACTTCACTTTGTAAAAATCTGCAATCTGCTATTTTATGCACATGGTCATTATAGAACTAGCATCAATGGTTAGGGTTGCGCCTGTTTGGATTCGATCTCATTTCCTTTGGCCATCGAACCTTATCTCCCATGCTTTTCGAAACAGCTACGAGCTCGGAGGTGCTGACGTTGAAGTTGTAACCTCCGAATCTCGCTTTTAAATTTCTATCATCATCCCATGACTCATAGTTGTTTCGCTCGTTCCTAAATCTTGATGAAGAACCTGATTCTCTGTTTCTTGATCCGTGATAGTGCCTTTGATTATCCTGTTTTGACTTTGAGTCTTTTCCCGCAGGTCCCATATAGGGCTCGTACTTATTTTTACCGGATCTTTTTTCGGTCTCTGCACGTCTTGAACGTATACTTTCTTCTTTTTGAGATCGTGGAACAGTATCTTCCTCAATCCTCAACTTCGTGCTATACCTGTTATAAACATCATTCCACGTTGTAGCTGGGAATTCTCGAAGGCTTTCCTTGAGTCTCCTCGTAGCTTTCGAGCTTTTTTTATTCAAATTGCTTGTAAAAGCTATAGCTGCCCAGTTATCAGGTACACATGGCAATGTCATTCTTTCACGTTGAAATCTGTCCACGAATTCTCTAAGCAATTCTAAATCTCCTTGCTTGATTTTGAAAATATCCTCCATTCGTTTTTTTTTACTTTTTGGGCTCCCGAGTGTGCTTTGATGAAAGAACTTGCAAGCTCAGCAAAAGAATTTATAGAATTTTCAGGTAAAAGGTAATACCATGTTAGTGCTCCTTTGGTGAGTGTTTCACCAAATTTCTTGACTAATACCGATTCAATCTCCTGCTTAGTCAAATTATTACCTTTTACGCCCGTTGTGAATGCAGTCACGTGGTCTCGTGGGTCTGTTGTTCCATCATACGTTGGAATATCAGGCATTTTGAACTTTTTTGGAATTGGGAGTGGGGCAGCACTTGGCTTACAGGGTTGTTGCGAATATCTGTCCATGTCTACCCCTTTGATTATGGGCGGCACCCCGGGTATCTACTCTATGCGTTCACTTTGCTCCTTGAGCTATTTCTGCAAGGTTAGTACTAAATTTTGTAAATCAGAATTAATTACATTACCTGGTTCTCTCTCTTGCGGTTTACTAGGAGTTCCACCGCTGCCTGAGTTAACAAGCCCGGAACGAGGGGTTTCTATAGTATTATTATTTGGATTAGGTATGGGTGTTGCAACAGGTAACTGGTTAACAAGCGCCTCAATAGATTTGTTGACCTGAGCATTAATTAATTTCTGCAAAGTTTCATCAACAGCTTCAGCATTTTCAAATTGAGCATACTCGTTTATTTGAGATCCATCAGGAGTACTCTCACGAGATTGCCGTGGAGAGTCCTGCGGAGTAGGAACTTGAATGTTAATATTCTGTGGACCTCCCTGACTTTGTTGGTTTTCTTGGTTTCTTGGGGTGTTGTCATTGTTATTCGACATAATTGATGCAACAAGGAAAGTCAAGTGAAAAGAAAATAGATTATCAGATTCCCGGTAACGAAACCAATTTGTTTAATCAAAAAATAGAATTTTAGTCAAAGCTAGAATTTAGAAGAACGCGGGTTACTGATAATCAAAAGAATATATAGAAGAAAGTAATTTGGGGTAACCAGAATATAATCAGGAGAAGAACAAGTGAATCAAAGTATATTCCAATCGTATCTTGTGTTTACAAGTGACCAAATACCTCCCTTTTATAGGTATCTTGAAGATATGCGTTTTTCCCAAATCATAATGAGGCTATTATGAATAATTAAAGACATTGAATGCTACGTTACACAATCATTGTAATCAATACAAATTCTCTAACGTATATAGTATTTAATGCTTGTCAAATTCCGTATCTGCGCTCTTTATTGTGGTCAGATCCATTCCTTTTGATAAATGACATAAATAGGTATGGGCGCTGAATCCTTTGAATGTCCTCTCGTGCCTCTTCCTTTGCCTTTGCTCGTTTCTATTGCTTCCCGTGCCTCTTGACTAATTATAACTCTTTGACTATTTGACCAATCCACGTATCTCAACATGTTACTTACATATATAAATGCAATTTTTCTCAATACAGTTTCATCCTTGGTTCTGAAAAATAAGGTCCATGTGAGTTTAAATAGTCATCAACAATAACAAAGATGTACTTTTTTTCTCCTCTGTTGGGCATCCTCATAGGTCTACATAAATCCATATGAAGAAGATCTAGTGTCCTTGAGGTGCTCACTTCCTTCTTTGGCCTGGATAAGGACCTGACTTTCTTTTGTTTCACACATGCATCACATACCTTATGATCTTTGAACTTTGACGTTAGCAGCCCACGAACCAAGTCCTTCTTGATCATCTTGTTCAACAGAGTAAAGCTTGCATGTCCCAATATTCTGTGCCATAGTCCAGCATCATCATCGATAACACTCAAACATGTAAGATCACCATTGTTCAGAGACTCAAAGTCTACAACATAGATGTTTTTAAATCTTTTTATTACTAGAACTACTTCACCAGTTACAAGATTGGTGACGGTTCAAGACTTTGATAGGAACTCCACTTTTTCCTTTGTTGCAAATTTGCGAGACACTCAGCAGGCTGTATTTCATGCCATTCACAAAATACACATTTTTAATTGAGTAAGTGGGTGTCTTCTTAATTTTTCCAACTCCCAGAATGGATCCTTTTTTTTTTAATTTCCAATGGACTTACTCCTACCTTGTAGGGCTTTGAGTGAAAGAAAATCATCTGTACTTCAAGTCATATGTTTAGAACAGCCACTATCCATGTACCATCTTTGGCTACTTCCTTGCACTGCTGCCTGCACAATGAAATCAGAGATCAGACTTAGGAACCAAAATAAGTTTGGGTCCCTTGTAATGAGTGAAGGGGCAAATTAGACTTCTTTTTGTCCAAGCAAGCATCACACATTTCTTTTTAAGAGAAATAGGTTCCTTAGTGATCACGCTCAACTCTAGTCCTAATAAGAATAAGCGGTCACTGCAAATATTATCTGGTCTAAGAGTCCGGAGTCGAATCCCATAGGGAACTAAGGTTTAGCTACAACTGTTTATTATCACCAAGAATACAAGCTCGAATAATTCCTAAGTTATAAATATTAAGATTATTCTATCTAACTAACTAAATAACAAATTAAAATAGTAATAGAAACTAAAAATACTAAGGGTTGGAGACAAGATTAAGGAGGCCTAGAGTTATGATTTCCCCAATTGTTGAAATCCTTCCTGCCACGTCTCCTACAATTTTGCCTAAGTATTCTCTATTGATCATGAGCACTCGACTTATCATAATTATCTCTTGAGCAACTACAATAATGTACTAGTCATATTATCTCGAACAAAGATAGCTCGCACTTTTTCACCGCTCACTAGGATCAAGTCAAAGTTTCATCATCTCTAATCTCGCTTTTTAACCCACCGTATTGATTTCTCGCATACCTTAGGAGTGATGTTGTTCAACAACCACCTAAATATGTATCCGTTTTCAAGAAACACATAATAAATAGGCACAGTCAATCGATGTCCATTCAATCAACTGAAATAAGCACATAGTTAAACAAGTAGATAAATCCAAAGGTTAAATTATATTAAAACATAACAAGGATTTATCCTCCAAGAGGTTTCATCAAAACTCTAGACAATAAATTAGCTACTCATAATAGTATGTAAAACTACAATACTAAAAGTCAAAACCAACAATGAAAAATAGGAAGAAGAAAGAAAAAACTCGTGGGTGAATCTTCCTCCTTCCTCCTTGCTCCTAGCGTATTCTTGCCTCCCTAGGTATTGTCTAACCCTAAAGTAGTGTCTCACCCTTCAAAAGGATGTTTTATGATGTATTTATATCAATTAGGGTTGATGTGGGGCATCCTTGATCTCTCCTAATTTGAAAAGGACATGCTAAGTCGCGTGCCAGAGTTGGTGCAACGCGCGACTTCTAGCACGCTCCTAGTTATTTCTTCTTTTTCTTTATTTTTTCGCATGCCAGGTCCAGCTCCAACCTCCATAATTTGCTGTTTTTCGTTCATCTCTTAGGATATTTCGCGCCTACGTTCATGTAATGCACCAATTGTGGCACGCTCCCAGGTCTTGCATCTCTACGCTTTTTGCAACAAATCATCCAATTCTTGCCAAATTTCATCCAAATTCATGCCTAACCACAATAAACATGAAATGAGCATATTATATGTTTATAAACATGTAATATCCAGCAACTCACATAAGAGATAATATGCAAAAGTACTCAAAAACATGCATTTTTCATCATTTATCACTTAGCAGTAGATACCTTTTCAACAAAAACTTTGTTTTTCTATTGGGACTAAAACCTTGATTTATAAGAATCTTTATAATGACCATTATTACCACAGTGAGTGCAAATCCAATTGTTAGGAACAATAACTTACTTGCTATGTGGGTTGTAGGCAGCCTTTTCTTTTCGGAACCCTATTCCCTGCCTGTTCCCTCCATTACTTTTATACATGGAAGTGATTGTATTAGAGGACTAGGTTCACTTATGAGATTTATCTAGATCAATTGTTAAACCCTACTTAAATCTTCCTGAAGTTGTCTATTTCTTTCAAGTTTAGCACAAAGACTCAGTTTTACCTTTTTGAGTTCATTTTCAAGCTTAAGATGTGCCTCACTTGCCACTTCCTTTTCTTTTGAGGAGTTCATGCAATTTTCATTGATGTTTTTAAAGGAATATTATCTTTCTTTAACTCCTCTACTATTTCCTTCAGATCCACTACTACTACCAACATATCATCTCTGTCATGTTCTATTTCTTCGATTTTCTGAGTTAAAGCATCTTTATCTTTCTTTAACTCCTATATTGTTCCTTTCAAATCAACAACTATGACCTGCAGATCATCTCTCATATTTCCTTAGTTAAACCAATTTTATCATTAATGAGGTTGTGTTAAGCATCAATTAAGACATTAGCTAAAGATATTAGCTTCTTTTGAGAATAAGACTTCAAATTTCTTTGAACGTCTATAAAGTGTACCTCATCATCAACATCATCTTCATCCTAATCAGATTTTTCCATCAGGGCAAATATGGAATCATATTCTGCAACTTCGCTTTCAAGGGACATCATGGAGGTGTCACCTTGTTCATCATCACACTCAGATTCACTAGAGGAATCTCTCCAGGAGGCAAGAGCTTGTTTCAAAACATTATTAGCAACATCTCTTCTCTTTAATCTTCTGTCGGGAACTAGGTTCGTCTTAACCATCTGTGTTGTGCTTGTAATAGTCCTGCTTGTGGAGAGGGCAATCTTTGATGAAATATCCTGGCTTCCCGCATTTGTAACAACAATCATAGCTTTTTGTGTTTCTGCTAGAGCTGCCTTTCTTAGGGATACCTCTATTTATATGAACCATTTTTGAAATCTCCGTGTAAGATAGGCCATGTCAGCATCATCACCACTTGAGCCATTGTTGTCTTCCTTAAGAACCATATTCTTCTCCTTTTTGGGTTCTCTTCTTTTATGATCTTTCTTTTTCTTCATTTCATAAGTTTTCAGATTTCCAATGAGGTCATCAATCGTCAGCTTTTGCAGATCTTTAGCTTTCGTGATAGCATTGATTTTGCTCTCCTAGGAACCAGGTAACACACTGAGTATTTTTATGACTAGTTTTTTCCTTGGGGTAATATCTCAAAGAGAGGGAAGCTCATTGATGATGGAAGTAAAGCGAGTATGCACGTCCTGAATGGACTCATCCTCATTCATCTTGAAGAGTTCATACTTAGTAGTGAACATGTTGATTTTTGACTGTTGACTTGAGTGGTTCCTTCTTGTGAAGTTTGGAGAGCCTCCGGATCTCCTTGGTATATTGACAGGCTGAGATGTGGTTGTACTCGTCTGGTCCAATGCAACAGATGAGGATCTTCTTTGCTCTGAAGTTTTTCTCGATGGCTTTATGATCAATATCATTATATTCCTTCCTTGTCTTTGGAACTGCGATTGTTGTCTCGCCAATGTTCTTCATAGGGACAAAGGGTCCATTACAAATGATATCCCAAAGCTCTAAATCTTTTGCCATGATCAAATCATGCATTTTTATCTTCCATCAGCCGTAGTATTGTCCATTGAATCTTGATTATCTGCAGGTTAATTAATCTTCTTCAAAATTCAGTAGAGCATCCATATAGATCATTTCTAGGTGTTAACCTTATATAAAGAACCCGCTCTGATATCGATTGATGTAAACTAAGAATCCACCAAAATGTATAGAGAAATTGGTTCTCTATCAGTTCCTACAGACACACACAACAATAAGTAAATAACACAATAATATTTACATGAAAAACTCCAAGTTCAATGGATTAAAAAGCACGACCTACACTCGTAGGATTTCAACTTTACTAACTGAGAAACTTTAGATTACAACCTATTGTGACCTAGGAATTAAACTCTTAATCCTTCACCTACTTACAATAACTATATTGCAAGCCTTTTTGTAATAACTCTATTACAAAGCTAACCACTTGACTAACGCTAGTCAACACAAACACAAGGTTTATGGTTTACAAAGTGTCCTACGGGATGCTTCTAAATAAGCTGAGTAGGAGTTACAAGTAAATAACATACACAAAGACACATTAATACTAAGGACACACGATGTAATCAATGTTAGGATCTGGTCCTTCGTTATGTTGCAGTTTTGTTCTTCATTGCATTTGGGAGAATAAAGGCGACTACACATTTGAGAGTGAATAATGGTTTAGGGTTTGCAAGTGTATGTAATCCCTTGCCTCATGTTGGTAATATATAAGTGAGGTCATGAAAAATGATGCAAGGGAGTGTCCAGTACACAACATGCTTCAACAGTGCTGTTGTACTGTTGCATGTGCAGTGCAACATCTTTAACAGCTGTAAGAGTTGACTTGTACTGTGACTGGAGGAACTGAAATCTATTTGTTCCCTCTGTTGTTCCCTTAATTAATTTCATTGAAACTTGTGCCAGATATTTAACTTGTTGTTCTGAACGCAGAGAGGCTAGTTGTATAAGTTTCCCTATCTGATTCTCATATGAAGTTTGTTAAATTATCAAAACAAAATATACATAACTTATCAAAACATCTTACAACAAGATAAAGAAACCTTAATCCTTCGAACCTTAAGCACATACGCGTCTCATGCATGTCGAGTGGAACTATTTAAAAAGATTATGAGATATGAACATTTTTTAGTGACATTCGGTGGTACGAAGGCCGACCCATCCTATTTTTGGTGAATTAGAGCATCGATCGATTTAAAAAAAATTCAAATAAAATTTATACATTTAAAACCTACACATGACACACTATAGATCACAAATTTTGTAGCACAAACAGATTGTAGTAAAAGTATTCGAATGACTTATCAAATAGGATTAGTACTAGAGTACGCAGCTATTTCTTTCAATACATTATACAATATATAAAGAGTGCAATAGTTTGGAGATTAAAAAAAATGAAATTGAGCAAAGATAGTTTCATAATTTAAACTTTTGATCTTTAGGATTTTTAGAATTTAAATTATGGAAAGTCTGAATTTATGAGAGAACATATACTATTAAAATTTCAATTACTTTGCACATGTATATTCATGTTTCGTGTGGAAATATTAATTTTGATTGACACCGTATAAGCTACCTCCGCCACTAAAAATAAGGAGTTTTTTCAAGTAGAGAGGAATCCTAAAACGGGTGAGGTGTCTCTTTGTCCTCTTTAAGTTACATGCATGTTACTAGTATTATACTGATTATTTTGCCATTGTCTTGAGGTAATCAAGCTTCGAATTTCTGATTGGACAAGAAGAGCGCCCAGTAAGTATTTTGGCTTAGAGAATATCCAGCTGCTGTTTCTGACTGGGAAACATTTAATGTGATTCTTCATCTTATGTGACTTCTTTTATTTTTTTAGGTAGGATAATAATAGAGAGAAAAGTTGCGATTAGCCTAGATGTATATTTACACAATTTCAGATGTGTAAAGAACTTCTGAGAAAAACAGATCCGACCAAATAACTTCTTAAAATTTTAATTTATGAGTCTATCTGCTCTAATATCATATTTGAATATGTACTCATTTCATCTAAAAATTTAAGTTACCAGAAAAGATACGCCTTGCTTACATTATATACAAAATGAATATCTGGAAAGCTAAATACCGAAAACTGTCAGAAGAGTATATTTTACACGAGTTTCACCGCTCAATCTACCGAAAGAGTTATGCGTTCATTTGTACCCAATAATTTTAGCTTAAACTCTGCAATATATTTGTTGGAGTTACCTGATGATTGGATTGGGCAACTGGGCTAGCTGGAACGATTGGGCCTAGCCCGTATTTATTTTGTAACAGCTTTCATTTTTCCTTTTGTTACACTGTACAGGCCCACAATATAAATAGGGGCTAATTAACATTCTAGAGTATTCCTTCATATTTTCATTTTTGTAAAGACAACAAGAACACTTCTTCTCTGCAGAAAGAAACGATTTTCCCCCTTTCTCTTTCTCATGAACCCTAATTGAAAATCTGTACTCTCATGATGATTTTTTATTCTAAAATGGTATCAGAGCAGGTAATCTGGTAGTCCCCGACGTTCTGCATTGACCGATGCTACCCTCGTCAAATTTCATCGGATATATCTTCATTGCTTTGATTTTCGCTGAGATTCAGAATCTGACATTTTTCGTCGATTTTTTGTTCAATTTACGAGTTAAGGAACTCCTACTCGACTGTGTCATTCTATTTTGGTCAGAATTTGCTGCTAATTATCGGAGTTTTGTGCTCTTCGTCAAAGCTAGGGTTTTCGGCGATTAACAGAGTTTTGTTGGTCTTTGCTAAGGCTGAAATTCTCTTTTCAAGCTGAAGTTTCTAAAGGCCTTTCTTCTTCATGTTGTGAAGAAGTATGGTACAATCATTTCTATTTGTTCTCTTGCCTGAATTCATTGTTGTGAAATTTTGTTGCTGTATTCTGTTATCATGGTTAATTCCACTCCAGACTCAAGTTCTTCCTCCTCTGCTTATACTCCTGAACCTTCAAGTCCGCTATTTCTCCTTCCTTCTGATGTACCGGGGGTGTCTTTAGTTGTTGTGCCTTTTTCTGGGACTAGTTTTGGGGGTTGGAGGAGGAGTATGATTGTGTCTTTGTCCGCTAGAAACAAAATAGGTTTTATCGATGGGTCTTGCACCAAGCATGCTGTGGATTCTCTCCAGTACAGGCAGTGGGACAGGTGCAATAATATGGTCATATCCTAGTTAATCAATTCTCTTTCTCCAGATATGCTGAAAGTGTACAATATTCTGAAACTGCTGAAAGTATATGGAAACAATTGAATAATAGATATGGGACTGTTAATGGAACTAAGGTGTTTGAAATAAAGAGAGAACATGCATCTACTTATCAAGGGACTCTCGACATAGCTTCCTATTTCAACAAACTTAAAAAACCCTGGGATGAATTGGGGGTTATGTGTACCAGCCATGCAAATTCTTGTGTTTGTGCTGCTAAGGACGGACTCCAGAAGGAGAAAGAAGAGGACAGGGTTCACCAGTTCCTCGTGGGTCTTAATGAGGTTTATATGGGGGTAAGAAGCAACATCTTAATGATGCAACCATTGTCATCCCTTGATACATTCTATAACATTTTGTTGCGAGATGAAAAACAGAGACAGGTTGTCCCCAATGCTCAACTTAATCCAGAATTAGCCTCTTTTAATGCAAATTTCAACAATAACAGATTCCCTTCTCAACTCTCATCTACAAAACAATATACACAAAGGGTGAACTTTGATTCAAGCAACTCCAATGCTACTTTGTATTGCAAGTATTGCAAGAAACCTTATCATACAATTGAGAAATGCTACAAATTACATGGCTTTTCACCAAATTTCAAATTCACAAAGGGTAAGAAGTTTGGTACTGCTGCAAGAAGACTTCTGAACCTTCTGCAATGTATTCTCCTACTGATCAAAGCTCTTTGATCCCTAGTCTAACCAAAGAGCAGTACTCCCAGTTGATGCAATTGCTCAGTCAGTCTACATTAGGTGACTCAGGGTCCCAACCTATTCTAATGCGATCTGCCAATTTTGTTGGTAGTTTTTCTTCTTTTCCTGTGTATTTAAATGGTAGTTCTACTATGCGCATGTTGACTAGTGTAGCTGGAAGGGTTTGGATAGTGGATTCAGGGGCAACTGACCACATGACTTCAAATAAGGACCTCCTTTTTAATATTACACCTCTTCATGTTCCTTACTTAGTTTCTTTACCTAATGGTTATAAAGTTAAGGTAACCTATACAGGTTCCCTTACTCTGTTACCATCTATCACTCTACACAATGTTTTATATATTCCATCTTTTCATTACAATCTCATTTCTGTGAGCAAGGTAATATCACAATTCAATTGTTATGTGCTATTCACTTCTATTTTTTGCATAATTCTACAGGCCCATTCTATGAAGAAGCGTCTGGAGCTTGGTAGAATGGATCAAGGATTATACAAATTTCACCTCAACCATTCTGCTCCTCCAACAGTCTCATCTCCTAATAACTTTGTTTCTCCTTTTACTAACAAAGTACAGAATGCTGAATTTTCTTTACATGGAAATGTTCAAAATGTGAACCACAGTTCTGTTCCTATTTTACCTTGTGCTACTGTTCCAAATGTGCAAACTGAGAATTCATGTCATGTTTCTACTTTACCTTCTTGTACTGTTCCAAATAATGTGAATATAAATGATGTTCTTTGGCATCATAGATTGGGGCATGTTCCATTTGTTCAAATGAAGCATATACCTTCTATCTCTAATGATTGTATGCTAAACAGTCCTTTATTTGTCATGTTTGTCCTTTATCTAGACAACCTAGGTTATCATTCCCAGATAGTTCTTCCCATCCCACCTCATTATTCCAACTTATTCATGTTGACACTTGGGGACCATACCACACCCAAACTTACTCTGGAGCAAAATATTTTTTGATAATAGTTGATGATTATAACAGAGCAACATGGACACATCTTTTGCACTCCAAGAGCTATGCCTTTATTTTATTAAAGCGTTTGTAGCCATGGTCAAGACACAGTTTCACTTTTCTGTCCAAAAGGTTAGGAGTGATAATGCCTTAGAGCTTGGTTCCTCCAATACATCCATTCAATTTTTTTCTGATAATGGTATCATACATCAAACAACTTGCCCACACACACCACAACAGAATGGTGTGGTAGAAAGAAAACATAAACACCTACTAGAAACTTTAAGAGCTTTGTTGTTTCAATCTAATCTTCCTACCAAGTTCTGGGGAGATTGTGTTTTAACAGCAACCTATCTTATTAATAGATTTCCTTCTAAAGTTTTGTCTAATAAGATGCCAATTTGAATTACTTTATGGGGCTGCTCCCTCCTATTCTCATCTAAAACCTTTTGGGTGCCTATGCTATGCTAGTGTTCCCAAGTGTCATAGAGATAAGTTCCAACCTAAAGAATCTCCTTGTGTGTTCATTGGCTATCCCTTTGCTAAAAAGGGGTACAAACTTTACAATCTCACTACTAAGTTTGTTCTATACTCCAGGGATGTCATCTTTCATGAATGTGTTTTTCCTTATACTTTGCCTTCTTCTGCTCCTTCTCATCTTCTTCCTTCAATGCCTATTTTCTTATGATTCTAATGCTGATGCTGATGCTGATGCTGTTACTGCTTCTTCTATCCCTCCAGATCTCCCTCTACCTCCTTCTCCAATACCTGACACTCCTGATGTTCCTAACTCTGTCCACAATCCTGATGTTCCTACTCCCATTCATTTTATTGTTCCTATCGAATCAATAGTTCTTCCTGGCCTTGCAGTCAAAAAAAGTTCCAGAACCCATCAGCTCCCTTCTCACTTGAAGGATTATGTGGTCCAGCTCCCTTCTGCTTCATGTTCTTCCTCTTCACTCATGTCTACTACAGTAGAACCCCATTCTTACACTCAGGCTGCTGCTATTCCTGCTTGACAAGA
Organism: Nicotiana sylvestris; assembly: GCF_000393655.2. Taxonomy (NCBI): domain Eukaryota; kingdom Viridiplantae; phylum Streptophyta; class Magnoliopsida; order Solanales; family Solanaceae; genus Nicotiana; species Nicotiana sylvestris. Next base: position 57,279,595 of record NC_091064.1, read on the forward strand.
GGCCATGAAGAAAGAATTTGAGGCCCTAGATACAAACCAAACTTGAAAAATTATTGAATTACCTGCTGAAAAAAGCCTATAGGATGCAAGTGGGTGCATAAAATTAAATACAAAGCTGATGGTAGTGTGGAGAGATACAAGGCTAGATTGGTGGTTAGAGGTGATACTCAGGTGGAAGGCATTGATTTTAATGAAACTTTCTCTCCCGTTGTTAAAATGTGTACTATTAGATGTGTGATTGTTGTAGTTGTCAAAAAACAGTGGCCCTTATTTCACTTGAATGTTAATAATGCATTTTTGCATGGGGATCTGGATGAAGAGGTTTACATGAAACTTCCTCAAGGTCTTTCTGTTACTTCTACATCTTCTGCTTCTTCTATTTCTTCTGTTTCTTCTAAGTCTCTTACTTTGGTTTGCAAATTGTAAAAGTCTCTTTATGGTTTGAGACAGGCTTCTAGACAATGGTACGCGAAGCTATTTCATGCACTCTACTCTAGGGGGTATAATCACTCATTGAACGACTACTCTTTGTTCGTTAAGAAAACTGACTCTTTTACTACCCTTATAGCTGTTTATGTAGATGACATCATTGTCACTGGGGATGACTTGAAAGAAATTTCTTCTCTTAAAACTTTCTTGGATGCTCAGTTTAAAATTAAGGACTTGGGATTGCTTAACTATTTCTTGGGTATTGAGGTTTGTTATCTTCAATCAGGTATTCTTTTTGTTTCAAAAGAAATTTATCTCTGATTTGCTATCAGAATACAAGTGTGCTGATGTTTCTCCTGTTGTTAGTCCTTTGGACATGAGCCAAAAGTTACACTCTGATGTTGGGGACCTACTGCCTCATCCTGAAAGTTATAGGAGCCTAGTTGGTAAACTAAATTTTTTGATCAGATTTATGTTTTGCTATCCAACACTTGAGTCAATTTTTACAGAGACCTAGAATTCCACATATGACTGCAGCTTTACATGTCTTGAGATACTTAAAGGGGACTTCTGATTTTGGGGTCTTGTTGAATAATTCTACTGATTTATCTTTGATGGCCAGTTATGACAGTGATTGGGCAGCTTGTCCCGAGTCTAGGTGCTCAATTTCTGGTTTTTGCATTCAATTGGGTGGTAGCCTCATCAGTTGGAAGTCTAAAAAGCAGCACATTGTTTCCTTGTCATCGGCTGAGGCTGAATATAGAGCCATGAGTAGAGTGGTAGCTGAGTTAGCCTGGTTAGTTCGCATGTTATCTGATTTGGGTCTCTCTGTTGTTCTCCCAATTCCTATCTTGTGCGACAATCAGGCTGCTATTCATATCGCCAAGAACCCGGTGCTCCATGAACGTACCAAGCACATCGAAGTCGACTGCCATTTCATTCGAACAAAGTTGGCAGATGGTCTTATCTCATTGTCCCATGTTTCTACTAGGTCTCAACTAGCTGACATCTTTACTAAACCTTTGACAATTCTACCCCATCGCGCATTGATTGGCAAGTTGGGAGTTTGTCCACCCTCCAACGTGAGGGGGGATGTTGGAGTTACCTGATGATTGGATTGGGCGACTGGGCTAGCTGGAACGATTGGGCCTAGCCCGTATTTTTTTTATAACAGCTTTCATTTTTCCTTTTCTTACATTGTACAGGCCCACAATATAAATAGGGGCTAATTAACATTCTAGAGTATTCCTTCATATTTTCATTTTTGTAAAGATAACAAGAACACTTCTTCTCTGCATAAAGAAATAATTTTTCCCCTTTCTCTTTCTCATGAACCCTAATTGAAAATCTGTACTCTCATGATGATTTCTTATTCTAACAATTAAAAACTAATGCGATGGAATTTCATATGCAAACTCATAACATTTAAATCCCTAAATTCTATCTCTGGTGGTGGTAGGGTTCAATATTATACCTGACTCGTCAGTGGCAGTGCTCAACAGGAAAAACTCCACATGTTATAATAATCAGAGACCAATCTTCAACTTCTACCCATCTCATGGTTTAAGTAGGGACAGAAAATTGACTCGAAGCAGTGGCAGCTTCTTGTACTAATTAAATATTTGCTGCCTAAGTAAATGGATTCTTCTGTTCTTGACATGTCTCTGTTAAATATCAAAGGATGCTAATTCATGTCCTAAAGATACGAGACATTGCATAAACACTGACAAGGAAAGCAAACATGCAAACAGAAATAAGAAAAGATTGTTGTGTTATCAAAATGAGGATTTTTTTTCCGCTTGCAATTAAATTAGCTAGCTGTGTAGGTTCGACTTATTGGGTTGGGGGAGTATAATCGTTAGTAAACAAGTACAGAGGTCAAGCAATTAGTGGAACACATTTATAACTCATATTAATAATTGTATTGGTAAAATTCGACTCTTGATACGCGGATATATCGCATGATGACACGACTTGAAATAAGTTGTATCTCAAGAGCAAGATAGCATCGGAGTTTGATCCTCGTAGGAAATACACACAGTTCGTTAACTCGTCCCCGGATAAACTAGCATTATGCCTCGGTAGCGCACCCCAAAGATAGTTCTAGGGATTTATCAATGAAATCATGGCTCGAACTTGACTTGGTCCTCAAACGTCCCCGTAACGCTAGGAATGCACTCGCATCTACTATGCCATATTTTCCACCCATAACCGGCAAGTGTCTCGGCGGCTACTAATCAATAAGAGTGATGTGCGAAAGTGGGGATGATTATGTCAACATTAGACTTAAGCTATAAATACCTCCATTCCATCTACTTGTACATTAACTCACAATTTACCGAACTTACTCTTTGCTAAAGGCTATTGTACTATTGTTGGGCAATCTTTTTTTATTTTGCAAGTATTGAGGCTCTCGGTGGAGATCAATAAGATTTTTCATCTTTTACTTGCCTACTTTTATTACTTTATTCACAACTTTATTAGCTTAATTCCACGATTCACTTAATTAAACTTTGATTCGAACCGGTTACTAATGACCTCATTGAAAATAACTTTAATGTTTATTCCTGAAACAACCTCTATACCTTAAAAGGTAGGGTTTAGGTCTATGTACAAACTACCCTCTTCAAACTCCACTTATTAGATTATGCTGGGTTTATTGTTGTTGTTGTTGTTGTATTCCTAAAACTAATTTTCGATCAAACAGTTTAGCGTCCACTGTGGAGCCCTAGCAATTGAGCATTTGACTCAGAGTTCTTGTTCTCATTATGAAGGATTATCTTTCACTTTTCTATCAATTTCCTTTCCATTTTATAACTCAGAATGACTAGAAAGAACATTCAGCCAATGGATCAGAGCAAAGCCTCATAACCCAGTGGCAGCCAGAGGACTCCGTGAACCCCCAGGAAAAATAGGTCATGCCTACTGGCAAGAAGGTCCCGGCTAGTAACGAGGCAACACCCAGCAAAGGAGCATTACCTGGAAAGGATATGTCACAATCCAAAGATGTTCCCTCTCACACGAACTTTCCAGCCCACAGCTTCACCGAGCAGAGTGGAAAATTCTCGCCACGAAGGGATTCTTTGGACCCACCGAGCTTGGGAAAAACCTTGAAATCCTTTACAGCTCAGCAGTAGAGTTTGAATGTCAAAATGGATATGATGTTCAATGCATTAATGGAAAGTAACAACCGTAACAGGACTCCAACCCCACAGACAGGAGAGGTACGGGTCACAGACACCCCTAATTCACTACTCAAGGCTTCAGGGGTTCCTGATAATTTCGTGGCCGGAGGGTCAGTCAGATCCAAAAATGCTGAGCTACATAGTTTAATACTAATCTTGTAGCAATAAATAAAGGAGAAGAACAAGAGAATTTAGCAGATTCCCGGGGTTCCACCTGTTATCAAAGGCATTCACATCAACAGATATTCACAACAATCGTGGAAGCCAAGTGCGGCTCCGCTACCAATCCCCAAGAATTTCAAAATGTCGTACATCCCAAAATATGAGGGGACCTAGGACCCACGTGATCACGTCATGGCGTATACGACTTAAATTAATGGGAATGACCTCACGAAGGACAAGATCGAATAAGTGCTCGTCAATAAGTTTAGAGAGACCCCGTAAAAGAGAGCACTAACCTGGTACTCCCATTTACCTGAAAATTCCATTAATTCTTTTGCTGAACTTGTAGATGCTTTCATCAAGGCCCACTCTGGAGCCTAAAAAGTGGAGTATATCTTCAAAGTCGTGCAAGGAAGAACGAAGTCTCTCCGTGATTTCATCAATCGATTTTAGAGGAAGAGGACATTACTTCCTGAAGTACCAGACATTTGGGTCTGTCATAGCTTTTACGAGAAACTTGAACCTGAGTCATTCTAAAGCTTCAAAGAAATTGAAAGAAAGCCTATAGAATTCTCTACTAAAACATGGAATGACATGTACCACAAATAAAGCACTAAGCTTCGAATAGAGGATAATGTCTCGGCACTCTCGCAATTTGAAGCCAAATAGGTGGTACAATGTAACCACTAGATCAAAATATTTCGCAGACGGGATGAGCCCACGCATCGAGATTCTAATGCCCGGTATGAACCCTATTCATGTCCTATGGGCCGGGAGAATGACAAGAAGCCTAGGTCAAGTCGCGACGATAGAAATCCCCGATGGAAGACTGACACAGTACCTTATCGAGCAGAAAAAGAACTGAAAATATCAAAAATCAGTGGGTATCATCTTTGGCCAAAGTTGGTCGATTACAACTTCAACGTCAGCACCACCGAGCTAGTGGCAGTACTTAGAGAGATCAGAGATAAAGTTAGGTGGCTAAATGAGATGATAACTGACTCAAATAAATGTAACCAGGAATTCTAGTGCAAGTTCCATAATGACCATGGCCACAAAACTACCGACCGCAGGGTCCAACAGAACAAAGTAGAACCGGGGGCAGGGGATGGATGGTGCAGAAAAACAAAAGAACATAAAATTAAAAATACAAAAAAAAAAAAAGGTAAATTGGGGCAACTAAATAAATTTCTATATAAGTTGGGTTGAGATACCTTTTATTTTGGGTAAGTTTCATGGTTGTATTTGGGCTGCTTAATTGGTCAGAATGGGTTACAAAATATAATGGATTAACTTGGGCTCAACCCAAATTGACCCATGAGCTAAAATTATGTAACCCCTAGTTTTCATTACCCATGAGAAGCATATCCGACAGACCCTGGGTGGGGGAAAATCACACTCAGCGACGAGGATGCAAATGGATTGCTCATGCCATATAACGACGAATTGGTAATTACTTTATGTATTGATACTAATGTTAGATGTGTTTTAGTTGACCCAGATAGATCCAACAACATTATTCAAATGCGAGCGATCAAAGAGATGCAACTTGACGATCGGATCGTCCAAAAAATACTACTACTCTCCGGATTCAATAAGTCTAGTGAAATGACTAAAGGCGAGATTACCCTGAGGACCTTCACAAAAGGGGTAACATAAGATACCTGTTCCAAGTCGTGACTGGAGACATGACCGACAACGCCATCCTAGGAAGACTATTTATACATGACATGGATGCAATACTATCAACCTTGCACCAAGTAATAAAATTCCCTTCACCATGGGGGTCAGAGAAATCTGAGCAAAACAAAGAAAACCCCATAAAGTTAATGCTATCGCGACCACTAGTACCCTTCCCAAATGGGAGATAAATAAATAGCAACTACAGCAATCTGCCCCAGTGCAAGACGAATTGAATCATCGACACAGAGAAAACCACTATTATCGATTCAACCATCAAAGAATTGGAAGAAGTGATCCTATTTGTCTATTGGCCGAAACAAAAGTTCTACATTGGCTATGGGTTGACCCCGAGCAGAAATGTAAGATAATTAAATTTTCACGTGATAACTCTGAATATTTTGCTTGGTCTTATGAAGAAATGAAAGAAACCCCGCCACAGGTAGTGACTCCTAAGTTGAATGTCAATCCTAACTGCCACCCCATTAAGAAAAAGAAGAGAAACATAGTAGCCAAATTGCTTAACTATGGATTCATCCAAGAGGTGAAGTACCTATATTGGTTAGCTGATGTTATGGCCGTTCCCAAGGAATAAGGCAAATGAAGGGTATACGTAGACTATAAAGACATCATCAAGGCTTGCCCAAAAGATTCTTTCTAAGTGACGAACATTGAACAACTCATAGACTCGACTGCTAGACACAAACTACTAAGCTTTTTAGATGTATACTACGGGTACAAACAAATAAAAATGGAACCGGGAGACCAGGAGAAAACATCCTTCATAACTTATTGGGGGACGATGCTACAACGTCGTGTCATTTGGGTGAAAACATATCGGGACAACATACCAAAGTCTCGTCACACAAATATTTGCGGATCATATTAGGAAATACAAAGAATTCTACATTAATGATACGCTGGTAACGTCAGTCCAAGAAGATGATCATTTGGACCACTTACAAGAAGCATTCGCCATTCTCCGAAAATACAAAATGAACCTAAAACCGGAGAAATACGCCTTCGGAGTGGGGTTATGTATGTTTTTTTGATTTTTTAGTCTTAAATGGAGGAATAGAATCTAACTCCGCATAGATAAAATCCATTAAGGAGATCTCGCAAGTATTGAGAAACCAAAAAGAGGTGATGAGGCTGAACGGATGGATAGTAGCCCTTGGCCGGTTTATATCCCGTTCCTCGGAAAGATGTAGAAAGATCTTCGCAGCATCATATAAGAATAAAGGCTTCGAGTAGACTCCCGAATGTCAACTGTAGGATCTGAAAAGGTACCTATTGAATCCACTACTCATGTTCAAGCCACAATAGGGAGAACAACTATTGGTATATTTAGCCATGTCAGAAATTGATGTAAGTGTCGTATTGGTACGAGAAGATAAACGTACGCAATCCCTTATCTAAAATATTAGCAAAGCACTTATAGATGTCGAATCTAGGTATCCTCATCAGGAAAAATTAGCTTTATAGCCTATAATGGCCTCCCCAAAACTAAGGCTTTACTTTCAATACCACCACTACAAGAAATTGGATAATTAGTGGCGACATTTAGCAGCAACCCTATTAAGTTGCTACAAAATGTATAGTATCAACAACAACTTTAAAAGTCGCCATAGTTTGAATATATTTAGCAGCGACTATTTATGGGTCGCCTCTAAAGTGGCTAAAATTTTCACTCCCGCTAAAACTAAAAATTTGGCTCCATATATTATTGTGGCGACTACTGTAAAGTCGCCGCTAAATATGAATTGCAGTGACCGGGTCGCTCCTATTATCTTTTAAAATAACAAAAAAATAAGCTAGAAATTAAAATAACAAATGAAACACTAAAATCTGTCCAGAGACAGAAGTAGCCAAACTCTCATCTCGAACACATCGACTCGATGTGAAGAACTGTGAAACGCCCAAAATCCGTCTTCTATAGCTAGGAATCCCAAATTGAAACTCAAAATCGATCCTCTCTAGCTAGAAATCTGTCCAGATATAGAAATCCCTCAAAAATCTCACCCAAATCAAAATCCCTCAAATCAGAATGTGAATTCGATTGGGTGTTTATGATACTTCCCGGAAACTTCATTTTGAAGCTAAATCTCAAGATTGGAAGCTGGTTTGACGAGTTTTGGTTTGAATTTTTGAATCAGAGTGTGCGAAGAAGAAGACCACTGTTGTGGAAGTCGATTCAAAGCTTCTTCAACTTTGAGAAAAAGTACTTGCTTTAAGTTCGTTTAATCTCAAAATATCATCATACAGATCTGTTAATGAGATTAGATAAATTTCAACTTATCAGTTTCCTATTTGATGTCATCTGCTTCCTTAATATTGTATCTTACTGTGCTTATGCCTTGCAGGAATGTGTTCAAGTCAAAAATCATTGTCCGTCTCACAGTGCAGTGACTAGGTTCCGACCGAGTTTGATATTTCTCCGCATAAGCCCTGTAATTTCGCAAGGCTCCACTTGTGGGATTACACTGGGTTTTTTGTTGTTGTCCTGTAATTTCGTAAGGATCAGGGAGGCAGCTTATTTCTAGTTGTTCAGGTAAGCAATTTGTATGGTTCAAGCAGGTACAATGTATTTAATTTGCCTGGCCTTTGTTTGAATGATATACATTGGTTGGCTTTGTAGGTTTAATGATTTTAGTTGTTAATTTCCACATACTAAGGTCTGTGATTCTCTGGTAGATGTGCCTATATATATGACCTAAGGCAACGATTAGAGAGAGATACATTTGAAGCTCGAACACCCCTAACCCAATTGAAACAGAAACAGTATCTTATACAACACCTAGCTCAAAGATGTTTATTTTCTGCCATCACAGTGGCTCAACGAACTGCTAATGTTAATTGGTTTAGTTAGATCTGTACAAACTTCTATCTCCTCTACAACACCTAGCTCAAATTCTCTAATACAAAAAAATTTATAGAGAATAAGCTAGTTGTCCATGTGGGATGGGGCAACTATAAATGCCCAACAACATGAAAAACAAATTACACAATTTCTCCCTACTTAACAACTCTCCTTCTTCAAATCAAATAACAACTCTAGAGAACTAGCAAGAAAAATATGACAATTCATATTTCAGTTGGGTTGGCTTTGTAGGTTTAATGATTTTAGTTGTTAATTTCCACATACTAAGGTCTTGTTATTCTCTGGCAGATGTGCCTATATATGTGACCTAAGGCTTTGTAGGTTTAACGTTCACGAGCACATTCAGCATATTTTGATCGCAGGTGGGAAATTTTCCAAATGGTTAAACTGGTAACTATCCACTTTCAAAATTTAATTTAAACCTAACGTTAATACTAAATCATGTGAAGTGTAAATAGATAAACATAGAAGCTGCTATTTCAATGGGCCTGCCCTTGCTCAGTAGGAGGTACGACGATTAAAAATTGGATAGTACTTTCCTAGGTTAATCCTCCCTTCTCTGTGCTCATATACCCTTCAGTAGGAGCTGAAAGCAATAATTAGGAAGAGAAGGTAACTAGACGCATAACACACTAGACCAGTGATAATTTTTCTTCCAACTAAAGCCACTACTTAGCAAAACAAACACCAAGAACAGAAAACTTATACAAAACTAGTTAACAAGCCTAAGAAAAATGCGTTAGGGAAACTACTAATTTTTATAGCTCTATTTTTGTATTAACATCTATGAGTCATAAAAACACATCAAATACACATTACTAAGGTCATGTATTTTTTTAGTTTCATAGAGTGTTACGTACCCTGGTTTGAACTTGTTCTTCATTGCACACAATTCGTATAAGTAATTCTGGAATAGACTACTTCCTTCTTGTTTGAATAATGTGTTTTTGTGACTGCTTGTCCGAATACCCCTGGTATATGTTAATTATTATATATATTTTTTGATTATTATAATCCTTCCCCTTTTAATTAGTAAATTAATTTATTTATTTTTTTAATATAGATATGATGGATAAAAGTTGGTTGAATATTAGGAACAGAGTCGACCAAAGATATAGAGATGGAGGAGACAACTTTCTTAATTGGGCATTCAGTCAACCAACAGTGAACACTATGATTCTGTGTCCTTATAAATGGTGTATGAATACCGTGTTCAAGCTAAGGGTTGGTGTAAGAGGAGATTTATTGAAGAATGGTTTTTGTGATTCTTATAAAGTGTGGGACTTGCATGGAGAAGTGTTAGTTAGAGTTGAAACTTCTAATACTGCAGTTAGTGATGAAGCGGAAGATGATAGCATTGAAGAGGATAATATTACTGAAATGATTCACAATGCTTGTGGATATACGAATGTGGAGGATAATAATAATAATTCAGAGGACAATGAAGAGCCAAATGTACATGCAACAAATTTCTACAAATTGTTAGAAGATGCTGAGACAGAACTTTATCCTGGTTGTAAAAATGTTTCGAAGTTGTCTTTTATTGTTAGACTACTTCACTTGAAGTGTCTTAACCATTGGAGCAACAAATCGATGGATGCATTATTGAGCTTCTTGAAAGAAGTTCTTCCCGAGGGGTCATTTGTACCTAATTCTTTCTATGAAGCAAAGAAAGTTCTTTGTGACCTCGGCTTAGGGTACACTAAAATAGATGCATGTCAAAATGATTGTACTTTATATTGGAGTGATTATGCCGATGTCCAAGCATGTCCTAAGTGTGGTAAGTCTAGATGGAAGTTCGAAGAACACGGAGGCAAGAAAGTAGCTCATAAAATCTTGCGGCATTTTCCAATCAAACCAAAGCTTCAAAGATTGTACATGGCAAGAGAAACATCAACAAAAATGAGGTGGCACAAGGAGGGAAATGTTGATGATGGTGTCTTGCGACATCCATCTGACTCAATAACATGGAAATCCTTTGATGCACAACATCCCACCTTTTCAGCTGAGTTAAGAAATGTTCGATTAGGTTTGGCGAGTGACGGGTTCTAACCTTATGGGAACATGAGTTCTAATCATAGCATTTGGCCAGTCGTACTAGCTACGTATAACTTGTCACCATGGGATTGCATGAAAAATCCATATTTCATGATGACGCTTCTTATTCCGGGCCCCAAGTGTCCAGGAAATAATATTGATGTATATTTACAACCAATGATTGAAGAGTTGCAAGAATTATGGGTCGGGGTGGAGACTTATGATGCACACTGAAGATCTAATTTTTTGATGCGTGTGGCTATCATGTGGACGATCAATGACTTTCCTGCATATGGAAATCTTTCAGGATGGTCAACTAAAGGCAAGCTTGCATGCCCTTGTTGCCATAAAGATACACAATCAACTTCCTTGCGTAGTAAGTTGTATTATATGGGTCATCGTCGCTTCCTTCCCATGGACCATCCATGGCGGAGAAGTAGGACGTTATTTGATGGGAAAGTTGAAATGGGAGTTGCACCTAACCCTTTAACCGGTGATGAAGCACTTGTGCAATTACAAGCTTTGGGTAATGTGAGTTTTGGTAAAGGACAAAAGAGAAAGCGTGATGTTCATAGCAATGCTTACAATTAGAAGAAGAAAAGTATCTTTTTCCAATTGCCTTATTGGAAGAGTCTTATGTTACGACATAACCTTGATGTGATGCACATAGAAAGACATGTGTCCGATAATATTTTATCAACTGTCATGAATATGGTTGGTAAGACAAAAGACACATTGAAAAGTAGATATGACTTGATGGATCTTGGAATCAGACAAAGGTTGCATCCTATTGAGGATGGGAATAATATTTTGTTACCTGCAGCATACTATGCATTATCCGCGGAAGAGAAGCTGAAGGTGTGCACTTTCTTAGCTAATCTGAAGGTTTCTGATGCATTTTCCTCAAACATTTCAAGGTGTGTCAACGTACAAGAGAAAAAGATACATGGATTGAAATGTCACGATCATCATGTATTGTTGCAAGACATTTTTCTAGTAGCTATACGTGGTTTGCTACCTAAGGAAGTGTGTGATCCAATTATAGCCTTAGGAAAGTTTTTCAAGAATATATACTCTAAGTGCTTGACGATTGAAGATCTTGATATCCTAGAGGCAGAAATTCCTGTTATTTTGACCAAACTTCAACTTGTTTTCCCTCCGGCTTTCTTTGATGTCATGGTTCATTTGCCAATTCACTTTCCAAGTGAGGCAAAGCTTGGTGGACCAGCTCAATATCGGAATATGTATCCTATTGAGAGGTAATTTATTATTTAATAATTTCGATGTTATAGTTTTAGAATGACACACATTATATTAATAAGTCATTTTATATAGGTATCTACGAACACTTAAGTCATATGTTCGCAACAAAAATCGTCCAGAAGGTTCAATTGCAGAAGGTTATTTGGCAGAGGAAAGCCTCACATTTTGCTCACGATACTTGAAGAATATCTCAACAAAGTTCAATAAACCAACTAGGAATGACGATGGATCTGTGTCAAATGATGAGATGTATATCTTTAAAAAAAGTGGGCAAACAAAGGGTGCCTCAGACGGCATCTGGCTATCTCATGATGAGTTTAAACAAGCATGTATGTATGTGCTTCAAAATTCTGAAGAGGTTTCGCATTTCATGGAGTAAGTCTCTTATTAACTTCAAGATATTTTCACATTGAGATAATTAGAATCTGATTTATCTTAGCTAACTTAAAATGTAGGGAATATACAAGCGAGATTGAAAGCCAAAGTTCAATGAGAGCTCATAAAAATGGGTTTCTTGATTGGTTTCGTGCACGTGTAGGTGCACATCTACTCAAATAATAATATTGACATTAGTTTATTCATCCCATCATGTTAATGGTCATAACAATATTGTTCGTCTTTGTAGATATTTGTACTATCTGCACAAGGACGCGCAAATGATGAGCTCATAAGCTTAGCCGTCGGTCCTGCACCATTAGTACATCGATATTCAACATTTGTGGTGAATGGATTTAGATTCCATACAAAAGAGCTTGCATTGAGAAGAAAAATGCAGAATAGTGGTGTGCTTGTGAGAGGAGATGATTCAGACTCTAATAAAGAGTATTATGGTGTATTAGAGGACATTTATGAGTTATCTTATGTGGGAAACAGAAAAGTTTACTTATTCAAGTGTCATTGGTGGGATGTGGCTCGATTGGGAAGAGGATATAAGATTGACAAATATGGCTTCACAAGTGTGAATATTCGGTGTGCCTTGAATACAAATGAGCCATTTGTGTTGGCATCTCAGTCAGAACAAGTCTTTTACTTGCACGACATGGTCGATAATGATTGGTGTGTTGTTGTGAAGATAAATCCTCGTGACCTTTTCAAAATTCCTGATAATGATGATAATTGTGCAGATATTGAAGATGAAGAATTACTGAATGAAGAAGTTTATCAACAAGAGGAAGCTGAATTTAATACTTTGTGCACCAATGACCAAGAAAATATTGTTGAGGTGTCTCTACATAGGGATAATGTTGAACCACAAAGTATTAACTACGATTATGCAAGTACGCAAGCTGATATCGATGTGCATAATGAGGAAGATGATTTCATTAATGACAATCATATAGAAATATCAAACAGCGAAGATAGTGAAGAAGAGTTATTTGATGATGATGATGGGGAGGACACTGATACATCCTCTTGAAGACTAAGAAGCAAAAGACGAATGATATAAATGTTACATCCTATTTTGAAAATTCTCTATATTTTTGTCCATGACTTTATATTACCCCATGTATTTGTTTGGAACTGTCAATGAACCAAAAGTTATTGATGCTTGAATCTTTATATTTTTTTTTTGATTCTATTCGTGATGCTTGTAGCTTTATGTTGTATTGGTCTTCCGTTGTATTGGTATAATGTACAGGTGGAGTAATGAATTGTGTTAAAAGAAGGGATCTGTTGTTCTATGTAGCTGCTAATTTGGGTGAAAAGGGTTGACCATCAACTAACAAACAGTAGAGCTTTCTTTACTTTAATATCTATTGAGGCATGGACATATGTCCCCTTTCTATAGACATCTGAAGTTAGAAAATAAGTGAATTAATATTTTCTCTATTCTGATCAATCATTTTCTTTTTATGTTTTATTGCAAGAAATGAGAGGAATTGGACGAGGAAAACGTGGGAGAGGCGGGACGAGCTGTGGTCGTGAAAATTTTCAAGGACGTGGCAATTTTGGAGCGACGTCTCAGCCACACATACAAACCGGACGTGTATCTGATGCATTTGTAGAGATGGGACAACCAAGTAACCCAAGTCAAAGACCTTTACAGACCGGACGAGTATCTACTAACTCTCTCCAAATACCTTCTTTAGAAACACAATCATCACGAAATGTAGCAGAACTTGTGCATTGCTCTCTAGAGGCTGAAAATTGTGCAAGTTAGTTTCTGTTTTTTGTTGTTTTGTGAAATTATTTTTACCAATTGAGTGGATCTACTAATGAATAATATTATCCTTTTACTTCGCAGTTTCTTCCAGTAATAAAAAAAGAGGAAGAGGAAAATACAAATCTAAAAGTTTAGAGGTAAAAACTAAGTGTGGTGGCAAAATCAAAATTACTATTCCAGATGACATTGATAGAGTAGTAGGTTCTGGGGCTAGAGATATTGTTAATTACTATGGTTTGATCATGAGGAGCACTATCTCATTCCAAGATGGAAATTGGCAGAAAATAGTTTTGAAACACGGAGAAGTAATGTGATTAAAGGTCAAGGTAATAAACTACTTTCAATATTGTATTGACTTTAAGTTGCAATGTTTATTTATGTGGTTAGGATATTGAATATAATGTTACATTTATTGTCAGGATAAATTTGAAGTTTGCAGCGGGTTACGAGAGCATAGGTTTCACGCCTTTGTAATTAGCACTATGCAAAGGCTTTTTAGAGCATGGAAAGCTCGACTCAGCATTATGTACTCTAAGTACAATACTAATGAAGAAAGATTATCTCATCGATCTGAAGATGTTGAGCTTGAGGACTGAAAATACCTAATACAATATTTTGGGAAGTCCGGAATTTAAGGTATTAACTTAATACCTGAAGATTGTCTCTTTGAATGATGATTTATTAATCTGTTTACTTACAGGTTGTAAGTGAGAGGAACAAAAGAAATAGAGATCATCAAATAATTAAGCATACTTGTGGTACAAAATCTTTTGCAGAAGTAGAGAAATCTACGGTAAAAATATATTTAATCCCCTACTATCACATATGCTTCTTTGTTATTTACATATTTATATATTTGCTTATATATTTTTTTCCATAACTATATTGTAGAGAAATCCTATTACTGGAGAATTGGACACACCAGATAAAGTTTGGGAGATCCAACATACACGCAAGGATGATGGAGGCGAACTGGTGTGGTTGGATTCACAATCCCAACTAATTCATGTAATTATCTAAAAACACTTATAAAGTTCTCTGTTTCTGTAAGTTTCACTTAATATGTTTTATTATGTTTTGATTTAAATGATTATGCATAAATGCAGGGTCAACTCCAAGAAGTTGTCGCTCAACAACAATCTGAGGATATCGAGCATCCCATGACTAGAGATGAGATTTTATCCTCCGTTGTTGGTGAGAGAACAGGCTATGTTCGTGGAAAAGGATACGGAAAGAAGCCTCCTAAAAAGAGTAACATTCAGCAGGCAAACATACAGGCCAGCGTGTCTTCTGCTATTGATATTGTGCGTCAAGAGATGCAAGCCTAGATGGATAGGGAGTTGCAAAAAGAACGTGAACAAATGGCTGCTGAGTTGCGAAGAAATATGGAAATTGAGTTGGAAAGGAAGTTGGCAGAGGAGCGTCAACATGCAAATGAGGAGCGTCAACACGCAAATGCAGAAACAGACAAGAGGATCTCTCTAGAAGTGGAGAAGAAGATGCATGAACAATTTGCTAGTTTCTTGACCAGAATGCAACAACAACAGGTACTTGCTCCGCTCTTTCTTAACAATTCTTCTTCCTTCTCGACATTTCTTCTTCCTTCCTTAATTCTGTAGTGACTTCATATTTAGGGGTTTAGTAACCACCAGGCATTGTGGTGTTCTCTATGATGGTAACCTTCTGATTTTGCTGTTAGACTGCCTTGGCTTCACATTGATTGTTGCCCTTTGAGGTTGCCACTGAACTTTATTTTTGGATCTATTGCTTCAATATAGATATGTTCATTTCAGTGTTTAGAAAAACGATCGCTTCGTCGCTTAAAGCGCGAAGTGACACGAAGCGACAGTGTATCGCTTCTAGGCTGCTCGAAGCGATGTGATCTTGAAAAGCGCGTGCTTCACTAGTTGAAGCGACGAAGCGACGAAGCGAGAAAATCGACAAAGCAATCGCTTCTTTTACAAAAGCGCACTGGCCCTTTTTTTTTAAAAAAAACTTGGGGTCTGTTTTTTAATTATACAAAAAAGACCCCTAAATAGTCACAATAGACCACTGCTTCTCTCGTCAAAACAGAGACATCGACAAAGGGCTAGGGTTGACCCCTTCTCTCTCAAGCTCGAGCTCGACCACTGCTTCTCCAGTCCAGGTAATTTCTTTCTCCTTTCTTCTTCATTTCTTCTTCTCCTTTCTTCTTCTCCTTTCTCCTTCTCCTTTCTTATGTTTCTTCTGCTTCTACTGCTTCTTCTGCTTCTTCTGCTTCTACTTCTGCTTCTTCTGCTTCTTCTTCTGCTTATTTTTCTTTTGCTTCTGCTTCTGCTTCTGCTGCTTCTGCTTCTTCTGTTGCTTCTTCTTCTGCTTATTTTCCTTCTGCTTCTGCTTCTTCTACTTCTGTTGCTTCTTTTTCTGCGTCTGTTTCTGCTTCTTCTGCTGCTTCTGCTTCTGCTTCTTGTTCTGTTTCTGTTTCTGCTTCTGCTTCTGCGTTATTATATTTCAGCATATAAAATTAATTATAATTCAACGGTTGGACAATAGACTCTGTTTTTCTTAATATCTGAGTTGGAAGATGAAGCTGGCCGCTTTTGAACAAATTTTATTATGCTTTGCCTCTTGAATATATGCAGCTTAGGTCAATGTTTGATAAAATATGCTTTGTGTTGCGTTGGAGAAACAAAGTGTAGTAGAAGTTCATTACAATCTTCACTTTCACACATATCTGGCCTACATCTGTAAGGTCCATCGTATCGTGATAATCCTGAGATATGGAACTCAGTTATTCCTCCAGTTGGAACTACTGAGACTGCCACCATTATTGTTGTATAATTGCTCGAGCCATCTAGTGCTAGTATTGCATTAGGATATTCTTGAGAACATCTAGTGCTAGTATTGCATTAGCATTAAATAGTTAACCAAATCATGACAAAAGTAGTAGCGAACCTTATTGATACAGTTAGTAATATTCTTGAGAAGGTCGATGACTTATATTTTCTTCATTGTTGAAGTCTTTAATTTGTTGGTGCACAAATTTTATATATGAATGATTTCTTATAGTGACCTCTATTTTGAGTAATTGAAGTGCGAGCAGCTATCTCTAGCATCTGCCCCAGTGAATCTTCCCTATATAGAAACACATTTTCTATTTTTGGAACCCATGTACTATGAAAATATGGAATAGGTAGTTTTACTTCTATGAGATAAATCTCAACTTCCATCTATCTTACTGATAGAGTTTCAGTAGGCTTCCATTTTTTGTTTACCTGATAGTGCATGTCCAAGAATGCAGTAGCAAAAATTTGAGATTAGTGTTCAGGCAGTTTTGGACTGTCTTGGTTGTTAATGCATATTAGTTATTTGAGTAGGTTCAGTGAATGGAAAAGTATAAGCACATGAAATTGGGTAATTAAGGCTAGGACAGGGGTAGAGCTTAAGTTAGAATAGACTTTTATTCCTTTCACTATCCAATACCTCTACTTTATCCGGCTTTCGTGCAATTGTTGTATTCTCATTCTTTTAATGCGTGAAAACTTATGTTCTCACACTTGTGCCATTTCATTTCACAATTGAAATAGCATAGAACAAATTTACTTTGTGTTATACTAATGTATTAGCTTATACTTTAATCGTCTATTCCTGTTTTTGGATATAACAAATCTCATTATGTTTCTTATATATATTACTTTGGTCTAGCGGGGACAGGGCACTTAGACAATGTTATCGTTCACGGATGGTGTGGAGCAAGGAGTAGTTACAAGGCACTTAATATTTTATCTTTTTTGGGGTATGTATATGCGCACAATTACAATGCACAATGAAGTGTCGGGTAGAATATATATGTAATTGACTTTTTAGTAATGATAATATTTATAATATTCGGCTTGAGAAATTCTTTTGGTGTTTGTCAAGCATTATTGGTTGCTTTAATATTGATAGTTAATTGATATGAATATCTCTATATGAAATTTTAGAGAATTAGGTTCTTACTGGCATGGAAATGTATATAATTTTGGTCGTTATAATTGCTGAGAAAATAACTTTTAGTGGCGACAGAGTTTTGTCAAAAAATTAGTAACTGTTGCGATATATATGTTGCCACAAAATATCAATTTCTTTTGCTACAGGAAACATTGTGCTACAGGAAACATTGTGTAGCATGGATTAATATTTTTTGTGGCAACTTTAGTCGCTACTAAATTACCTTTATAGTGGCGACATAATCTAGCCACTGAACATAAATATTTTTTGTGGCAACTTTAGTCGCTACTAAATAACCTTTATAGTGGCGACATAATCTTGCCACTAAACATAAATATTTTTTGTGGCAACTTTAGTCGCTACTAAAGGACATTTATAGTGGCGACCCATCTAATATTTGTTCTTATAGAACAATTTTTTGTCCAACTTTTTGTGGCAACTATGTCGCCACAAAATATGTTCTATTAGTGGCGACTACATATAGTCGCCACTAATAACCTTCAGTTACGGGTTTCCTTGTGGCAATACAAAAGTCGCCACTAATAACCTTTAGCAGCGACTCTTAGGGATGTAGTGGCGACTTTAGTCGCCACAATAAGGTTAATTTCTTGTAGTGCACCCTTTATCCGTAGTGACGACTTATCTATAGCCTGACAGTGGTATTCGGCGCCATCACGATCTTTAATGAATTTTGGGTCGTGACAATTTCAAACCGATTTATATAATTAGAGGTTTTTAATAAAAATCGATTGCCAAGCTGCAAGGTTTATTTTAATAAAGATTGCAAGCATGATGTGTCAAATGGGGCTAGTAACGCTTGCCATCTAGCAAACATTTATTTTGACACATCATGCTTGCAAAGATAAACCTTGCAGCTTGCCAATCGGTTTTTATTAAAAACCTCTGATTATATAAATCAGTCTGAAATTTTAATATACATTTGACTATAGTCAAGCTTTCCTTAGCTACAATTGCATAATTTCTTTTTGAACTATTTCACTTTTCCGAATAGAATTGAACAAGATATTCTTGTTTATATATATATATATATATATATATATATATATATATATATATATATATATATATATATATATATATACTAAAAATATGCATTTCTCGAACAAATTCTAGTGGACTGTATATATTGGTGGGCAACTAATGTAAGAATCTACTGACTTCTATTTAATTTTTTTATTTTTTTTGGGATGTTTCTCTTCTTCATTTATGGTTGACTTGTTGTCTTGTATACTATTGCTATTCAAATTGGAATAAATGCAACCAAATTCAATTATTCAAAGGTAGTTAAGCTTTGACATCCAATTTTCAGGTGTCAAGACTCGTAGGTCCAAACTTAAGATTCTATTTTCAGTAATTTGCTGGGTTCACTACAAGAATTCGGTCAAAAAGCAACCAAATTTGGTCTGTTAAGAAAAGTGACCAAAGTTGGTCGCCAAACTACCGAAAATAATAAAAAAAATATTTGAAATAATTTAGCGACCATAGTTGGTCGCTATTTGGACGCAAATTTAATCAAACTGTTGATTGGACTGGTCAGACTTGCTTGGTCAAAGATACACTGAATTTAGCGATCAATGTTGGTCGCAAAAGTGGGACCCACACAATTTTTTTTAATAATTTTATTATTATTTTATAAAACTTATAAAATATAAATATATATAATTTAAAACTTGCGACCAAAGTTGGTCGCTAACTGAAGGATAAGAAGATAGCGACCAACTTTGGTCGCTAAAGTGGGACCCAGTTATAATATTTTAATAAATATATATTTATGTAAAAATTTTATAAAATATAAATAAATATAATTCAAAATTTAGCGACCAAAGTTGGTCGCCAATGTGGGACCCAGTTCTAACGTTTAACAATTTTTATTATTAATTTAAATATTATATAAAATATAAATAAATCTGATTAAATTTTAGTGACCAAATTTGGTCTCTAATTTAAATTCATGTACATTTAGTGACCAACTTTGGTCGCTAAATTAAATTCATTTAAAGTTAGCGACCAAAGTTGGTCTCTATATGGTCAAATTTAAAAATCACTTTTGTGTTTACTATGTAAATAATATAAATATAAGTCGTTAATAATTTTGTAATACAAGGGATGAATAGTACTACGAAGCGGGCGTGTGTGTCTATATATACAATATATGTCCTTACGCTATACTATGCACTAAGTATAAGTGTATGAGGTAATACCGTATCGAATATAGCTTATATATATATAATATCTGTACTTACGCTATACTATACACTAAGTATAAGTGTATGAGGTAATACCGTATCGAATACAGCTTATATATATAATATATATACTTACGCTATACTAGGCACTAACTATAAGTGTATTAGGTAATACCATATCGAATACAACTTATATATATATATATATATAATATATATACTTACGCTATACTATGCACTAAGTATAAGTGTATGAGGTAATACCGTATCGAATACAGCTTATATATATATATATAATATATGTACTTACGCTATACTATGCACTAACTATAAGTGTATTAGGTAATACCGTATCGAATACAACTTATATATATATATATATATATATATATATATATATATATATATATATATATATATATATATAATATGTTCTTACGCTATAATATGCACTAAGTATAAGTGTATGAGGTAATACCGTATCGAATACAGCTTATATATATATAATATATGTACTGTTACGCGGCGCCTTCCTGAGAGTCCTTGGAAGGGCGACGTAAGGCTAAGCAACTGATGTCAGTGCAGTTGCTGTCCGCCAACTGAGGTCCCCTCCGTACGCTAGACTAGACTGTCAGTGCCGTACGGGAAAACCAATGTCAAGAGCAATTGAGAGAACACGAATGAGAATTGAGAATGAAAGAAAGCTTGATTGCATTAATGAAAGCTACTACAGAAAGGCAACGCGGTGTCGAGGGGGAGAGACACCAGTACAGAGAATTGTTTGCTTGCTAGAAAGTTTGATTGCTTTATCCCCCCTAATAATGCTTAAAAAATATAATCCAAAGCTACAAGACTAGACTTGATTAAGCTAGAGAAACATAATGGAAGTACATGGAATAAAACTACTCTATATTTACAATGAAAAAGACTTAGTTTGCTATAAGGCATAAAACAGGTCTGTTGTCCGCAGCATTGTCTTTGGCATCAGGGTCTACGCGCGCGGCGTTGTCTGCGCGCGCGGCGCTATTGGAATCTGCCTGCGGTTGGGCGCTGGCGAGGAATATCGGTGGTGCGACAGAGGCACATGCGCGCTTGTCACTTTGCGCGGCCAAGACCACGGGACCATCCATGGTCCTAGGCGTTGGAAGGCTTGCTAGGACGCCACGGGGCACACCTAAGGGGTCATGGGGCACGACTGGAAAGCCACCCATGACATTCTCCCCCACCTGAGTTGGCGACGTCCTCGGCGCCTTACTTGCAAGATAATCTTCAATTAGGTTCTTGTAGGCTTTGAGGTTTGTTCCCCTCTCCCAAGTGTTCTCCTCTGCATCACAGCCCTGCCATTTCACCAAGAACTCTTGGTGATCCTTTCTTGAGGCATGAATCACTCTATCATCAAGGATAGCTTCAACACGCCTTTTCCCGGTTGAATTGGGCCCTCGAATACTGGGTATTGTGAGCTGGCTCCTTGAAGGATCCTCCGTGTCTTCCCGAAAAGGTTTCAGGAGGCTGACATGGAAGACAGGATGAATTTTCCACCAAGCTGGGGTATCCACCTGGTATGTAACTTTCCCAATACGCCTTTCAATGGACAAGGGTCCAATGTACTTTTACAATAAGCGAGGGTCATGGACCCCCGCAAATAAGTAACGCTTTGGAATTTTGACCATCACTTTGTCTCCTACTTGGTATTCAACAAAGCGACGATTCTGATCAGCATGCCTCTTCATCCGCTTTTGAGCCTTGACAAGATAGCTCCGCACTATCTCCAAATTTTGCTTCCACTCTTTAGAGAAGCTAGCAGCTCGAGGAGATTTAGACATATTTGGTGCATTGACTGTGTGTGGGAGTAGCGGTTGCTGTCCGGTAACAATTTCAAAAGCGCTTTTGTTTGTACTAGAGCTCTTTTGTGAATTGAAACACAGTTGAGCAGCATCCAGAAGCTTCACCCAATTCTTCTGCGATCCGGTTACAAAATGACGCAAATATTCCTCCAACATACCATTGAACCGCTCCGTCTGGCCATCAGATTGCGGATGAAAACTTGAGCTGTGATTCAGCTTCGACCCAAGACACTTAAAGAGTTGGGTCCAAAAGTTGCTAGTGAAGCGTGAGTCACGATCACTAACAATATCTTTGGGTAGGCCCCAATATTTGACGACATGAGAGAAGAAGAGTCGAGCTGTATCTTCTGCTGATATATATTGTGGGGCAGCAATAAAGGTAGCATATTTGGAAAACCGATCTACCACAACCAAGATAGTTGTTAGATCCCCGACCTTGGGCAATCCGGTGATGAAATCCAGGGAAACACTTTCCCAAGGTCTCTTTGGGACAGCTAGTGGTTCCAAAAGTCCCGCCTGTGTTAAGCGGTCTGACTTGTCCTTCTGGCATACTAGACAAGTCTTCACATACTGAGCAACGTCATCGGCCATTTGAGGCCAATAATATGCACGGCGAAGTAACGCCATGGTGCGTTCTTCACCGGGATGGCCGGCCCACAGAGTATCATGACATTCCGCTAGAAGAGTCCTTCGTAGATCTCCTCCTTTAGGAACATAAAGTCGGTTCCCTTTCACTTTCAGAAAACCATCTTCCATGTAGAACTGGCGAGTCTTGCCTTGTCCTACCAAATCAACCAAATACTGTGAAGCAGGATCTCTGATGAGTAGATCTTGTATCTGGTCCTTGATGGAGGTGGCTACCTCGCTCCCCCTTAGGGTGGCGAGTAAGCACACTGATGCTAGATCAGCTCTCCGACTGAGCGCATCAGCAACATGATTGGTCTTCCCACTTCGGTATTCCAGGTTGAAGTGGAATTCAGCTAGGAGTTCCTGCCACCTGGCCTGTCGACCATTCAACTTCGGCTGGGTCATGAAATGGCTAACAGCTGTGTTGTTTGTCTTGACCACGAACGGGGTTCCCAGCAGATAGTGCCTCCAGAGGCGCAAGCAGTGGATGACAGCCAATAATTCTTTCTCATGGGCGGCATAGCGCCGCTCTGCATCTTTTAGCTTCCGACTCTTGTACGCTACAGGATGCCCTTCTTGTAGCAAGACTCCACCGAGGGCATAGTCAGATGCATCTGTTTGTACTTCGAATGGCTTGGCCAAATCAGGAAGGGCCAAGACGGGGCTACTAGACATAGCCGCCTTCAATGCGTTGAAGGCCTCCGCTCGCTTGGGTCCCCATTCCCAAGGCGTGACCTTCTTGAGGAGTTCTGTCAATGGTACTGCAATGAGGGAGTAGCCTTTCACGAATCGTCAATAGAAATTGCATAGACCAAGGAATGCCCTCAAGGCGTGGATATCCTTAGGCGGCAGCCAATCTGTGATTGCCTGAATCTTCTGCTGGTCCATCTTGATCCGCCCTTCCTCAATGACATGTCCTAGGAAGTCAATTTGCTTTTGAGCAAAGGAGCACTTAGATAGCTTTGCATATAGTTCATGCTCCCGCAATCGAGCTAGGACCTTCCATAAGTGCATCAGGTGTTCCTCCAATGTTTGGCTATATACCACAATGTCATCCAAGTAGACCACCACGAATTCATCAGTGTACTCTCGGAAGACTTGGTTCATCAAAGTGCAAAACGTAGCTGGGGCGTTAGTCAAGCCGAATGGCATAACCAGGAAATCGTACGACCCATATCTTGTCACACAGGTCGTCTTGTGCTCATCACCCTATGCAATCCGAACTTGCCAATAACCTATCTTTAGGTCTATTTTGGTGAACATCGTCGCACCACCCCGTCTATCGAACAAGTCTGCCATTAGCGGAATAGGGTACTTGTTCTTCACAGTAATTTTGTTTAGAGCCCGATAGTCCACACAGAGTCGTAGACTACCATCATGTTTCTTTTGGAATAGCACAGGGGACCCGTATGGGGATTTGGAGGGCACGATAATCCCTGTGTCTAGCATTTCCGTCAATTGTCTCCGAAGCTCGGTGAGTTCGGGTTGTGACATTCTGTAAGGCGCCCGGGCAGGTGGCTTCGCGCCCGGCACCAGCTCAATTTCATGGTCCACAGTGCGCCTAGGCGGTAGTCGCTTTGGCATGTCTTGTGGCATGACATCTTCAAACTCTAGTAGTAGCTCCTTCACGGGTTCAGGAATGGGACCCGAGGAGCGTTCTACATCTTCGATGCATAGGGTTGCCAGGAACGTGGGTTCATTTCTTTTGACCCCCTTCTTCAACTGCAAGGCCGAGATGTTTTCAACGACCATCTTCGTGGGCATGCACGGGATAATGCAGGGCTTGGTCCCGTTGGCTCCCATCATCAGTAACATGTCAGCATATGGTACAGGTATGGTGTTGGTTTGCCTCAGGAATTCCAATCCAACTATCAACTCGAAGTCATCTATGATCACCACGCGCAGGTTGAATTTTCCTTCGTAAGGGCCAAGCTTCACCGGTACTTCTTTGGCTATTCCACCCACTGGCTGGGGAGGTGAGTTGATAGCCTTGACACGGCCTCTACCTTTCCCTACAACTAGACCAAGGCGCTCCACCTGAGTCGAGGCTAAGTAGTTGTGGGTAGCGCCCGTGTCTACCATGGCCCTAATGGGCTTGCCATTCACCTTCATCTCAACGAACATTAAGGTCCTATCGTGCTTAAGAGGAGTCTCATCATCCGCCTTCTTTTTCCCTTTCTTGGTGACGGGACATGGGTCCTTCTTCTTACGGATACCAGCACTAATCTCTGCTAATGCCTCAAAAATGGAGCCAACAATTGCATTGAAGGCACCTACTGGTTTAGTCTGATCCGCATCGTCTGAGTCGTCATCTGTCCCATCATCAAAAGTCTGATGGGCATTCATCTGTACCTGGGGGCACTCATTATTCCAATGTGGTCCACCGCAATGACGGCATCCTGAAGGAGGCTTCCTCCCCCGATCATTGTTGTTAGACGCAGCACTGTTGCTACCTGTGGAGGGAGCCTTAGGTTTGGTTGAGCTCCGATCTCCCCCACTTCTGCTAGGGCCACTATTGCTAGACTGGCCCCCTTTGAATCCCGCTCGGGCAGGCGGCTGAGGCCTATCCTTCCGAGCTTCCATTTGATAGTCCCCAAGGCATTCAGCTGCTTGGATCGCCTTGGGCAGGGTATCTACCCATTGTCTTTGTAGCTCCATACGGGCATAAGGTTTCAACCCTTCTAGGAAAGTGAAGAGCTTGTCTTTGTCCCCCATGTCGCGTATGCTTAGCATGAGCGCAGAGAATTCCCGCACGTAGTCCCGCACGGATTTGGTCTGGCAAAGCTCCCGTAGCTTTCTCCTTGAATTGTATTCGACATTTTTGGGAAAGAACTGTAGGCGGATGGCTGCCTTCAGTTCTGCCCATGTTTCGAGAGCATCTTCACCGGCCTTGATGGCTTCGTATTTCACCCGCCACCAGAGTTTAGCATCACCCTGAAGATACATGGCAGCAGTTGCTACCTTCTTAGCTTCTTCTAGGCCCCCAACAACATCGAAATATTGTTCGACATCAAATATAAAGTTCTCCACTTCCTTGGCATTCCTAGCTCCACTGTATGGCTTTGGCTCAGGAATTTTCAGTTTTTGTGTCGCGGAAGTGGGATTTGCAGCGCCCCCAATCTGGTTTCCACCGCCTCGTAGCAGGCCCTGTAAAGCAGCATTGACAACATTGAGCTTGTCTGTCAAGTCGTCAATAGTTTGTTGTATGGCAGTCACCCTGTCTGCCTCTTGTGCCCTGTAAGCTAAATCCTCGGCACGCTCCTGTTGGAGTCCCTCGAATTTGCCAAAAATTTCGGCTGCCTCTGTGGCTGCCGTTTGCCGATCTCCCTCGGAGTCACGACTGATGTTTTCTATGTCAACTTCGGCCTGGAGCACCCTGCGGTCCAGGTCATCCAACCTTTGCCCTAGGCTGGTTCTTAGTTCAGGCACCGTATCCATGATGGGCAGTAATCCGTCAACCGTCTGTTCAAGGGCCGCAATGCGGTCCCCATGATTCACCATGGTCAGAAATGGTGGTAATGGCAATGCGTTCCCTCGTCCGATGTCGAGCCTAGGCTCTGATACCAACTGTTACGCGGCGCCTTCCTGAGATTCCTTGGAAGGGCGACGTAAGGCTAAGCAACTGATGTCAGTGCAGTTGCTGTCCGCCAACTGAGGTCCCCTCCGTACGCTAGACTAGATTGTCAGTGCCGTACGGGAAAACCAATGTCAAGAGAAATTGAGAGAACAGGAATGAGAATTGAGAATGAAAGAAAGCTTGATTGCATTAATGAAAGCTATTACAGAAAGGAAATGCGGTGTCGAGGGGGAGAGACACCAGTACAGAGAATTGTTTGCTTGC
This sequence comes from Nicotiana sylvestris, assembly GCF_000393655.2. Taxonomy (NCBI): domain Eukaryota; kingdom Viridiplantae; phylum Streptophyta; class Magnoliopsida; order Solanales; family Solanaceae; genus Nicotiana; species Nicotiana sylvestris. Next base: position 57,305,884 of record NC_091064.1, read on the forward strand.
TAGAAAGTTTTGATTGTTTGGTCCCCCTTAATAATGCTTAAAAAAAATAATCCAAAGCTACAAGACTAGACTTGATTAAGCTAGAGAAACATAATGAAATTACATGGAATAAAACTACTCTATATTTACAATGAAAAAGACTTAGTTTGCTATAAGGCAGAAAACATGGCCGTTGTCGGCAGCATAGTCTTTGGCATCAGGATCTGCGCGCGCGGCATTGTCTGCGCGCGCGGCGCTGTTGGCATCTGCCTGCGGTTGGGCGCTGGCGAGGGATATCGGTGGGGCGACAGAGGCACATGCGCGCTTGTCACTTGGCGCGACCAAGACCACGGGGCCGTCCGTGGCGCTAGGCATTGGAAGGCTTGCTAGGACGCCACGGGGCGCGCCCAAGGGGTCATGGGGCATGGCTGGAAAGCCGCCCATGACAGTACTTACGCTATACTATGCACTAAGTATAAGTGTATGAGGTAATACCGTATCGAATATAGCTTATATATATATAATATATGTACTCACGCTATACTATGCACTAAGTATAAGTGTATGAGGTAATACTGTATCGAATACAGCTTATATATATATATAATATATGTACTTACGCTATACTATGCACTAACTATAAGTGTATTAGGTAATACCGTATCGAATACAGCTTATATATATATATATACTTACGCTATATTATGCACTAAGTATAAGTGTACTAGGTAATACCGTATCGAATATAGCTTATATATATATATATATATAAAATATATGTACTTACGCTATACTATGCACTAACTATAAGTGTATGAGGTAATACCGTATCGAATACAGCTTATATATATTCAATATATATACTTACGCTATATTATGCACTAAGTATAAGTGTACTAGGTAATACCGTATCGAATACAACTTATATATATATATATATAATATGTACTTACGCTATACTATGCACTAAGTATAAGTGTATGAGGTAATACCGTATCGAATACAGCTTATATATATACAATATATATACTTACGCTATATTATGCACTAAGTATAAGTGTACTAGGTAATACCGTATCGAATACAGCTTATATATATATATATAATATATGTACTTACGCTATACTATGCACTAAGTATAAGTGTACATACGCTATACTATGCACTAACTATAAGTGTATTAGGTAATAGCGTATCGAATACAACTTATATATATATTTTTTGAAATAGCGACCAGCTTTTGTCGCTATTTTGGTCAAACGGTCAGAATATAGCGACCAAAGTTGGTCGCTATATCTAAAAATTCAAAACTGTTTTACCCACCAAAATAGCGACCAACGTTGGTCGCTATTTTAATTACATAACTCTCAAAACCGGGATCCCCTCCCATTCTTTCTAAAAAATTCCCAAAATCCCTCTTTTCTCTCTCACACTCAAACCCCACCCCCCTTCCAACTCCCACCACCAGGCCCCACCCACGCCACCAACGACCACCGCTCAGCTGTCGCCGTCGCCTCTGCCGCTGTTGCGTCTCTCCTTCTCCACCTCCTAAAAATTCAAGGTTAGAATTACAAACCTAGGGTTTCAATTAGTGTTTCAATTGTTTATTGTTTCAACCTAGAATTAGTGTTTCAATTGATTATTTAACATTGTATTTTATAGAAACCTAGGGTTTAGATTGTATTTATCATTATTTAACATTTTATAGAAATCTAGGGTTTAGGGTATGGGTTGAATATTTAGGCTAGGCTTTATTGAGTATTTCTCCTTCAATATTTTAGTAAGCAATAGATACTAATTTAACGTCAAAGACTTGATTCATAGGTAGATATATATTAGGGTATAAATTGAACTTTTAGTTTAATCTTGATTAGTTTATAGGTAGATATTTAATATAGACACATGATAGTATATTTGGATTTTCTCTTAAAGTTCAAGACAATGTTAATGTTTAAGGCCTTAAGCGAATCGTTGCGTGGCTCTTGTTTGAGTACAACGAGTCGCCCACTTTTAGGATATAAATTGAACTTTTAGTTTAAGTTTAAACTCGTAGGATACGAATATAACTTATAGTTTTTAGGTTTTGTTCTTGTGAATTGAACTTGTAGGATATAAATTGAACCTTTTTAGGATACGAGTTGAATTTTTAGGATATGAATTGAACCTTTTAGGTATGAGTTGAACCTTTAGGATATAAATTGAACTTAAACTCGTAGGATATGAATATAACTTTTAGGATATAAATTGAAGCTTTTATGTATGAGTTGAACCGTTAGGATATGACTTGAACTTTTGTGGATATAAATTGAACCTTTTAGGATATGAGTTGAATTTTTAGGATATGAATTGAACCTTTTAGGTATGAGTTGAAGCTTTTAGGATATAAATTGAACTTTTAGTTTAAGTTTAAACTCGTAGGATATGAATATAACTTTTAGGATATAAATTGAAGCTTTTATGTATGAGTTGAACCTTTAGGATATGACTTGAACTTTTGTGGATATGAATTGAAGCTTTTATGTATGAGTTGAACCTTTAGGATATAAATTGAACTTTTTAGGATATGAGTTGAATTTTTAGGATATAAATAGAAATTTTAGGATATGACTTGAACTTTTGTGGATATGAATTGAACCTTTAGGATATAAATTGAACTTTTAGTTTATGTTTAAACTCGTAGGATAAGAATTGATGAACTTTTAGTTTTTAGGTTTTGTTCTTGTGAATTGAACTTGTACGATATAAATTAAAGCTTTTATGTATGACTTGAACTTTTTAGAATATGAATTGAAACTTTTAGGATATGAGTTGAACTTTTGGGAAATAAATTGAACCTTTAGGATATGTATTGAACCTTTAGGATATGATTAAACTCGTAAGATATGAATATAACTTTTAGTTTTTAGGTTTTGTTCTTGTGAATTGAACTTGTAGAATATAAATTGAAGCTTTTATGTATGACTTGAACTTTTTAGGATATGAATTGAAACTTTTAGGATATGAGTTGAACTTTTAGGAAATAAATTGAACCTTTAGCATATGTATTGAACCTTTAGGATATAAATTGAACTTTTAGTTTATGTTTAAACTCGTAGGATAAGAATTGATGAACTTTTAGTTTTTAGGTTTTGTTCTTGTGAATTGAACTTGTACGATATAAATTAAAGCTTTTATGTATGACTTGAACTTTTTAGAATATGAATTGAAACTTTTAGGATATGAGTTGAACTTTTGGGAAATAAATTGAACCTTTAGGATATGTATTGAACCTTTAGGATATGACTTGAAGTTTTAGTTTATGTTTAAACTCGTAAGATATGAATATAACTTTTAGTTTTTAGGTTTTGTTCTTGTGAATTGAACTTGTAGGATATAAATTGAAGCTTTTATGTATGACTTGAACTTTTTAGGATATGAATTGAAACTTTTAGGATATGAGTTGAACTTTTAGGAAATAAATTGAACCTTTAGCATATGTATTGAACCTTTAGGATATGACTTGAACTTTTAGTTTATGTTTAAACTCGTAGGATATGAATATAACTTTTAGTTTTTAGGTTTTGTTCTTGTGAATTGAACTTGTAGGATATAAATTGAAACTTTTAGGATATGAGTTGAATTTTTAGGATATAAATAGAAATTTTAGGATATGACTTGAACTTTTGTGGATATGAATTGAACCTTTAGGATATAAATTGAACTTTTAGTTTATGTTTAAACTCGTAGGATAAGAATTGATGAACTTTTAGTTTTTAGGTTTTGTTCTTGTGAATTGAACTTGTACGATATAAATTGAAATTTTACGATATGACTTGAACTTTTTACGATATGAGTTGAACCTTTAGGATATGACTTGAACTTTTGTGGATATGAATTGAAGGTTTAGGATATGAATTGAACTTTTAGTTTATGTTTTGGAATTTTTAGATTGCCAGAGGATTATTAGAAGAGGTTGATGACGTTATTAGACAAGCAATAGAACTTCCACCAAGAATAACTAAGACACAGTACCTGGCAAAGTGTGCCTTTAATTGTTCTTCTCATTAGCGACAATGATGATGAGAAGGCAATGGCATGTGTTTCAAATAGTGATGGTGTAGGTAGGAATTTAGTATTTTCTAAGTAGATAAAAGAAGAGCTTATAGAGTAATTCTGTACTTCATTTTCCATGAGGAAAAGAAGTTTAATTGAGAGTGACAAGGTTGATGAAGACGGAATGTGTTCCGTTGGTCATGGCAGTTCCCATAGAATGGGGATCATAAGACTCTATGATGACAGAGATTATAGGAAGTTTTGTTCTAAATTTTCTTTCAAGTCTGATCCGTACAAGCTTAATGTGATATTAGTGATATTTCTTCGGATTCAGACAATGATTTGACCGACAAAAGTATGGAAATGCTCTTAAAAAGAATTAAAGGTAAAATCTTTTCAGCATCCTTCTCTACCAAGAAAAATATTTTACCTTTAATTCTTTTTAAGAGCATTTCCATACTTTTGTCGGTCAAATCATTGTCTGAATTCGAAGAAATATCACCAATATCATATTAAGCTTGTACGGATCAGACTTGGAAGAAAGTTTAGAACAAAACTTCCTATAATCTTTGTCATTATAGAGTCTTATGATCCCCGCTTTATGGGAACTGTCATGACCAACAGAAACCATTCCGTCTTTATCAACGTTGTCACTATCAATCAAACTTCTTTTCCTCTTGGAAAGTGAAGTAGAGAATTCCTCTATAACCTCTTTTATCTACTTAGGAAATGTTAAATCCTACCTATACCATCACTATTTTGAAACACATGTCGTTGCCTTCTCATTATCATTGTAGCTATAGAGATCAACAATTGATCAAAGACACACCCTGTCAGGTACTGTATCCAAGTTATTCTCTGTATCCAAGTTCATCCCGAGTAATAGTACCACGAGGATAATCACCAAAGCCACCAGACAGCTTTATGATGCCAATGAAGCAAGATGAGCTATTCAATGAAACTCGTATTGTAAAGAAGAAGAAGAAAGAGACTGATTCAGAAAGGAGGGTCGAACCTCGACTATATACATGTAGGTTTTTTACTTTTCATTAAGTATTTTGATTTACTTTTATATAAATTTTGAAATACTAATTCAATATATATAATTTTTCATATAGGTTCGCTTCACATGCAGCTGACGTGGGAGAATTCATACGCAGTCAACCACCTAATGAATCGGGCGAGGCAATCCAACTTTCGGACGAGGATGCTGAAAGAACACTCCTTGAGTACTTTATATACTTTGAACTAGACAAAAAAATTTAGTTCTATTGTGTTAGTTCTTTTTAGTTCGAATGGGCTTGTAATAAGCGTTAACTTAGTTTTGTTAGCTTAATGTGTTAGTTCTATTGATTGTTGCTTTTAATTGTTGTTGTTGTTGTTGCTGGCATAAAATGCCTGTTTAGGATGTTTGGTAAGCTGGCAGGTGGTGTAGCTGCCAAAACAGGCAGTTTCTGCCAAAAATATACCAAGAAAAGCGACCAACTTTGGTCTCTATTTGGTCGCATTTCACTATAAAAAAAATAATTTTCTGGGCAATAGCGACCAACCTTGGTCGCTACCTGCCCAGATTTCTATTAAAAAAAATACAATTTCTGGAAATATAGCGACCAATGTTGGTCGCTTATCTTTAAAAAAAATTAAATTCTTGAATTTAGCGACCAACTTTGGTCTCTATTGTCCAGATTTTAAAATATAATATTTGGATTAGAGACCAAAGTTGGTCGCTTTCTAATGATTAATGATAAATTAAAAACAACGTATTTCATATGTAGAGACCAACTTTGGTCGCCAAATTTATATTATTAAATTAATATAGCGACCAAAGTTGGTCACTAAAGTCAAAATCAGAATATTTGGTCCTTTTACCTTAGAGACCAAAGTTGGTCGCTAATTAGCGACCAACTTTGGTCCCTAAAATAAAGGGACCAGCAATATTGCGATCAGGCATGTTTGATCGCTTTTTGGTCGCTTTTAGGCCTATAAGCGACCAACTTTGGTCGCTTTTTGTGGTCGCTTTTTACCGGATTTCTTGTAGTGGTTGTTAATAGATATTCTGCGAGTTATTTTAGTAACTTCTGCAGTATTCTATTTCTCTGTTACAGGAGACAATGCATTTGTTAGTGGATTCCCTTATAGCATGACCTATATTTTACAAAATATTTTGATATACCTTTAAATTTTTCTTTAAATTCGTCACACATGACACATGATGTGGTAGTTATCTAGCTAACTTTTTCACGTTTATAAAATGTATGACCGTATTAGATTATTGTGACACAACATTGAATAGGTCTTCCATAACATGACATTATTTTGAAGAAAAAAATATCATGAATGTGTTTTAGTGTACTAAATTGTTTATTAATACAATAACGGTTTAAATTAGGTCGCGTCAACTCAAATTGCAATAATTACTTATTATAAACTACACCTGCAAATACCACGCGGCAGTATAATATTTATACAATTACAATTTTCAAAGTATACATTCGTATTTGGTTGTCAAAAGTTAGACCAAACTTTGGCGAAAACATATTTCTAGTGACCCTATCAATGCAATGTAAGACGAAAGCGGCTTTTCCATGGCGGAATCATTATTGACTTTATTTATTATATTAGAGAATCAGAATGCTAATCTACTTATAAATTATAGTGCATAAAAATATACTACTATTTGAAGAGGTTGCAGTTTTGATTTAATTTCTATCAATTCATGTCAATTGGTAACTTTGACAAAAATCTAATATGACCTTAATAAAGTGACAAAGTCTTTTAGGACGAATGGATTGTTTGTACCTAAATTTATTAATTATTACCGGTTTGTCAAGTCTAAGGAAACTAGGACATAATAAGTTATTTGATTTAACAATTCTAAAAATATTAAAAAATGTTAACTGGGTGCGTTAATTAATTACTATCAGTAGATTAGATATTCATGATCTTGCCACTGTTAGCAAGTTCTAATGTATTACCAACTTACTTAGGAGTTCAAAAGAGTAACTTACAAATGAGAGTTTTAAACCTCAACTCCAAAGTTCTGCCCTTGTAAAAACACCTTAATTATCTTCTTTTTCTTTTTCAAGTCCAAAAGATTGGAGAATAACAATATATTTTCGTCCAGTCGGAAGGGCCACATATTGTGCTGTTATTTGGACTAGATGGTCAATTTTGTAGCCTTATATTTAGTAACTGGCCATTTTTGCAAAATTAGACTGGTAAGTAATATAGTTTTGAATTTTCAACTTCAGATCAAGTAGTCACTTTTGAACTTCAGGCCACGTATGCTCTAATTTAGAAAAACTGACCAGCTTCTAAATAGAAGCCACAACATTATTAAGTGTCTATTTGTGCAAATTAGCTAAGAGAAGTATGTAGCAAGTTACTTGCCTGCCTTATTACAGTGGCTAAAGATTACAACGAGCGAATCGTGATTATATTCCTAAAGCTTCCGAAAACGTTTCAAACCCCACAGAAGGCTCTGACAGTGTATTCCATTTGGTCGTTAATATGTTTGGCAAAGAAATCCAGCAATTCAAAGTTATCAAATGGTTGAAACTTGATAGGGTGTTTCTCATCAACAAGCTCTTCTGGGGTTTGTATCATCCCATTAATGTATGAGAAATGTGCTATTGTGTACCTTGGTTTGTTCTCCTTCACAATCACCCTATGTACAGGACAATGCAATCTGTTGTTGCTCCATGCCTTTGCAATCATAAAAGATATTAATTGTTTAGTTACTGTTTAAGGAGTAGTAGAGAATCATCAGGCTCGACATTATAGACTCTTAAAGAAAAGATTTAACTTAGTTATATCAACTCTTGTCATGTACATA